>NC_138827.1:34282430-34716171 GCF_965183815.1 Platalea leucorodia | reverse complement strand
TATTCAGCTTTATCCACTTTACTTATACATTGCTAGAAATCTCTTTTTATCTTCCTTTGTCTCTCTTTCTCTTTCTTATTCTGCCTGTTATAAAGTCTTCAGGACACAACCCTGTTTTTCTTATATGTTTTATAAAGTGCTCCGTGTATTTCACATGATATGCTTTATTAACTTCTGATCAAGGAGTCTGTTTCAAATGGAAACATTAGAACTGATCAGAAATGGGAACATTTTTCACAAAAGGTGATGGTTGCTGTTTTGGGACCGCTTTACTTTTTATGCAGACTTTCCGTCCTAACCAACTACAGAGCTTTTTTAGCTCTCTTCCAGTAGGACTTACAGTTACTCCAGATTTACAGGAATGTGAATGAAACAGACTGCAACTTTTTGTTTTCATTACAAAAGCAACCAAGATTTAGAAGAAAAAGATTCATTGAGCAGTTTTATTAGAATAAAATGATGTTGTTTGGCTTTGGTAGCTTTGTGCTTATTTATATCAGTGGAATGATCAGAGATGCTCGTATTTGTTTTTCTACTGGTCTGTATGTCCTAGGTGAACAGGACAGTCCTGCTTTATCTCTCACAATGTTCTTCCAGATCATGGTTGAGCACAGAGGCATGACCATGAGGAAACTTGCTTTTACTTTTGCCAGCCGTATACCAGTCAATAAAGAGAAATCCATTTTCTTTCTACTAGCACTAAAGTGGAAGAAGAAAGGGAAGAAAGGGTCTCTCTTCTCTTTTTTTCTTTTTTTGGTGTGTGTGTGTGCACGCAGCAAAGCAAACAGAAGTTTAAAGTAAACTTTTTCAAGTAACTCTTTTTTCTGGCAGAACTTTCTCTGCCTTCTGCTGGCTGAAGGGCATTGTAATTCATGCAATAAAAGGGAAAAGATCTGCTGGTAGAGACTTTACTTTGAACTTCTGTTTGTTTTGCCTCCACTCTAGGAAAGAATGCAATATTTCTATGAACACTGATAGACCAGACGTGCTGATCTGGGAGCTGGTCTCTGCGTGGGGACAGAGGTCCCTGGGAGGTGAAAGCCCCGGAGTTGTTGCAGGCCAGTAGCATCCGTTTGTGGTGCCTCATCACTTTGTGGGCAGCAGCTCATGAATTGCCCACCCTAAAGCAGCTGGAAACTGAGTTTCCAATACAGAGTTTGCCCTGTCACCTGCTGCGGACTCTACGTGTGTCTGAGTGCATGTGTGTGCTTTTCTCCTTACTGAAAGAGGCTGAAGATGAGAACATGCAAAGGGTCATATGGATAAAATGCTTCACCCAGAGTGATGTTTTTCAGGGTGGTGTGGTATCTGACATTTTGTACTATTTTCTCACATATAAGACCAAGGTTGAAAAAGGAGGAGCATGGGGATAGTCTGTCCTCTTAACGCAGAGGTGACTGATAGGAAGGCAACTGCCATCATAGGCACTGGATCCAGCATTTCTGGGAGATGTAACCTACATTCAGTTGCTTAATAACAGAGCAAGGCTTGTTTTTTCCCCTCTTAATTCATAGCCAACAGCAATGGTGACACTGATCCACTTAGGTATAAGTGCCTAGTAGCTGGGAGCAGTGGATCTAGGCAGGGCATGCTCCAGCTCCTGTAAGGGTTCAGATCTGCACCTCTTACCTGTTGGGAATGTTTGTGAGACACCTGCCCATGAACTGGGATGCAGCAGAGTAGTGGTGCGTTTTCCTGACAAATATCAGCTATTGAAAGCAAAAAATCATGGGGCCAAGAGGGGCCTGAATGTCTCTCCCTTTGGAAGTACACTGAGCCAGGAGGTGGAAGCCTGTATTCTGACAGCTCCTTCCAAGACTTTTTTTTCCTTTTCTTCCCCCCCCCCCATTGTCCAGTTGGTAGGTATGAACAGGAAAAGAGCAGAAAGAGTGAGAGAACTGAAATAGCCCTGAGACTAGATACCAGAAAGCAGAACTCCTCCCTGCCACTGTCTCAACTGCACAGCTTTACTGCCAGAGTCAAGTGCTCCAGCTTTTTTATCCAAAAGATGTGTCAGGGAAGGGACAGTCAACTGCTCTTTTCTCCCTTTCCCTCTCTCATTATGTTAGGAGAGTGAAGTTGACACTATAGTCTTTTTAAGGCACTCTGCTCTGATAGTTGTAGGTGTTCACTGGCCTCCCCCTTTGAACAACACTACGCAGAGGGCTTGGGTACCACTCGGGCACTGTATCACCACAGGTGGGGATGTACCTGCTCTGCTCTGCACAAAGGCACAGGCAGAGCTGCAGGCACGTGCACAGCTTGGGGTCAGGCAGGGAGATAGCTAGGGTTGCAAGAGAAATGCTGAGAGCAGATTTGGGGGTCCTGATTTTGGTGGTTGGCCTTTAAAGAGCTCCTTGATGTGCCTTGATCTTCTATAAGATCTGACCCTAAATATTGATCTAGAAAGGGTTAGATTTATTTTGGCAATATGAGCCATTCCCAGGATGTTCAGAAACATAGATCTTCAGAGCCAGAAGGGATTAAAAACTTTACCTCCTCTGTAATGAAAAACTAAGAACCTTATCCAAAAATGTCTGCATCGAGCTCGTAGCTTGTGATGAGATACTGCAAGACTCTTAAAATTCCAGGATCTCGAGAATTCTTGCCCATTCAGCCCCTTTCCCTTTCTTGAGTCTGCCGCAGTTCTTGAATAAAAAGATCCTGAAAATATGCACGTAAATGCAGGGCATTTTACAACGTGCTTGCAAGGCAGGCAAATGGGTTAGGCCTTTGAGGAGGCATGAATAGGTTAGGATTATAATTCATTGTAATGTCATGGCAAGCTGCAATTTCAAAGGCATAAGTCCTCCATTTTGTAGCCAATAAAAAATTTAAAGGGACAAAAACCCAATTTGCTTTATAATCAATAAAATGTACAACTTCTTTATCTTACTAGAAGAGGCTGTTGGTTGCAGTCAACCATTGTCAACAGGCCGTTTGATCTATCAGTGAAACAAATCATTACAAGGAACACAGTGCTGCTGCTGTGGCTTTTGTGGTGTTTTTAATGAGGACTGGCAATACTTCTATTCCATTAAAAGATTCAAAAGTGAATTTGTTGGAGTCACACCCAGATTTAAAATAGGAGAGTGGGGTTTAAAAATAATTAACTGTGCTATTCCAAACAACTCAATAGATTAAGGAATCATTCAGAATAAAACAACTCCCTGTCTCTATGAATGGTGTTTAAATCAAGGGTGGTGTTACATGCAGGTCTGCTTCAGCCTAACCTTGGGACTGAACAGGATTAAAGGGCACACATGGCTGCTCTCGAGTGGGCTAATCAAGGGGAATGAAGACTTTGGGCACTGATATGATAAGAGACAGGAAGGAGGAGAAAATATGACAGAGTGGGTGGGGGTGAGGGGCTGTTTGGCAGGTGTTTTCCACCATGGTTGAGTCAGTCCCTGTACACGGTGGTCCTGAAGCTCATGCTGGCACCCAGCACCATTGCATCCCTGCAGCATGTAAGCTGGACACCCCTGGTAAGGGGACCCCTCCCTGCCATGCATGCACAGCTGGCTCAGGCCCTCTACACTTGTCCTCTATGCTTTCATGTCGCTTTAGGTGTTGGGCCATATAATAAGGTGATGAAGGTGACATAGGGCAGGCTGAAGCCTTGGCCATGGCTTCTTTAGATGTGTTTCCCCATTAGGAGTCCCCTGACCCCATGGCATCCCTCCTGCAGTACTATGACTACTCATCAGACACAGCTGCTGACACATGAGGGTCGGGACAAGGTTTCCTTCCTCCCAGCCTCAAGGGAAAACATGCAGCCTTAAGAGGAGGGGTACTCTGGGATTAAATTTGATCTGAGGTTGAGATGATAAACGTGGGACAAAAGCTCCTGTGAAAGGCATCTTCCTAATTCACAGGTGATGCTAATGGAAGGCATACCCTTAGGTCACATAATTTCTGAAATAAACTACAGAATAGCCCAGTAAGTCAAGGAGAACTGATTTGCAGCTCCTCCTCCACCTCAGACTGTGTCTTAGACACTTAGCTCATAAGAAAAAAATCTCATCCACCTGGCAAAATACAGGGGGTGGGGAACAGCAGCACCTCTGCTGAGTCTTGCCTATTATTTGTGCTTTGGGGTGGCAGTGTGCTTGGTAGAACAGGTAACTGTGCCCCTGGGAAAGGGTTGTCCTGGGAAGAGGCTGTAGACAGTTAGCCTAGCCCTGGCCATGTCTCCCTGAGGAGCTGGATTTGGGAGTCCCCTCTGTGGCCTTTGGAGCCGCTTCAGAAGCTGCTTGAAGCTGGATGGGACCCAGAATTGTCAACAATCTGAGTAGCCTCTCACAGTCCTGCTGTGAACTGATTATCACATCTAACAAAATAATTTGCTGGAACAAATAACACTTCAGGCTCTGTTGTTTCAGGTGAAACTTAGTCCTAGTAAGTATAAATTTATAATAACAGCCACAGCATTATGAGTTTCCCAACAGTCAGGTTTAATTCAAATGCATATTTCAGACCCTTACAGGGACGCTCTCATCTTTGTACACTGGGATTTGGGGATTTACACACGTAATTCCCATTAACACTAATAGGAGTTACAGTATGCACATATATTCCCCTCTTGATGCAGAGATTTCTCCCGAGGATAATAACTACGTTTTAAATTCTGCTTCCATGATGGTTTGCTGTGACATTACATATGCTCAAACATAAGCCCCGGCTCCTTCCAGGAGGGGTGCACCTTGCAGGCCCCCCGGCCGCACACCCACCTCGGGCTGTCCCTGCCAGCGCGGCGTGACTTCCCCTGAACGACACGAACGCGCTCGCAACAGATGCTGCTAACAATTTACGCACAGAAAGCACCTCTTTGCCTCTATCCCAGGAATAAAATAACGTGTTTGCACAACGTGTTTGCAAACACCCCTTCCCTGCCCTGCTGCCTGCCGGGCCGGGCCGGGCGGGCGGCGGAGCCCGAGTGCCACCTGCCGGGGGACGCCCGCTCCCGGGGCCCGCAGAGCCGGCCCCGGCGGAGGGGCAGCGGCTGGCACGGCTGGAAACCTCAGCCCAAGGTGAATGGAGAAGCAAAGAGAACATAAGGTTTGGGCCCGATGCAGCCGGAGGCACAAAAAAATCGTACAAGTAAACGGTGGTGGTGTGGCATGGGGGGACCTGACACTACGCAGGAGAGGGAGGAGGAAATAAATATTTCCCTCTAAGTCCACGCAGAATTCACGTGTCTGAAAAAAACATGAGAGTAAGATTTCTTAGGGTGGTTAGCTGAAAAAGGGAAAGAAAATGAGAACTGACTTCATTCTGTTTCCCGTCATTTTTCTCGCAGCCATTAAGAGCACTGCTGAAAAACTTCTATAAGGCACTTCACTTAAACAGGATTTAACCTGATGTTTAAATGAGGTGCCCAATCAAGGCCTGGAGGGTACTCGAATATCCTCTCTGGAAATATACTCATTACACTCTGTTGCATTTGCGATGTTTTGCAAACGCCTGCTTGTCTAACAAGATCTACTCACATAAAATGCATTTGTAGCATAACTGTAGTGGGGAAAAAAAGTCATAAATATTGTACCGTGCTTGACCAGAACCAATTCATTGTGTCCCATTCCCTTTTTAGTGAGTGTGAAGTTGACAAATTAATGGGTTGATGCTTTTACAAAACCTGTGTGACAGATAAATCAGATTATGTAGAGGTTGACAGAGCAGTTGCTTTTGAGAGAGGTTTTTGCGTTTGGTTTTTTGATGCTGATAGCTTCGATGATATTCAATGCACTGGTAGCTGCAGTGCTCCTCTGACAGACCCACTATGTTGTTAGAGTCGGAGTAGGCTGCTCCCTGGCTTGCACAGTGTAGAAGAGCTGAAGGCAGAGTCTCACTGATCCAGACAGCCCTATGCTGTGCCTAAAGCTGAGATGCTGACATACCCCTTGTATGTCTCTGCTGAACTAGTCTTAGCCACAATTCTTCCATGAACTTAGAACTATAATTCTGGTGTATGCATGAATTACTAATAAGAATTTGCCATCGCACTGTATGTAAAAGGCAGGACACAAATTTAACTAGCAACAGAATGTGAAATGGCTAGATCACCTTGTTTAGTAGTTGTCTTTTAGCCTAAATTGGACTGTAAAGCCACAATCATTTTGTCAGGTTTCTCCAGCTCCTTCACAGATCTATCCTCACAGAAAGAACTACCAAGTGGTACACGGAAATGGTGTGTCCCCATGCGCTCGCACACACACCCCCAGAGTTTCATCCTCTCGTCACACATTAAGCTTCACTGCTTCGTGCAAGCTAAGAATTTGGCCTTCTGTGTATTTCTGTATCTGCAAACAGAAAATCTTTGTTAATAAATCTCTTCTATATGCTGTGAAATGCTGGAGGATCTCCCAGTTCATTGCAATTATGTGTATTTTAGATCAGAGATGTGATGGCTTATACTTGGAGGCTCTGCAGAGAGTGTTGCATGCTATGCTAGCAACACTGCTTTGGCTACAGGCCCTGATCCAAAGCCAGTTGCAATCAAATAGTCAAAGGTCATGTCTACACGGCATAAAGAAATTGTAATTGTAGCTTGTCCTAGAATTACCCTTGGTAGCTTAAGCCAGCTAGCATGAGAAATAATAACACAAGCAAATGTATAGTTGAAGGCTACCAGAATACAAAGGTCTCCAGCATGGGTGGGTGATGCCTCCTGGAACCCATCTCCATACACACGCAGAAACAGACCAAGTCCGTGTCACGTTTGTGCCCAGCGCAGGGCCATCAGTGCACCCCGACACCTCCGTTCCCCACGTGGCAGCCCTGGTTGGAGGGGCTGCAGGACCTCCAGCCACCACTCTGCTCCCAGCATGCTGTGGCCAGGAACTGCCTCTTCCCTGTCACAGTTCTCACTGCAGTCCCCCATGCATCACACAAGGCCGTGAGTGCCAGAACAAGCGTCCCAACTGCCCCTTGTCCCCAGATCAGGATAAGGCTGTCTACATATCAGCTAAAAAAGGCCTGCTGCTGGAAAGCAATGACTGCAGCTTGGTGCCAGCTGCCATTAGAGGGGATAAAAGTCAAATCATCGTAGCCTGGTGGAGGGCAAAAGCTTGAAAACATGAATGAATTTTCAGAAAAAGAGACAGGAGGTACTTAAAAAGAATTTAAAATGTATTATTCATATAAAGATACACATGTAATGTATTTAGATGTATCTATAAATATTTTGCAGTATTTGCATGATTTTTTTAAGCTACTCTCCATATTTTAGGCCTCTGGATTATTATTTCAAAGTATGTACCTTGTTTTAACAGCGCGGGAGCTCTTCTTGCCATAATGAGAATCATTATGCAAAAGCAAGGAGATCTCATACTGCTGCTTAAAAAATACAGGAAAGATCATATATTTCTGCAACAGTTGCCTTAGAAATGAAGTGGTTTGCTATGAACTCAGTGAAGTCACTGATTATTTTAGCTCAATATCTGTGAATGCTATTGGGTCACCCTGAAATTTAGGGAGGGGGGGCAGGGGAGGAAGGAAACAAAAAAAAAGAGGTAGAAGAAAAGAAAGAAGAAAGAAGCTTTACATTGCTGACCTTTCTTGAAGGCAGATTTTCAGCAGATCACTTTGACCTGTCTCCTGTCTACCTGTCAAAATGATTATTTGTTCTTTCACAGTGCCTAGAACAATTGTAGGGTAAGGGTTTGTTTACTCTTTTGCATCATATTGAAATCATTTACCTTTATAATTGCGGACAGCTGGAAAAGGAGTTAGGGAATAAGATAGGAGCAAAAATTAGGAGAACTGGAGAGAAGATGAAGGATTTTAAGACAGGGCACCAACCTGTTTTAATGCTTGTGATTACATAACAATCTCTTATTGAACACTGAAGACTACCATATAACTTCTGTAGCTGGAAGGTAAATTACTGTTTTAATCAAATGTCTTTCTCTCACTCGAACAGTAATAAGCATGAGCAAATATGCTTATCTTTTACCCACACTTTTATCAGAACTGAAAACTTGGAGGAGGGAAAGAGTTACTATCATCTGTCCCTGATATATCTATTTAGTAAACATCTGAATAGCTCATTTAAAATGCTCTGGTCTCTGCTTTTAGCCATTTTGTGTGTTCAGTCCCATGTAAACCCTTGCAAAGCAAAACGTGATACCCTGCCTGATTTTTAAAATGAACAAAAGTTCTTTTGCAAAATCACCTCTCCATTTCCCAGAGTTGCTTTTTTTTTTAAAGCTATGTTTTTTCTTCTGACTATGCTACTACAGTTTTTATCTTGTTGCATTGTTTCTTAGCAGAATAATGTTTTAAGAACAATAACCTAATGTTTAGGAATAATAACCCTACTTACTCACGTAGGCACTGCTATTCTTACTCACAAAGCTACACGTCCTGTCTGTGAGAGTAACTAAAAGAGAATACCTAAGAATGAGCTTCAGAAAATAATAAGCATGTATGATATTTTCTCAGTGTTGCCACAAGGGGCATCGGGTCTTTTTTGATCCAAGTGTGATAGCTCTGTATTATCCGTAAAGACTATTTGTTTCAGAAGCTTTCCAGTTAGTCATGGAAATTTTTCAATAGCCAGGGCACTTTGTGAAAAGAAGCCCAGAGCTTAATGACATACTTAGTAAAGAGGAATCTCCTTTGTTTTGAAACTGCTACTTGCACTTTCATTTGTTTTGCCCCAGTTTTCTTATTAGAACACAAAGTGAGCAATTGTTTCCACTTGCTACTTAATCTTACCATAATTAAAAAGTAATCAGACTGTTTTATGATTTTACTTTTTATAGGAAAACCAAAATCCTCCCATAATATACTTAAAAGTATTTTGCCCAGAGAACTTTTTTCACAAGTTCCTATGCAAATATAGGTATAGCTGGGTTATGTACTTATGTTTGAACACCTGTCTATGATGCTCCTATAATTCAATCAGAATTACATGCTCACTAGGGTCCAGCATCAGAGAGTACAATACTAACTTATGCCAAATGATTCTTTCAAGATTTTTTTTCTAAGTGTTCATTCACACTTAGGTTGGTTTTCCTTTTCCTCTACTGAGAAGGGAGGACTTTGCAGTTCATGTGCATACAGTGCTGCTTGTCAGTAGTCCCCTCCTTCTAGCTCCCAACACGTTCCAATTTCTGGTCAGGCCCTCAAAACGAATCACAAAAGTCTGCGCAAATATTTCATTTACTTTATTCACAGAGCAGGTATATGAGAACACTAAAGCTACGTGCCCTTATTGATTGGGCTTTAGTGAAATCAGAGTAAAAATTCATGTACCAGATGATTTTCAGACAGCTGCTACCACAGAACATTTCACTGATGGATGTCACCAAACAGGAGGTCACACCACAGCATATGCATTCGATTGTGCTGTGGAGTGACTTCATTTGTATGCAGCAAGGACTGTGAAACATGGGGCTTCCTCTGGAGGGAACAGTCAATCCTGCAAACATTTATGACACTGCAGACTAGTCTGGGGAAGTTTACCTTGCCCTTGTCCATGTAAAATGTTTTGTCAATTGAGGTTATCTGGTCAGAGCTTTCCTGGAGTCTCAGTACTACCAGTTCATGGAGCAAAGGGGTGGAGGGACATCAGAGAGAGTCTTTATAGCATGTCTTGTGGAATATTTTCAGAAAAGCCACTGGACTTGGGATTTTTGACCTCAGTTTCCAGGGATTGCTTTGGACAAAAAGAAACCTTTAGCCTTTCTGTGTATTGCCACAGCTTAAGACCAGGATGCAGATCTTCTCTCTCCGTTATGTGGAGTAAGGTTCTCTCTTTAATGCTGTCTGGTGTACATGGGACCCTGACCTCAGCTGCGGTCTATAGATGTTATTTTGTAATATGTTGAATAATGACCATGTAATAAAAAATCGTATTGAATGTTTGTCTGAATAAATTACATGAGAATAGGAAAGGAGAGCTGGATTAATGTCTGTACCGCAGCTTTGGTAGAGGTGAAATCCGAGCCTGGGTGTTCCACATCCCAGACCTTGTTCCTGCTCCATTTTGTGAAAGGCATCATCATTACTTGTTCTTCTCTTTCTTCAATTTTAGCAGTGCTACTTAAGTCCCTGTGAATCAAATCCTTTGTTTTCAAGTTCTTTTCATTTTAAAGTCTCAGAAAATAACTCAAATCAAAGTTAAAAAACAATTCAGATGATAGAATTAAAATTTTTATTTAATCCCAAGAAATTTTTGTTTCAATTGTGGATAATTCTGGGGGGGAAAAAAAATGTACAGTCATATAACCAGCCATACCAAGTACCATGATGAAACTGAGCTAGAAATAAGTGTCTGATGAAAAAAGTTAGCAGCATATATAGGGAAATACAGAAAAAAATGAGAATTATTATGAAAAATCATAAATAGACAGCTTGTGTGTGTACATATGTGTGTCTCTTTTTTAAGACACGCACTAATTCATGGGTTTAAATTAGTACAGATCTAGTAGAAATGAGCTGAAAATCAGCCCCATATTTTAGAAGCAATCATCTCTTATGTGGTGACACTAGTGATGTTTTGCCAAGTATGTATATGTGCTCAGGTGGCCATAAAGTTGAAGGGGTTACTCCTGGGTGAAGCCTGCTCTAACATAGCCCAGGGTGTGCAGACCAGCAACATCCCAGTGCAGGAGCTGCGTGTGGGTGTGTGGGTATGTGTTGCAGCATACAGAGACAACGAATTCGGCTGAGAGGAGTCACAACAGCAAAAGGCACATACATATACATGCTTATGTGGATACTCTGAGCCAAAAAAGCTGGTAAAGGAGGAAAATGTGCTTAAGAACAGGTGGCTTTCAAGAGAGGAGTCAGCAGCAGCAAGGAGAGGGATGTGCCAGAGATAAGTTTTACCAGTGACTCGAAGCCAACCATTACACCACACTTTGATTAGTCTACCTCCACAACAGCTCTGGCTTCACAAGGTAGGCTGAAGTCCACATTTATGGCTTCCATTTTCTACATATGAGTTTTGTAGGCACACAGTTACACTAAGTCTGGGCATTTGGATGTCTGCCTGCCCAATGTTGTGCGTTTATTTCTCATTTGGGAATAGAAGCACTGGGTTTGCTCATGGAAAGAAGTGAATGAACTCATTTGCAGGTGCAATCTTAATGTATTCTTAAATTGCTGGCCTCTGCCTTTCCCAGTTCAGTTTTATAGTGCTGTTTGGGGGTTGGTTTTTTGTGCTGGTTTTTTGTTTTGTTTTTTTTTAGATAAGTAAGTAGTCCAAAATGTCCCTTAACCGAGATCTCTTTAATCTTCCAGAATCTTTTTAACTGGACTTGCCCAACACTTAACAATGGCAGGGAGAGAGGGAGAGCAGAGAAGAAAGGTGCACAAGGATCATTTGACCATTGGCATTTGGTTCCGAATGTCAGAGTAAATGTCTATATTCTTTGTTCTTTCTAGTAATGTAACTTTGCAGTCATGTAAAGTACAGCATGCCAGGAAACTTTGTAACAGTTAATTCATTTTTGTGCAGTTCCCAACTGCCAGAAGTCAAGAGAGCAAACGAGAACATAGTGTAAGCCACAGTTCACATGGCTATGCTACAGACTACGAAGACTGTTGATTGATGCAGTGTGAGTTTACCCTCCAGGACACAGCTGAGGTTATTGGTGGGACAAGGAACTGAAGATTGTGTTGCAGCTATTGGCTTCATTCATGAATTGTTAATGTAGAAGAATAAAAGAACTCACTCAAGGCAATCAATTTCCCTTTAAAAATACAACAATTCACCCCAAAAGAGTGAAAGAAGGCTTAAGTGATAAATTGCAGGAATATTGCTTTCACATTTGACACCCATTAGCCCTGTTTTATATTGGGAAAATAGTATCATTAAGCAAAGTAGACAGTGCTTTACAACTATTAGCTTATGAAAAGATTCAGCTACTACATAAAGATAACTGTTATTAAATAGGAACATTTTGCAAAGCCTTTAAAGGGTAGGAAGCAAGAAAAGTTGTCTTTGGTAGTATAGGTCTTTTTCTACATGCTTTCACAAAAAAGCACGTCTCACATCTTTAAGACAGAACAATCAGAGCTATTTGACTTGAGAGGCACTTAATGGGAAGCTAGATTCCCTTAGCAATAAATGCGTATGCCTGTATAAACTAAAGGAAGTTGCTGTCCTCCTCCAAAAGCATGGGAGTGCAGTAATTACTGTGTGCTGAATTCTCATGGTGAAATGGTAGCGACTATTGTTCTGCCCCAGGAGGAGCCATGGAGCAGAAGTAGGGTGACTGGCGTCCAGTTCTCCAGGGTTAAGGCCTAAGCTAAATAGTGCCTCCTTCATCCTTGCCAGCCTTTTCAGACATAAGCTGAAACCACTTTCACCAGCAACCTTCATCCCATAGTCCTTTTCCAGCACAGATCATAAACACTCACTCAGTCTTATAATACACTATCTTGTAAGCTGTTAAACAAAAACTATGTGACCAAGTTTCAAAACCCCTGCCAAACAAACCTTCCTTCTAATATCCAGAAACTGCTGTCCTTTCTATCTCCATGTCTAATTTGAGGCAGATAAAACCAACTTCTCACCATGCTTTATCCATCTGTAACATGTCTTCCCACCACATTATACCCCAAATGTCCCTTAGAGAAGGAAGAGAATAAGGATGATAGAGAGGGGGCAGTTCATTCTCTAGCCTATGCCCTCTCCATTCTGAACAAAAAGCATATATGTCTATTGAAACCATTAGCCCTCATCCCATGTGCCAGGTTATGTCCTAAAGCAAGGCGCAACAGTGTTGCAGATGCAGGGATTTGTGAAAGGAAAGGATGAGAAAAGTAGGATGGTGAGGACTGCATGAAGCATCAAACACAGGAACAAGGAGAAGAGAACTCAGAGCAAAGGCTAGTTTTTGCACTGAGTGCTGGCTAGAAAAAAAAAGACTTGGAGCTCTCATCCTTGCTGTTTCTTATTCTTTGTACCCTGTTTCTAAACTGTGGATACTTGACTATATAATCAGGCTTTTTCCCCTTAATCATTACCTCTATACCTGGTTTATATTTTGAGGTGAAAGCAGCATTTTCTAATTCCCTGAGAACTTTCTCTTCTAGCTAGTGCCGGACTACAAAGTGAAAATCGCTTGGGATAAGCAGTGATCCTTACTGACACTAAACAAAAAAGACCTGGAAACCCTTGTTCTTGGCTTATAAACATGTGGACAAGGAAATGCCTTTCATACATCATGTGTGATTCACATGAGCCTTTGCCTCTATATTGCCAGCACCCTGTCTGCCATTTCAATAACATTAGTTCAGCCATCACTCCCTGGTTTCAACAGTGGTCATCAGGAGCAACTGCCTTCGCCATCTGACCACCAGAACATCTTCACCAGCTCATTTTCTTCCATCAGTTCCTCCTTCTTTCTGTTTTCCCTCACCTCTCTGGTTCATTTTCTTCTTTGCCAGCCTTCCTGATCTTCAGCAAGCAAGAGCTGTCTGTCCCCAACATCACAACAAAGCTAACTGCAGAAGAAAATCTGTGTACCCAATCTCACATCTGAGATAAGCTCCAGAAACCAGGGGATGCTGGGATGAGACAGCAATATTTGGTTTTGTTATTGATCAGTATTTCTAATATACGGCTACCTCAGCCTCTCAGTCAAGATAGATATTTCTTTGAGGTAGGTGACGAGTCTTCACCTAGTGAGAGATTTTCCCTGCCTTAAAACTTTTATAGTCCAATAGGCATGACATACTATCCACATTTTGTATTAAGAGTGATTTGCTCCAAGAGTAACATGGAACCATAAATTGAAACCAGTTCTTCTCAGGCTGTATCCACTGCCTCAACCACAAAACCAAGTTTTCTGACTCCTGCAGGCTTATTTAGCAACTGGAACTCAGAAATATTTCACAGTCTCTTTTTTCTTAGTACCTGTAAATTGGGTCTTACTGAAGCCAAAAGGGTTGTTTCATTCTACAGCTTTTCTGTGCTAGATAAGAATGCTCTATTCTCTCGGTACTAAACTATTAAAAATGTTTCAAAAATCAGGTCCAGAAGTAAGTGCGCTCCTCCTTAAAATGTACTGCACCAAGTAAATCCAACATACTTTTCTTGCCTCCTTTTCATACCTACATTAGAATAGTTAGTGCATCATACATTATTGCTGACAGGTATTTTCAAGCATGTCACTGTTTTGTATGAATCTTCGTACTAGAGCTTCTTGGTAACCAGGAAAGATGCTACTTGGACTTTCAGATGCCTGTCATATGCATATCTAAGTGATCCAGATTGTATCTCTGTACATTACAATTATGTTTAATGTCACCATTCTACCCCACATATTTCATTCTGGCCACTTATCAAGTGAATGAGCAGCACTTTTTCCCCAGCCAAGCATTCATAGAGTTGTGCTGTATATTCAAACTCATACCCATGTCATTTTCTGCTACACCTTGCCCAAGTTTTATTCAAGTTATCCATAGATCATTCTGTTCTTCCCAGATCAAGGGCATATATTATATTTGCAGTTGCCTTTTGATTGGCAGCAAGGATACTATTAGGTGCTAAACAACCTGAAAAAGTAGGTCACATAAATTTGCAAAGTGTAGTTTGCTGAATACCTGTGGAGATTTACATATAGCACATTGTATGGATTTCTTCTGAGCATCCTTTGCCCATATTGTGCTTTAGAATGATGTGGTGGATGGGAACATTCTTTTAGCAAAACATCCTTCCTATCTCCTACAGGACTATCCTGATGCCAGAGCTAGCACTCCTTGAAATTTGAACATGAGCTGCGAAGTGAGTATAAATGGAAGAAAGTGACTTGAGGGCCAATAATATAATAAAGATCATGGAAACAGATCCAAAAAAGTACAGAAAAAGAAGTGATTTCAGACTTAATTTATGCAACTTTTTGTCAAATATAGTTAAATGGAAGCCAGGAGTAACTCTTTCATCTCATCCTCCAAATACTTCTATAGTCCTAACAGCGCATCAATGTGAGCAATATAGAGGGCCAAACTAAGCCCCAGTCTAACACCACTGATGTAACTCCAAATTATTAGATTAGGTAGAGGCAATATTGTGCAAAAATCTATAGCCTGTGTTACTGAGGCCTCTAGTTTAGGTACCATAATGGTCTCTTTTGGCCTGTGAACCTTTGAAATGATCATTCCACTTTTTACTCTTAAGCATCTTGAGGTCATTGCATTGGGTTACAATTGCAGCTATAAAATGACCAGTAACAAACCAAACACATTTCTTTTCTCTTTTCTGAAGCATGCTTCTTATGTTGCAGACACTGCTTCTCTCACTCATTATAGTGAGATCCCTTATTGCCCAGTATTGTACTAACTCTGTCTGGTCTATTGTATTGTGATAACATTCCTTTGCCCATTGTATTAGGTTAGCACCTCCTTGGCTATAATAAGTATGAAAAAAATTCAAGGTTTAACTTGTCAAATGGAACTTTTCAGTGACTTATTAAAAGAACCCCTGCGGTATTACAAAATGCAGGTTTTCTGTCATCTAACTAAAAGATCCCTTTAGAAACCTTCATTTTTTATGTGTGTAAAGACAATTTCTTCTAGTGAAATTCTTTGATTCTTCCCTGAATGAAATCAAGTGTTTTAAAACTTTTTGAGGTGCCCCAAAGGCTCACTTCTATACTATGGAATGTGAAAGACTATGAACCACTCACATAATCGTCACATAGACACTTTGCAGTGTGCTCCTGGCAGCAATCGTTCATTACATACTGCAGGCTTTCATAAAAAAAAAAAAAAAAAAAAAAAAAACACCACACACACACAACAAAAAAACCTGAATAAAATCAGGGAGGAGAGAACGGTGAACTGTGTCTTTCTTGATCATGAGAATTTGGGGGAAGCAAAGCTGGAGAGAAAGCGGTTGTCAGAGACTGTTAATGAGGTTAAGATAAATTGTTACTGGAGAGTTCTTACCTAATGAAATGGAGTAGGAAACAGAAATGTGGAAAGAAATGGCATCCCTGTTAACCTCCTTCAAGCAAATATACCTTAAGTGTTGCTGTCTCTTGTACTTCACAAGCAAACAGCAACATTTATTTGTATGACTGGAGCTCATAAGTCAGCATTCTTTTCTCTCCCCTCACATCCCTGCTTGGAGTGCCTTCCTCCCACCACAGCACATGAATTACTGCCGGAAAAGTAAGTTGCTGCAAGTGAATCAGGTCCTTGGATTGTCTTACATATTTGCTGTTTCTCCCTTTCTCTTTATCCGTTGTGCTGTAATGCTGGGGTGAAACTGGGCGTTTTCCCCTTTTAGAGTCCCTATGGCAGCCATTAACATACATGATGATCAGCATAGCATACACACAAGGAAGACAGAGAACATTTTATATAAATAACTCTGCTTTGGTCTTTTGGGGTTGTTTGGTTGGGGTTTTGTGGGGCTTTTTTGCTTATTTGTTTGTTAGTAACACCTATGGTCAACACAAGACCAGTTTTGTGAGTAGTTTTGGAAGACAGTGCCTCCCACATCTTTGTGTGAATGCATAAAGGAGGGAAGGGGAAGGGAAAGGGCAAGGTCAATGTCAAACTTGCTGTCACAGTGGCATAGTCAGGGCACCAGCAAGGAGGCAGCAGCACCTAAATGATGGTTTAAATGGAGCTCCCTTTCCGTTCTCTGGACAGCTAAGAGGAGTACTCATCTCTCTCTGGTTTTATTCAGTCTTCTTCGTAGTTAGTACAGTTTAAGTCCCCGTGAAGCAATGTAAATTAGTGAGAGGTTTAGAAAGTGCAGCATGGGCTGTTTAAGAGATCAAAGAACCATCTGAGGGGTATTGTTGCACTGTGCTTCTCATTCAGCTTTGAGTTTGGGACAGAGTCACTCTGTCTATAGTGCCACAAAGCAAGAAACAGGTTGAAAATGGTGAGAGATGTTAGAATAACTTTTCTAGACAAGAAAGAAAAGCCAGCTGGGAAAAACAGAGTATATGAAATTCAGGGGTCTTCCAGAAGTGCAAGACTAAGTAAAAGAAAATACCTGAAGCTCTCTTATATTGTTCTGAAGGATCTGGGCAGAGATCAAAGTGAAAAAAAAAGTTTATTTTTGGTTCCTTTTTTCTGCATTGTACGCTTGCTCCTGGTTTCAGATAAGAGACTGAAGTAGACACCTTTTTTCAGCCTTCTCATCTGAAGAATTTTAAATGGGCTTCAAAATGGAAAAGTAGAATTTTATATATATATATATATATATATCTTTTTTATTGTGTAGCTTCAAATTATTCTAATTTGTTTCCAGAGTAGGTTTTGGTGTGTATTTAAATTGTTTAAAACCTCTCTATCTGCTTTTGTTTACAAGGGCAAATCCAAATCATTTTTCCCCAAGTCAGAGCGCCAAAAATAAACTACTTAATGCTGAGTTAATAAAATGGACAAAATATCACCTGTGCATTTCAGTTTAAATTCCTTTTTCCCTCATGTTATTTCAATTTGCCTATTGAGGAGACCTAAGAGTCTCTCTGTAAAAACAATAGGCTTCCAATTAAGTATCATTAGTGGGACAAAAACACCTGGTTTGGGTCAAAGATCTTATGAGGCTCCAGAGCAAAATGAGTGACAGTGAGGACAAAGTGCTATGACGAGAAATCGAATGCCTCCCTCCCTGGGTAGCCCAGCATCTCTTCCCTCTCTCCAGATCAATCTGAAGCAGTTGTTGGCTTCTTGTGTGCCTTGTGCTCTTTAGTAAAGCATGCTCCACTTATCTCCCAGGGTCAGGAAATACCCTTGTGAAAAACGTGGCTCCTTCCCTGAACCTGCCATTTCATACAGTTCCCAAAAGTCTTCTCCTCACCCCTTGTGCAACCTTTCATTGCAGGCAGCTCAGGCCAGCTTCAGCAATTGTTCTTTCCATTGTTTCTGAAAAAGCACACTGCCTCGTTTTGCCTTTGGCCATGGTCCTTGGCACCTTATTTCTCACAACTGGATGTCCATGGGCTCAGTCCAGGTCCATTTTGAAGATCTGTCCACAGGTCTTTCTCTTCCTGAGAGGAAGAGGCAATTTACCCATTAAAAAGCAACAAACTCCCTTTTTCTGTAACTTCAGGATGAAAAGGCAGACTGTTTCAATCCCATTACTAAACTGCCCCTTGGAGTCAGAGAAATGTCTCTAGAAATACCTTTAATGGTCTTCATTTCAATATACGTTGAACCTCCCGGTTCAGTAATTATCTTCTTCAGTACTAACGTTGGCTCACATACCTGTAGTTCCACATGTAGTGTAGACAGTTCTATAATTTCAGAGCCTATTAACCACTAACTTACAAGTCTATGGTAGTTTTATTTCATGAATGCTTTGTGAGGCTTGAGCTGATAGCCTATTTGCTTGTTTTTCCTTTTTTCTTGTTTCCCAGGTGACTGGCCTGGCTTTTCAAACTACTGTGAGATCGGTTTCTTTTCCATGCTTCATTAAGACAGAGCATTTGTTGCTCTCTCTTCAGACATTGCCTAAGTCTTGGTACATGCACTGCTGTCACTCCCTTTTATCTTTTTCTATACATTTCCCAACATGTTGGGTGAGTGGAAATCTACAGATGGAGCTGCTGATGTGCTTTCATGTAGAGTATATTTTCTTTTACAGCTGTATGTCTTATATTTTAATTTCCCTTTGTTGTTACCAGCAGTTACTTTTATGCCTGGAAGATGAGCTGTTCCCACACTCCTCCATAGCTTCTCCTAACAACATTTCTTTGTAGATTGGTTGGTGAGGAGAACTGAAAGGTTATAGGGCTGCTGCCTTCCAGAAAGACATTGAATTATTTAGTATCAACACTTCTACCTAAAATGGTAGCATCTTTTGACTCCAAGTTCAAGAATGGCACTGCCATCATCTATTAGAGCCATGGCTTGAGCACACCGCTGCTACAGAAAGCCCAGGAGCTGTCTGAAGAGCCTAAACATGGACACAATTCAAAAAATCCTTAATGCTTATGAGTAATAGTTACACTGAGAAAGAGGTTTGAGCTTTATAAACAAAAAATCCTGTGTTAAGAGTCTTGGCTGTGTTAATGGGCAGTTCTGCTGAAACTGTGTGAGAGATGGCAGCCACAGACACCTGCACTGAAGAGTAGTTGCTGGTGGTGGCTAGACCAAGAATGTAAGTGGTATAGGATGTTTGTATAACTAGTTAGGAGTTAAAATAAATATACGTGTTTAAATGCATACATTTATTATACCTTATAGGGATGTATTCTGTATGTATTTATAAGTGCACAAGTACAGAATGGAGTGGTAAAGTTGAAGTTCACTTCAGAAAACTCACAGATGTGTGAATCCAAATAGTTTTATTGGCTGTAGGAAATGTATTAAATCAATCTTTAAATGAAGAGGAAGCCAAATTTCCATTTACTTTTACTTCTTCCAGTTTTCATTTTAAGTGCCACAGTGTCCAGAAATTCTGGGAAAATTAATAGGAATGTTTCAGTTAGGTACTAGATAATACTTACTTTCTTTGTGTTTTGCAGCATAAGCACTCAGTTATGGGGTTCAGGCACTAATAATAATTTCAAAGGAATTTAGTTGTTAGAAAGCCTCCAGAAAAATAAGAAGGAAGCATCAACCAACATCTTCCTATGTCAAAAATTTTAAAATATTTGGTTAGATATGCAGCTGGGGTAAACTGACCCAATCAGTTTATCCCAGAAGAAACTCACCCTGTGAATGAATCACAACTAAATTGTCAGAGGAGAAAGAAAAGCCAACAAGACAAAACTGTAGAAAATGTCCATGGAATCTCTCTGGCTTCATTCCATTGCATTCCCTGAAGCATTAAAAAAAAAGGATAATTATGTCCAATTTCAGTTTTGAGACCAACATTGTTTGTTAATCAGTGCAGGAATTCCTTGAAAATTAAATTCAGAAGTTGTTTTCCCAGTCATTTGCCTTTGAACACCAAGAAATTAACAATCTTCCTAGTGTTTTCTTCAGAGGTGAGCAAAAGAAAATGAATTTAGATATTACTGTAAAAAAAAAAAAAAAGTTAATATTTAAGAAACTGGATGGATTGTGAAATAAAGTTTAAAGAACTTTTTTAAATGTTCCAAGAGGTACCTATGATAGAGCAGATTTTTAAGCCCTATTCATATTGAGAACTATTTTATTCCTTGAGTGTTTGCACTGAAGTTACTGTGATTACTCAAAGAGCAAATTAGTGTCAGTATACACTAGATATAGCTTCAGTTAAACTCTGTGAACAGATACTATTAACTTCAGTGTGGCATTGAGAGTGTAGTGAGCCAGAGTCTGCCTTTAACTTCTGCCTATATTCATACTAAAAAGCCTTGAAAATAGAATTTGAGCAGTTAAACATTAAGGCTGCACACACCATGCTGGAGAACAGCATTTGTAGTGTTCTGGCCATGTTGAATTCTTCCTGCAGCAAAAGACAGTCTTTATCACAAGAAGTTGGAACTGTTCCCAGTCAAATGGGTAAGAACTTTTCCACAAGGTGGGAGAAAATGCAGTTGTGTCAGAGCATAGGACACCAGTCAGCTGAAAATTGCAGGCCTGGATCTGCATCCAGACCCCACATCTCCTGGATATAGGAATTTGTTCATTCTTTATATTAGGGGGAAGAAATTAATTCTTCATAGCCTTAGCCAAAGGTGTATTCAAGAGTTAGTTTGTCCTCTGATGTTTATGGGCAATGGGGAAACATAGCACTGTAGTGGGTCTACATTCCTTGATAAGCAGATATGAATATCAGTGCTCCATTTAATATTTTAAACTGTAATTGTCTTATACAGAGAATGGGATTATGATTAATACATGCTGTAGTGGGAATAATCATGTGGCAACTTTCTTTCAAAGTAATGAAACATATGGTGCTCAATTTATTACTGAAATAACTTTCACAGTAACTTAAAAACAAAATTGTGTTCTTATTTTTATATGATTAGACCTGCTAATCTTTGGAAATCTAAGTCATTGATTAAATACTGGTAGGTGATTTTGCCTTTTTTTTTTTTTTTTTTTTTGAGGGTAAAGTCAATGCCTGTTGTTTGAACTGGCAGAGTATTATCTGCTCCTTCCTTGGGAATAATACACTGCTTGTCTTATCTGACCCATGACCTAATGTCACAGTGACCCAGTGCTGTGAAACTAAGGTATCATCACACATATCATATATTCTGTACTGAGAGTAAGTTCATACTGAGCTTCCTCCTGATACCATAAACTTACCTGATACTCTGACACTAGAAGGTGATGATCCAGATCCATCATGTTCTTGCAGTGCTTCTGTGGTATAAGGGAATAAGTTACTTAGGGGAAGGTCTAGAAAACAGAAAAATAATCATCATCATTATATCTGAGAATATTGGCTTCTGGGGAAAAAAGTCAATGCTTTCCCTTTCATGCATAAAGAAACTTGCACGTTTTGGGTGGAACCACAAAATAAGTAGCAATTTTGAGAATTCATTATATATTTGTAGAAATCCAGACTTTAAAAAAAAATAATAATAAGCCCAATTCCTTTCTTAGGAAAGTGTGAAGTTTTGCAGCCCTAATATATTTGGCCTGAAGTAAAGAAAAACAGAATTGAGAATTTTCTTCTTTCTAAGATTCTCCAACCAATGACTCAGGCCTTGTTCCTCCAAGAATAGAAAAGTATTCTCACACAGGATTACAGAGGACAATGGGCCTTTTTCTGAAGTGGCAACTTGTTTATGTGCTTACAGTACCTCCTGCAAAACAGTTGTTGATGCCAAGTCCGCTAAAACAGGTATGATCCCTCTTCCTGCCAGCCATCCTAAGGCACATGGGATGGCCTGGGATCTCCTCGCCTCCCTGCAGCAGTGCCCACATTTTACACAGTCGGAGCACATTGGAATAAACATTACACAAGTATTTTTCCCTCTGGATAAGTTATGAGCCATGATAGCTCTAACCAAGCATGCAATTACAAGCAGTACTTCAGCCTATAGTACAACAACATTTAATGCAGTGCACAGAGCTCTCCAGTGTCCTATATGTGCAGTCACCATTTCATCCCCAAAGTGATTGAGATGGAGACATGACCAGGCTAAATTTCAGGGCTACCTGACTTCCTGTCAGTACCAATGCCACAGCAGCTAATCACTCTGTGACCATGAAGCCTAAGTTAGGGTTAAGATAAACTTGGGGAAGTTATCTTCTAGTGCAATAGAACTACATAGCAAACACCAGTCCTCAAATATGACGTGACACAAATCTCAGACGGCAAGTTGTCTAACATTTAACCCTACTGAATGACTTGGCAAATAGTATATACTGAAAGGGGGCGGGGGGGGGGGGGGGGAATCCTGAAGCCACTAAATCAGGATGCTGGCTGATGAGCCAATGATGATAGCGATGATGGTGTACTGTTAGGCTTCAGAATATGTTTTCCATATTTGAATGAAAATAAAACCCTTTGAACATCTTAGTAAAGCTAAGTTGTATCAAAAAGATCTGTTTTCAGATTGAGAATGTCAGAGTTGGGTTCCACATTTTTTGTCTCTTTTTCTTAATTTCATTCTTTTCTCTGGAAATGGCAGGCAAATCCATGCTAGGCGTCAGGAACAGTCCCACTGACTACTTCACTGAAATGCATAAAGACATGGCTTTGGCTTAACAGCATATATTAACAAAAACTGAATTTATCAAAACAAAGCTCTACAGCTATACTATAAATCTAGACCAACAGCATCTTTCAAACCATGCATACTCCAAAAGCTAGACAAACTATAAATAGCATTTCTACCTCTTTCATTCTGCAAACCTTGTATCCAATTCCCACAGTTATCACTCCATTGGTGGTGTGCCAGCATCAAACTGGGATAACAACAGGGAATTGGGCCTGTTGGTTTCTTTCTAGTAAAAGGAGTGGAAGTCAAAAAACCAAAAAACACCTTTTAAAGCAAGCTAATGTAACAAAATCCCTTTGTATACATACTAGAATCAGCATATGGCAATTTAGCCCAACCCAGAATACATTCTTATTCATTAGACAATGTCCAGACTCTCTGGAGAGAATATCAAACGTTATCTTGGAGGCTATGCTACAGTAGCAAATGCTGAATATTTTGGAAAAAAAAAAATCAAGGAGTCAATGTTAAATATGAAAGAGGTGGTGGGGGGGGTATTTTATTCTTTTAAGTAGGGTTTGTTCATCTTTAGAAATGAGGAAAACTGAAGGCTAAAAATCACTTAGCTTAGCCAACTGATTATATCTATTTTAACCTGCTGTGGTTGCTTGGGAGCTGTTTTGCTAATCCCTACTTTGTCGTTAGGCTATATATTACCAGGATGGAAATGGCATCACTGCACCGTAATTCAGCAATATGAACACAGAACAAGGAGAGTGCAGAGCTATCGGCGGCAGTACAACAGCAGATAATAAGACTCTGTTACTCAAGCAGAATGTGTCATGTAAAGACAATTGCAGTGTAGAAGCAATAGCTCTAATCAGGTTAATTAGGCTGTATTCATGTTTCATTTATGGTGCAAGTGCTCTGTAAATTCAAAGCAGTCTACCTCATCTTATTGCACCTCTTATACAGCCATCATGCTCTCTGTAACACTCAACACCATATATTTTCTTCCTTAAAAAAAAAAATCCCAAGATATTTCCCATCGTTTTTTAAGAATTCCTTTTCTTCATTGTTTATGGCTAAAAAAAAAGAAAAAAAGGAAAAGATGCTGGTTGTGTATAAAGCCCATGCCCACATTAAAGTTCCTTCCTCTGCAACCAAATTTGGCACTTGGAAGTTGTTTGTAGAGGGCCTGTTTAATTGCATTTTATTTATTTTTCATATATTTTCTTGTTCACAAACATGATATATTGAATGTTTAAGAAAAATTGTATTGGCTTTAAAAAGTGTAGTTCTCACCTTTCCTCCTTTTATCCATTTCCTTAAAGTGATAGATTGTCTGTTTATTCCCTCAGAGCTAGCTGGAAGGACATGTCTGCTTTGGAGAAAGGATTAGAGCCCAATGCTCTGACCCTCAAACTCTAGCTGTGTCTCCTCTCCACTTAGCGAATTTATTAGGTTGCCCCTTTAAAGTAATAATGGGTACAACAATTCTGAGATCACTTTCTCCTCACCCCCAAGAAAACAAGCCTGTGTAGAGAGGAGCTATTAAAAAGAGAAAGGACATGCTGCAGATGAAGAGAACACAGCAGCCTGCACAATCTTAATTATTTTAGCTAACTGTCTAGACATCAGCTGTCTACTTTCTGATTGCAAGCTTAGACTGTGTTCCCCATTCAAAAAAGAAATGTAGTATTTTCACTACTCAACATAAATACATTCATGTTACACCTTAATTATAAAGCCTTTTATTAAACTTGAAAAATATTATAGCCCCATTTTAATGTATGTGTCCCTTAGACATTATTTCAATATGCTGTTAATAACAGTGTTTAAATTAATAGTCTCGCTTATGTAGTTCTGTGTATAAGATATATATATATATATTCTTATATATTCTGTCCTGTGGAAATGCGGTTAGTTGAGCACGACAGCACAATATTACTGCAGAAATCAAGCTGTGGCACTGATGAGCAGTGACCAAAGCAGGAGACTTTTGCCTGTTACTGCTTATAGTATGGCACTGTTGCTGTGCGTTTACTTCTATTCTGGCTGCAAAAAATGTGCCTGTTTTAAGGCATTTCTAGCTACATTTGACAGTGCATATGTGCCAGCCAAGGTATGCCGCTGAATTTCACAGGGCCCGCAAACGTGGTGCATCTTGTCATATCTCACACATTAGTTAGCACCCTAGAAGAAAACATCAGGCAAAATCCATGTGAACTTAATTTTTCGCTGTCTGAATCCACAGTGAACCAACACCCCAATTATTAATCTCTTGTAATGGTTCATATGTCTATCATATATTTGTAGATATTTTACTAGACACACATTTCATTTCAAGGAAGATCTGACTACTCATCCAGTTATGTATCTTTCCCTTTATGAAAGCAAGCTGCGATATTAAAATTCTTGAGATTTGTGGAGGTATCAGTAGCAAAGGTGCCCAAATGAGACAGCCCTCATTTGAATTCTGACTTTCCCCTCTTTGTCCAGCCAGCACGGTTGCAGGAAGCAGCAGCAGAGCAGAGGGGCCGAGCCACCACCGAGTGCGTGCCGTGCAGCTGCATCCCTGACTCCCGCTCAGGTGCACTGCACTGCAATAATAAACTTCATTATTTCCCAGCCAGGTGGCATCACTCCAAGTAAATGAGGAAATCGTGTAAAGGGACTGTTTGATGGGGTCTGCAGCAAATATATTCTCAGGCCCCATGGTGGAGGCCTCAGGACCCATGCTCAGGTTTCACCCTTCTCCTCCCTGATGAATAGCAACAGCCGAGAAAACCTTGTTCTCCTCCTGGAGGATAGAGTCTAGCTGCCTGACTAAAAGTCCATTACTTGCAAGTATGTTGTACCTTTCACAGCCTCAAGGAAATACCAGATATACATTCCTGAGCTCTGCTTCCTGCCCCCTCAGTAACCCTTTTACCCAGGTGGGTTTTTACATGATATTTAATTTACCACTTAACCAAAAGACAAGCTTAAATTCAAAGTAAATGTTAAACAATTGCAAAAAATATGTATAACTGAGGGTAAGGAGCAAACTGCCTCCTGACTTAGTTTTGCTAAGGACTGGTCTAAATGTTATTACTATAAGTGGGAAATTCTGGGTATATTTTCCCAAGAGTGGCAGCAGCCAAAGCCCCGTGAGAACCCACTGAGAAAGACCCGATGCTCCCAACTCACTGAGGTCCTTCTGGAAATGGAACTCATTTTTTATTAGATTCTTCTCATAAACAAAGAAATTAATTTCTCTCCTGTTTTCATAGTATAAACTTTGACCATTAGCCAGAAGCTAATGTGAAGGTCATACTGACAAGATTTGTATTTCCAGGTGTAGGTAACAAGATATGCTTGGAAAGACAGCCATGGTAGATACCACGGACAGACAGTTTCTCATTGCATGTCTATGAGCTCTAAGGCATCTCAGTCCTAAATCTATGAAATCAATCACAATTTCTCCACTAGAAGGAGAGTTTCAATGCGACAGAGCAAGGTGTGTCTCCAAAGCTGTGATCCTTGGCAAGAGCAAATTATCAGGAGATTGAAGACATGATTGGAGAAAAGCTAAATTATTTCAGTTTTGATTGAGGAACTATTTTTATTTAATTTTGAATTTCAATTATTATTTTACTATATAGCTACAATGGGGAGAAATTGGGGAAAAAAATAGCAAGCAAGATATTTTGAAAATGAAATCTCTATTTCACATAGAAAGGAAGTTGAAATCATGAGGTGATTTGAAGTTGTCAGCATTCATGACCTCAGAAATGTTTATTTTTTGATTGATCAACACACATTCTAAAATATGCTTATTTGTCAAACTAACACGCCAAAAGAAACATGTGATAGCACATACCTTTATAAAAGAGAACCCAGCATGTTCACCTTTACTTTATCCCCATCATGAGGGGCTTGATATTAACCCTGGTTTTAACCCTGGTGGGTAAGTAACTTACCTGCTTTGATGAATTTAAAATAATAGATTCAGGAAGAGGTTTCAGAATCTAAATATAGTTCACTTGCAAACAAGAACTTCAACATTTTATAGAAAAAATTATTTTATGACAATTTTTTTGTTGTTTAGGGAAAAAAGGCTTGTGGTTATATGCTGAACTAGAAGTAAAGTTAATTAGGAAGAGTTATGCCATATGTACGAGATGAGATATAGCCTTTCATACTAAAATACATTAACATTTTGTGGGGTTTTTTTTGCTTTGTCATTTTATTACTCTCTTTTTTTTCCCTCTCTTTCAGGGAGCCAGCATCTTAATTACCGTAAGTAATTTTCCTATCAACTAATATAATTATAATGAGTGAAATTCCAAATAGAATCTGTAAAGTATATCAATGTTTAATTTAATTTTACAACAGCTAATTTTGTTCAGGTGCAATACAAAAATGAGCAAATTCATCTTTTTTGTTCCATACATTCTAATACAGGTACTTTAATATGTTCTGTACAGTCTCTATAATGTTTTATGGGAACCATTTCTTTGCAGAACCCGATTTCAGTGAAAACAAGGTTTATACGTTTAATTATGAAAGCATGCTTCTCAGTGGACTTCCAGAGAAAGGACTTGCAAGAGCTGGAATAAGAATAAAAAGTAAAGTGGAAATTAGTGGTATTGGGCCAAAACTTTGTCTTATTAGGGTAAGAAAATGTATTCAATTTGAAAGGTAAAATTCTCTTCATACTTGACTTCTTTTTTAAGCTTTTGGAAAGTAATTAGGTTTCATCATGTGTTGTGCTTACTCAGGGAGAATGTAACTAACACTATTATTTTTTTATGCAGTGCCCTAAATTCTATTTGCACTTTGCTAGGTAATTCTCAGCTCAAGCCAACCTTGGGCTTGAAGGATTTCTTCTGCTTTGTGGTCAGGGAGACAATGGAATGTAATTTGAAATGCACAATAATTTATTACTGGATCAATCCGATTGTTCCAAACTGTACAACCTAGGATTATTTAATCAACTGATTTCGTAACCAGCAAACGAAAGTCAATAAAACATGCGACAGTAGCTGGATGTGATTCAATATTTAGCATAATTAATGTCATCTGGTGGCTTCTTTTTCTGTAGGGTCCCAAATGACATTCTTTGTCATCTCCAATTGTATATTTTTACTGCATGCTGAGTAATTACTAAGAGTTCTGATTATGTGAAAAACACTTTTGCCTTTAACAGAAGCCTATATGTGCTTCTAAATGAATGTATTGAAACACACTCCTCAATTGCTTTACACAAACACCACTTAGTCTTGTGCATAGGTGGAAGAAAAATGATCTTTTTAAAAGCTTTTATTTGGCAAATTGAAAACTGCAGATTAAAAAGACTGGTAACTGTCTGATAAATGCTTGTAAATGCTGTAGCCTTTCAGCCTGAATTAGCCTTCTGTTACTAGGTATTTTTAGAAGTTCGAATTATAATAGATTTAGACAGGAAACATTGCTTTTCCATGACCTTTGCAAATGGCTGGATTTTTTTGCAAAAAGCAAGGAAATAAGAGCCACACGTCTGTACTGGTGAGTAGAAGGCTTCCCTGGCAGAGAGGAGGCAGAAGAGTCTTGTCTTCGCCCCACATCCTTCCCCATTCCTGCCAAAACAGCTCTTGGTGTGTCAGGGTGAGTCTCCACCAAAAATTGACTCCTGTCACCTGCCCTCGTGCATTTGGAAAAAAAGTTTCTGTTTCAAAAATAAATACAGAAAGAATTTCAGGTGAGAAAAAAAAGAGAAAGGAAAAAAATTCACGAGATTTTTGGGCAAGTTCTAAGCAAAAGGTAAGGATACATTTATTCCCTCCTGCTCTGGGAAAAGTTTATTTTGCTGCTGTTATATTTAAATTAGACAGTTTGGAGGGATGGTTCAGGGAATTAGTCTTTCATCTGTAGCCTGCTAGTTCGCATTCAGCCCAAGCAAAAAGCTGTGTTCCCTGGGAGGTTTCCAGTTGACAATTTTTTCATCGCAAACCCACAAGTAAGAATTGCCAGCTGTGTTCAAAACCTAGCAGACAGCGTAAGTCCTGACTGGGCCCTGAGGGCTGGGGAAAACTACTTTGCCCTGACCCTGCAGAGCAGTCCCAAACCTGCCCGTATGCAATATGCCAGAAGCATGTCCAAGAGGCAGCATGAGGGATTTGCTCCGTAACAGCCTCCTCTGTAAGCTTCAGTTACTGGGGTTGGCAGTGATCTCCACCAACAATAACAAAAATAAATATGAAAGTGCAGTCTCCAGCGATTTGCTGTATGAGGATTTAGTTTGTGTGTCTTTTTGAGAAATTAATCTGCGTCTTGCATCACATTGCCAGCCTGAGGTGTCAGAGAAAAGTCTCTTTAAATTGTCAAAATATACAGACGGGAAGGATCCTCTGAGAAACTAAGCTAAATGTGCCCCATTCCCATGGGGTAGAAATCATTTGAGTTATGCGTAGTTTAGCACAACTTTCTACTTGCTTGGATGTGGCACAGGTTGAGGCTGGAGTGTGAAGTGCAGAGCAGGGCTGGGGGCAGTGCCTAAGCCTTCGGCTCCACAGCAAAACGTGTAGGGAAGGACAAATTTTATAATCTGCTTGCCACTGCTCAAACTAATTATGACTATCTGGCTGGCCCAGCAGCCATGTTGTTATTAGTTTCTGACTGCTGTCTGTGCTCTGTGACCCCAGCAAGGGAGACGACAGAGTTCATACCAGGAGTTAATGATGCTTTGTGCAACATTAACTGTCTCCTGTAATTTCCTGCAGATCTTCCATACTACTTTTGGGTAGCAACCTGCTTCATGCGGCTCTTCTCTGGCTCATTTCTTCATACAAGTCAACCTGGCAATATGGATTATCTATGAAAGAGAACATAGTGCAGTGACTGGAAATATCACATTCATTTGCATTACTCTCCTTTTATATATGGAAATATATATATTGATACTAGATATGTTAAATGACAGCTTTTAAGTTTTCCCTTTGAAGGGGCTTTGTGTTACTTAAAAGTGTATTTTTGATGTGAGTAAACCTCTAGATGCTTATGTGCATTGAAAAAAGTTAACTGGAAAAATTAAAGAGGAATTATATTCCCCCTTTGTTCTAGATTCACTCAATCGAAGCAGCAGAGTACAATGGTGTCTGGCCTACAAGCTCATTCTCGCGATCACTCAAACTGACCCAGGTACTAACTGGGCAACTTAGTAACCCCATCAAGTTTGAGTATAGCAATGGCCATGTTGGAAACCTTATGGCTCCTGATTCTGTCTCAGATGATGGTCTGAACATCTACAGAGGGGTTCTGAGTGTGCTGGAGATAAGTATAAAGAAGATGCAGCATTCATACAGCTTGCAGGAGGTGAGCTTTTTACTTTGGCCATTGTGGTCACTTTGTAAATAAGTAAGTCTTTTTTTCAGATTCTTCTACCACATTTTCTGAATTCATCCTTGACATAAACTTCACTAACAAGAAACCCTTAAGCTTTGGAAATCATGATTAAGTTGTTCTTATGGGACAACATTTGATGGAGCTGTAGCTAAACAGGACAACAGAATAGCAGATTTTTAATCTGGTTGATCAATGTATTTCAGAAAATGCATTTGCAGTATTAGATCCTTCGAAAATCTGCCTTGTGATTCTAGAAAAAGTAAACTCCTGTGAAAGCTGAAGCCTACATAAAATTTGAATACTTTATTAAAGCAAGCTTAAACATACAGCACAAGATTAAAGCTAAAATAACAGTAATTTGACTTTTTTTACCAATCATATATACTTTAATCTCTTCTAGCTCCTCTTTTAGGAGGAAGACAGTATATATGCCATGACATTACTGTAATAGCTTTGACAGTTGCAGTTGATGCTCTATTGGAATTTCCACTGTTTTTCAGGTTTTAATATCTTAGTCAAGGTAAATCATCTGATATTACTATTCACCACAGAAATTGCAATGTTGTTTAGTTTTTGCGAAACCATATTTACATTGATTAGACTACATTCGATCCAGAGATCAGCAAAAACCTTGAAATTATTACACTTTCATGTTATTTTTATTGAAAATGCAGACCAGAGTAACTTTAATTTTTTAAAAATTTATTTTTATGTAAGTAGAGTTGTTTCTGGGAAAGGAACTACATGATTTAATATTTTCACGCTGCTTGTTGTACATAAAAACCCAGGTGGTGGTGTCGCATATTCTGCAGTGCTATTTTCTCATATCCAGTTTTACATCTTCATTCTTTCTAATTCAGTTAGCAATATATCCTACTCTTGCTGCTAAGCAATATATGTGGCTTCACCTCCTAGAATCGTTTCCAAGTTTTCCTTGCTTTTCTCAGACAGAAACTGATTCATGAACATTGGCACCCTTGCTTGACAATCTCAAGTCACTCTGTAAAGGAAGATAAGCATTATTAGTCCCAAAATCTGAGCTGCAGAGAGGTTTAAAGGACTAACCTGGGAAAGTCTACATCACATCTTGCAGGGTGTAGGGTAAGGGTATCTGAGCTAGCCATGAACTGCACACAGCTAGAAAGTCCAGATAGGCAGGAGGCTACTTCATCCCACTGAGCCCAGTGGGCTGGACATTCCTATTTAAAGTCTAGATGTCTCTACCACACCCTGCAGTCTGCAGAGAAGCCCCACATCTCTATGTGCAGAGTACAAGTCTTTCAGAAAGCTTGGGCAATTCTTATTTCTAGCCCTTACTGAAGCCACAGTGTTTTCAGGAATACTGTTAAGCTAAAGATGAAGTGGGTATATCTTGCCTCCCAACCACCACATGACCATTTTGCTGTTCTGACATAGCCCAGAGCTGCTCTCTGGAGTGGCTATGCTATCAATAACAATAAAAAAATCATGAAAATAACCCTTTCTCCTAAAATGCAATCAAATATTTTCCTCTCCAAAAATCTCCTCACTGACTGAGGAGATTTAAGAGGTCTTATAAATATATATGCTTGAAATATTATTGAAGATCTGAGCTAAAACTGCAAACTCAAGAAAACCCACAATCAAAACTCTGCTATCCTGAAATTCTTTTTAATTATTGCTGTTCATATTGTGACAGATCGTCTGATATTGCAAGACGTGTTCCATAGGCATTTATAAGCTGTCTATAAAACCAAATTTTAAGGGCAGAATGTCATCTCCAACCTTAAAATACTTTGCTGTTGAGATTTTATTCTGACTGATCAAATTATTTTGGCAGTTTTTATTAATATTCCTTAAATCATATTTCATAATTGACAGCTCTAACTGGAAATTGGTACTCACCTTTTCTGAAGCTCCAAAGCTTCTCTCAGTGAAACTCTTGATAATTTTACTTCTCTCAGTGAAACTCTGATTTGGCTTACTGGAAACCTATACATGCAAAAAAGAAATGAAAGTAACGATCATCCCGATTTTGCTTCTGGAGAGTACTATAAATAAAAAAGTATTCATTTTATCAGGAATTTTGAAAATACAGAGTTAAACAGGAAAGCCCATGTGGTGAATTAGTGAAGCTTTGTGTAGGGGTGAACTCTGACCACATTCTCATTTTTGCCAGGCTGGGATCGGAGGTATTTGCAATACAACATATGCAATCCAGGAAAACAAGAGAGCAAGCTTAGTCTATGTGACCAAATCCAAGGACCTGAACAGTTGTGAAGAGAAAGTTCAAGTGGTCACAGGTTCGGCATACACGCATCCGTGCTGGACCTGCCAGCAGGTAGAGTGTTATTATGTATACATATTTTATATTCATATACAGGGAGCCATTTGGCATCCATGTTATCTCTTGCTCTGTTACACTTAAAATGAGAGAAAAGTCAGATCTTCTGTATCTAGTTACCAACATTTTCTTTCTGTACGAAAATCAGATCCACAGAGCAGCAGAGGTCTGTGCTGCAGACTGTCATGTACTGCAGACACACTTCAACTAGCTTAAACTAGCTGGCTTGGAAACCATTAATTATCAGCATGAGTTAATTCATCTACTCTGTTGAGTATAAAAGATAGTCACTATGTCCAGTTTCTGCTATTCAAGATAGGTACTGCTGCACCTTATTATAATCCTGTCTTTGAAATAAGAAATCGTGTGGCTTATACTGCTGCTCTCCTCAGAAAATGTCTGCCTCTCAAGGGAATAACCAATTACTTATATTTGGGAAAGGGAAAAAACAGCTAACACTTCTTCGCAGTAAAAGTAACGGAGCCAGGCAGCATGCCTGACCTCTCCCATGGAAGTATGCATGCAGAATTCACATAAAGCGCTCATATGGACAATGAACAAAACAGCCCTGGAAAATAAGTGTGTTGAAGGGTGATGTAAGAGCTTCTAATCAGAATTTAGAAGTTCAATGACTTTCTATTTTCTTTGTTTCTTTGCTTTTTTATATTATAAAGAGAAACAAGAATTCCCGGGCAACTGCTACTTACAATTACAAAATTAAATATACGCGTAATGAAGCTGTAATTACACAAGCTGATGTTGAGGAAATCCACCAGTTTGCACCCTTCAATGAGATAACAGGAGGAAATGCTATAGTAGAAGCAAGGTACTGTACATATGCCTTTAATTCAGCAACTAACTCAACATCTCAGTAATCTGGTCAAACTCCATAACTGAAATAAATCCTCTACTTCCACAGCCTATTGTTTGCCAGTATTTAATTAGATAAAATCCAAAACAGTTCATAAAAACAACCTTCACTGTTAGTTGTAAATCTGAAACATGCACATCACTATCCAAATTTTGTTAGCTAAACTTGGCAGGGTTTGACTATTTTATTTCTCAGGGATATTTGATTTATGTCATAAAAGCCAAAACAAATGTAATTCCATCTGAAAAATTGTGAACTAATATATTTGCAGTAAAATACTTTGAAAGACAGTTACTCACTGAAAGAGTGTTCCCTGGAAAATAATAATGCAGTAAGAGACCCTGGAGAGTAGTTCACAAGAAACCTAGATAGGACTTTGGATTCCGATATACTTCCTAAGTACAGTGGGCTGCTTGCAAATCTCCCGTCAAAACAGTTTCTTGATAGGAAATTGGGTTTTATTGCAAAAAAGATTGGCACAAAGCATATAAAATGTATTTGCTTTTCCACGGCAAATTTTGCATATTACTTAAACAAGTTTGGGGCAAAATCAGAATATTATTGTCTAAGAAATTAAAACCCTGCTCATTTTTAGCTCAATCCCACAAACTTTCAGTATTTGAAAAGTTTTTCATCATCTGCTTCAAAATCATCTATTGAAAAAATTTTTAGTTACCTGCTTTAGTGATGGACTCTGTAGCCAGGGGTGCCCTACTGAAGAGAGACACTTTTTGCATAAAGGTCACTGTACAGAAGATATACCTAAATCCCACTCTAGCTTCTGTAATCTTCCATTGCTCCATTAGCTTTTGCAAGAATTTATTGGTATAATATACAGTTTTGGAAACTGCAACATCAGAAAGTTCATGTCAGTAAATCACTGATTATCTTCATTAATATGATGAACATGTTCAGTTTGGCTAACCAGAAAAAAGAACAATAAAGGTGAAAGTGCTTTACTATCTCACGCAATCAAGGTGAAGATAGATAGAACTGTAGTGCTTTTATCAAATTATAGGTTGTTGTTTTGCTCATTGAAACTTTCCTTCTGCAAGCCTGCATAGACTGTCTTCCTTACTGTTCTCTCTCAGTTTTCAGCCCCCAGAAAGAGTAGTGCCTTTACTTTTCCTCATTTTCTCTAGATCTTTTGCATTGCCCAGCAGACAGGGCCAAATACAAGATAGCTGGGAAGATGTGGATATGTCACCCAAGTCTTCAGAATTTAGTTCTACTATGCGCTTTCTGTGTTTAAAAAAAAAAAAAAAAAAAAAAAAAGAAAAATCTAAGATCAAGGATTTAAAACATTTGGAGCTGAGTTTTCAGACCTGTTCAGCAAAAGCCTCTTGCAGCACCTTTCAAAGCCAAGAGAGGTTTTACTACTGTTTCACCATTTTAATCCTATCTTTAGTATTCATTTGCTCTTCTCTTCAGAGTATAACATTTTTCCATCTATTCTAGGCAGATATATCTCTTCCCAAAACGATGAAGATGAAGACATAATAGATTCATCATGTTCTGGAAGGGGGAGTTAAATCTGTCCAAGTGTACCTGACATTATACTTTCTGACCCAAATGCCCTTTCAATAATATTGTATAAAATTTCAAGAGAGAAAAAATCTCTGCTGATTCTGTAGTGATTTCTATTCAAATTCCAGTAGCTTGTCTGCAAAGCAGTTATATGCTATTTTCTGCAGCAGTTCTCCGCCATCCATATGCAAGGAGTAGATAGAAATGTTACAGAAGATCATCGTAGAGATTCCAAAATAAACACGCCAATTTTCTACAGAGATTTTGAGATACTGTGTAGTACAACAATATTGCTTTTGGAATGTTTTCAGTTGTTTAGTACAAATGCCTAACTTTATTATAGTGTCCTAAATGACCTGTTTTAAACATAATTGGTGGGACAGGATGCATCCCTTTAGCTGAAAATGTAGCAAAGATAGAAAATATTTACAAAGACGGTCTCTCATTGGAATTATTCTTAATAACAAAGGATGAAGGTTTGGTGCTCCCTGAAAAGTTTCCAAAAACTTGAGTATTTTTCCAAAGATTAATCCTGAATTTATCTGGCCCTTTTTGTTTGGGAAATCCAATTTGAAACTTCATGAGAATCTTTTATCTTCTGCAGTCCCCAGAACATTCAGCATGCCAGGCAAAAGGGGAGGGAATTGTAATAGTGCAAGTAAAAAGATTGTAGCATTTCTTATTGTATCTAAACAATTTTCAATTCTTTTTGAAGCTTCCGGAGGCACAGACACATAAGAGCTTTTATGAACTTCTTAAAAGGTTTAAATTAAGTGATAATTTCTAAAAAAGTTTCCCATCAGTTATTTTTCTCTAATCCTTAATTTACTCCTTAAGACACAACACACAGTTCCTGTGATCTTCTTCAGGCCACAGCTTCCCACCTCCCACTTCTTCCTTAAATTCTCAAGCCATGTTATTCCCAAAGGAAGGCAAAGGCTGGCTCTGATCTGAGCCCTTCTGTGTAAGCGCACACCTTCTCAGACTACAGTTCTGAGCATCATGTCCAAATGTATCTATTTGTAAATACCTTTGCCCCTCAATAACAAAACCCTTTTGAAACAATTGTAGTCGCATTGCAATGCAGGGAGGCAAAAACACTGTCCTTTTTTTAGTTTGTACCCTGCATCTTGTGATGTTATCTCCCTGGGTTCCTCCATTCCAGGCAGAAACTTGCTTTGACTGACGTGCAAAAGCACATGGCAGAGGTCCCACCAAAAGAATTCCGTACTCGTGGGTCACTTCAGTACCAGTTTGGCAGTGAATTGCTTCAGCTTCCAGTCCACTTATTCAGAATAAAAAATGTGGAAAGCCAGGTAAAGTTCAGCCACTGGCCAGACTCTTTGTTGGAGGTTGGATTCCATGTGTGTGGAAAATAACGAGTGTGAGCTTCGTGCATTTTAATCTTCCTGCAGATAGAGGAAAGCCTGCAAGACCTAGTAGAGACCACATCTGAACAGCTTGCCAGCGATGCACCAGCAAAAGCCCTCAAGCTTATGCACCTCTTCCGTGCAGCAGATGAGGAGAATTACGAGTCAGTGTGGAGGCAGTTCTCCAGTCGGCCAGCGTACAGGTACAAGCAATAAAAGTGGTGATTCTTCCACTGATAAACTCTGTTGGAGACCATCTAGAATGACTAGGTTCAAATGCAAATCTGGAAAATGGTCCTTGCCTTTCCCATTACAGGCGCTACATTTTGGATATAATTCCTGCAGTTGCCAGTCACCGTGCACTCAGGTTCTTGAGGCATAAAATAGAAAGGCAAGAACTCACTAACTGGGAAGCGGCTCAAACGGTGCTTGTGGCTCTGCACTCAAGCACACCAACTCGGGACGTGATGGAGGAAGCAACGGTAGGATTCTCTAAACACTCACAAATCGCTCTTTACTGATTTTAGCAGGTCATATTTATTCCTTTGACAAGTTTGCAAAGGCTTTGAAAATATAAAGGTCTTATATCCTCTAGTGAGGTTGAAAGGAGTTTATTTCCTGACTGTCTTAAGGGGAGGAGAATGCAAATCAAAAGGGCAAAAATGAATCCAGAATGAAACAGGAAAGAAAGAGTAAAATACCCCTCAGTGACAGAGGTAATTGCTGCAAACAGTAGTTTCTAGTCTCCCTTTGTCCAAATGTACTTTATAGTTACATCAGATTAGATCTCTAACTGAGTGTCTACAAAGACTAGGGAGTAAGAAGTACATATTTGTTATATCCTGTATTCATCCTGATTGACCTAGCAGGATGGATATAAATCGGAGCAGATCTATCAAAATCAAGGGAAATATGCCAATGTGGAGCCCACCTAAGAGAAAGTTCAATGATTTTTACAATTTTTTCCTCTTCTGCAGGGTCTAATTCTAGCCTCAGATTTAGGAACTTATCTCTGCCTACGCTAAGTAGAGACTACGTATCTCAGACCAGAGTTTTGCCCTCTCTAAAAGCCGTGACAGCCCTGTAATGCTCTGCTTCCCACTCAGGAAACAGTGGGCTGGTGACTTCTGTCAGCTCCTACGCTTATATGAAATATTCCTGTCTGCCCAAATTACTGAGGTCCATTCACAATGTATCTCAAGTTTTTTGTACCTATAGCTGAGGCAATTATAAAACAATGATGAATGTTTCTTGAGTAAAGTGTGTTTTTCCATTCCATAACTGAGTGATTTCCTCCCTTTGGATTACAGCCTATGCCAAATTTAAATCTGAAACACTATAAAAGCAACAGATCTGCCTTCCAGATGTTATTTGGAAGTACTTTACAATTGCATTTTCAAATACAGTAATATCCACTGATTAACTACAAATCCATCAATACAAAAATATCAAAAGCCTGGTTTTGCCTTGCATTTGGCAGAAACATTTTTTAATATTGTTGCTCTTCATTAATGGTGGTAATGACCAACTGCTTTCTCCCCAGCTCATCGTGAAAAAACATTGCCCACGCTCAAGTACTGTACTTGGAAAGGTTTGCCATCTCAGCTACGCGTCACTGTGCCACAAACAGTGCTCTTCAACAGACTCCTGCTCTGAATGTCTCCAGGTAACCACATTGTTATTTATCGTTTAAAAGAAAAATTAAGCCTTGAGTTCTTTCTTCATTATTCAGAAACCTGTATTTCACTTCACTACATTGTTTCCTTTGGGGAAAGGAACCCCAGTTGGTTAAATACAGCATTTTTATCTTTAGATTAACACACGAAAGAGAGTGAGAGGAAGAAGCATATAATTCATAGCACTTTCTATCTGAGTATCTGAGTGCTTTATTGCCAATTATTAATGAAGTCCCATGGCACTGCTCTGAAACACTTTAAATATAGGTACTTATATATACTTATAAATAAACTAAGTGACACAAAAGCCCAGGTTTTTGCCCAAAGTCATGTAGCCCAGCCATTTCTCAGCCAGAAGCAGAGCTCAGTCATCCACACAGACTATAAACTTTTAATAACAATAATACCCTCCCTGTTCTGCACTGCTTTTAATCAGTGGGCCTGAAAACCATTTAAATAGGCAGTAAATAACATTTCCCCATTCTAGATATGCATGTCATGGTTTACAAAGGTCAGACAAGGAACAGGTGTTTTCAGTCTTCAACACTGGTCAGTCCACCATGCCCAGTAAGAGCAGGGTGCTCCCAACACACTGTGTGCCTGCCATCATTTTTTACCTGTAGTACACAGGCACAGCCAATATTCCTACATGCATCTCCTGTGTTACGACTGCCACCAATGCTCTTGAGCTAATTAAATCTAAGCCCAGTGCCAGGGAATGGAAATTCTTCCCCAAATCAAATGATTGTATAGGCTTATTCAATGCATTTCAAATGTCCATTCATTCAGTTAGTAATATCAAATGGACTGTTTCTGCACCATCAATGGATCTCAAATGTGGTATTTTAAAGCATGGGAACTGTATTGAAATTATTCTATAACATCTCAGGGTTTCTTTTTAGAGCCATTTTTTAGCATTGAAAGCAGCTTTCTATTAGGGTTTAGTTCTTTTCTCATATTCAGCCTTCAGACAACTATTTTTAATCTTGCCACCTAAATGTAAATGTGATCCAATTGCTTATGACGAAGGCCGTAAAATGACCTGATGATCGCATTGCCAGCTGTTAATCCACAATAAAACGTGGTTGTCAGCTGAAGTTAAGGGCGCCACCACTAGCCATATCTTCAGGAATCTTATTTAAGGGTCTGAAGAATTTAACTGTATCTGCATACTACTCAGAGATATTCAAACAGCATTATTGCAGGGTTCCCAACTTACGCTGAAAGGCAGTGGGAACTAGGTCCTAGCCATTACTTTTTTCTTTAAAAATCTTACTTGATAACTTTAAAGCATAGTGATGAAGAAGCCGTTCACTGCAGCTTTCTTGGCTGTGCTTGTTCTATGAATAAAATGTCCTATTCATGAGGACAAAAAGAATTTGAAAATATTTAAAATAAGTGAATTGAACAAACTGAAATTATCAAAGTCAAACCTCAGAATAGGCTGGGGGATGGGATATAGATAAGAGCTGGAATTTAACTCAACAGAAGATTTGTTTTCTTTTTTCAGCTACTTCATGGCTTTGCAGGAGAGGCATTAAGCAAGTCTAACACAGAAGAAATTTTCCTGGCTTTGAAAGCCCTTGGGAATGTAGGACATCCAGCCAGCATCAAGCACATCAAGAAATTTTTGCCAGGATATGCAGCCAGTGCCTCAGATCTGCCACTCAAGGTCCATGCGACTGCTGTGCTGGCCCTGAAAAACATAGGCGTGAAAGACCCCAAAATGGTAAGGAAATAAACCTACCTCCTTTGAACTTATGATAACCCAACACAAGGCTGCTAATTGATGATGGGTGATGAGGAGAAAGCACACCTTTTTCTCAAATATAGCTATGTTGGGGTTTTTTTTTTAATACTTAACCATTCCTTAGTTGGCATGTCTTATTTCTTTTGACATTAACCTTTAGCGGTTCAGACTGCAACAAAAATCCCATTAAAAGGATACATTCATTACCCTGTTGTTGAAGACAAATCAGTATTTCCATTGCAAACATTTGTTTTCCAAGGGCATTAGATAGAAAGCTAAATTATTGACCAAAATGTGTTTAGTGCTACTTCAACTCCGGTATGTGAGAGAACCACAAACAAGGTTTTCAGAGAATTGACATTTAATACTGAGTGTCACATCTAATCGTAACTCAAGACCCGATCTTATTGTAAATAGATACTAGAGGTTTGCATCCTAATTACAAATTTACAGACATTGTGTGGGTTTAAGTCATAAACAGAACATTTAATAAATGTGACTTTTGTCCCTGAGCAAGATGATTAGATATCACATACAATGGTTACACAGGCATAGTCTCATCCACCAGACATCACTTTACAATCATTTTCACCTTAAAGCAATCTGCTTCTAAAATGAAACCTTGCATTTTCAAGATTTTTTTCCTGATATTGAATTTTTTTGTTTTATATAAGCCTATTCTTAATATAAAAAAATAAAATAAAAGCTTTCATTAACTATTCTCCTACTAATCTGTATCAGCTTTTCCCATTATACTCATTTTTTGCATATGACTCCCAGTTTGAGTGCATATATTGATCCACAGACAATAGTGTGCCAAGGTATGCTTTTAAGCAAAAGAATAAAGAAACAATTTACTAGAGTGCAGGAGCTAGATGAGGAAAATCAGAGGGGGGAGAAAGAATAGCAAGGGTAGGAGTTAAGGTATTTGCTGGGGAACAAAAAAGCCAGGTTGGTGTTTGACACCAATGCTGTGTCTCCGATTGCCCTTTGGCCTGGCTTTCCACATGTGACCTAGACCACGCATTTTCTATGCATTTTCTTTGGAGAAAATTGATCTGCAGCAAGTTAATGACTGTGGCCAGATTTTTCATTGTTCAAAAACTAGTTTAATACCTCATTTGCAGCTAGCTAAACACTTATACTTGCATTAAACAGACTTAATACATGGTCTGTCTTTTTATTGTTTAATTTGAAAAGGTAGTTGCATTTAGAAAGAGGTTATTGCATCCTTGTCACCACTTTTACCTTGTTATTTGTTAATCAACATGTGCAAATTAATAAAACCAATCAGGGTATTTCCAAAGTTTGTTGAAGTTTTCTGGATCAGACTTTTCGTTAGAGAGCATGGACATGAGCTGTCCCAGGCAGGACAGGACTGCGCAGAGGGGCTGCCAGAATGGAGTTATACCATCCACATCCATTTTGAAGTTGGGGTCAAAGGCTTCAATGCAGCTCATGGAAAGTGGAAAGGTTCCGGTACAAAATTACTCTTGATACTGAATATTGCCAGGGTCAAACACATTGGTCACAAGTAGTACTGCGGAAATCATATTTGTTGCATAAACTTTCAGTTTTAAAATGCCTACATGACATAGAGATTTCTGGTAGTAAATTGGTTTTTATTCTAGCAGAAAGGGCTCCAGGAGATCAAATGATTAGAAATAAGGCATACCTTTATGGGCAGGGATTAGTGATCACTGAAACCACTTCTCACCTATGTGATGGATCCATAAAATCTCTTTTACCTAGAGTGGTTATGCTACAGATTTATTTTGCTATAGCTCAAAAAGGGATAATATATTTGATGTAGAAGTTATCCAGCAAAGTTCCTCAGCTTTGATTGTGTAGGAAGTCAGGCTACATTACCATAATGCCCCTTCCAGCCCTCAGACTATGAAGCCAGGAACACTGTTGCCATAATAATTAAATAATACAAATTTTTACTGCACTAGTGATGAAGAGATCATTCACCAGTGATGAATGGTTATTAGCAAAATATTCAAACATACTGTAAATTTGAATGTATCTGTTATTTTCAGGTCCAGGCTATTACCCTTGAGATTTTCCTGAATCACAAAATTCATCCTCGGGTCCGAATGTTAGCTGCAGTGGTTTTGCTTGAAACCAAGCCAGGTCTTCCAATACTGATGACATTAGCTGATGCTGTGCTGAAGGAACCTAGCATGCAAGTGGCAAGTTTCATCTACTCTCACCTGAGGGCCCTGGGTAGAAGCACAGCTCCAGATCTTCAAGTGATGTAAGGAAAATCTGGATCCCTTCCCTAGATGAAAAATTTGTTGCAAACTAATTGAGGTGTTACTGTGCTCACTGAATTTTTTCAGGGCTTCTGCCTGCAGAATGGCTATCAGAGCATTAAGTCCCAAATTTGACAGATCTGGATACCAGTTCAGCAAGGTTTTCCGCTTCAGTATGTTTAAAGGTAAGATTCAGAAGTTTTTTGTAGAGAAATATATACAGGTCAATGTGTGAAAAAAATCATACAGTATGAGAACCTAATTCTCCTAGCCAACTGGTTAGCTGCATGTTGTTCTTCCATATTCTCTTATGTTCAGTGAAAAAAAATATAAAAATTTTAGGCTCTCCATTTGGAGAGTGTTTAGGCCCCTGCGTGTTTTGCATTGTACACTGCCAACATGAAATTACCAGAGGGCTTGTGGGGTTCTAACCCTCCATTTTCATTAGCCAGTGAGGCACATGCTCCTATATGAAATGCCATAGTCTCAGAGGTGCTTGACAATTTCATACCATTGTTCAGCACCAAACAAACAGAAGGGACCTAAATTACTGCTGAAGTGGATTAATTTCTGCTGGTGTTGAACACCTACAGCTCCTGCTGAATTCAAATGTGATGCTAAATACTCTTCACCCCAATAGTAGTGCCCAGTGAAGCAGCAAACTCTGAAAACATTCAGATGTGACAATTCATTGCACCCATGAGCAGCTAATACAGGCTTGTTGTCTAAAGATTTTTCTTACACCTTCCTACCAGGATTCTTTACTGGAATTAGCAGATCCATGCGTGGGATCTGGAGAGTGATCAGTTACATCAATGGGAGTTGCACATAAAAATGTAGTCAGAGAGGGGAAGACCATATTAGAAGACAGCTCTTGTTGCAATAAATTGTAGCTATTTCTATTTTCCATGTATGTTATTTTTCTCAGTAGAGATTTTTTAGGCAACTCCCCTATGTAAATGACCATGACAGCCTCAGTGATTTGGCATATGTAGCTGGCAGACTAGAGAGATTATATCTACAAACACAGTCTCCTTACACATGCTGTTTATCTAGGATGACTTGGGTGTTTTTAGCACTTTTGTTGTTCGCTGGTACATGTAAAGATTCTTTTCAAAGTAATCAATAGAAAAAGAGTCTGAAACATCTGAAATCCACAGTGCAAGTACTTTTGTCTTCTTTTTAGAGGGGGGAGTGGTTTGAAAGACTTTTGTGGATCTTATTGTTGCCCTGCCCCTGTTTCATGGTTTTTACATGACCATTTAATCTGCTCTGTAATAAAAATAAATATAATACATACCACAACAACCACAGTAATATACGATACACATGCTTGCTGCCTCAAAGATGGAGACAGAGAGTGCCCAAAGAAATACAGTCACTAATATGCAGTGTGAACTTTCGTACCATTTAAAATGCATTCAGGGAAAGATAAATTTTCCACTAATATGCAGTTTTAGGTACTCATTTTCTCATCTTATTTTTGTTTTTGAAGTGAAGCTATCTGAATTTTCGCACAGTGAGAAAGAAGGGTTCAGTACGCATGAGGGTAGCTGGCAGAGGGCTATGTGAAATAGATTACTTTGTTCTGGCTGTAGGGTGGAAATGCCACACATCAGTGAAATGCTGTTACTTCTTGGTGAACAACAGTGTCAGAAATTTGGTTACCATGCATATGTAATATTTAAACCTCTCATCCTGAAGAATAAGGAACAAGATCCTTTTCTCACACATGCTAATCTTAGACTTGGATAACTCAGTTAGCTAAATGAAGTCAATCCTCTATTACACTGGTGTGGGAGGAGGATCCATCCTCCAGCTTTCTGATTTGATTTGTCACCACTAGCCACAGGTGAAATGTGTTTCAGTGAGTCCATTCTGGAGGAGTTACCATAGTGACGGCTGTAATGCAGTACTTATTTCCTTGCTAAAAACAAAAATGTGCCCTCAGCATCACAGATCTTTGTGGTGCTAGATGCTGAATTTTTAATGACAGGCAATAATGTCAGCTGAATCCATCTCTAATCTGGAATCTGTCACACATGGCCACCACAAACAGTGCTTCATGCTCTACACACTGCTACTGAAATCAAAGGGATGACGCAGGTTCTGCCCAATGTGAGGACTGACAGAGTCTGACTCTCAATATGCACAGATTCGTATAATTAAATAAGTGTACTAATGTTCATCGGTATCAAAGACTGCTTTCTTTGATCACCGATTTTTCTTTCCCTCTTCCTTGGGGCAAGACATTTAGTCAGATATATGCAGGTACCATCACACTCTCACAGTGAAGTGGCTGCAGTGCATCATCTGACTGTGTCAGTAGGATTTTTCATTGGCAAGTATTTTCTTTTAGAATATTAGCGCCATGTAATGCCTGAGGTATGGAAAATATCTGTGCTCTCTTCAAGTGAGTGAATTCTGTATAATCATTTAATCATTTAAGAGCAACACTTCTTGTTAAGTATCAGTAAGTGCCATGGGTTTTTTTTTAACTAACAGTTTTCATGGGTCGGAACACAAAAAAAGAGCCTTAACAAATTCACTAAAAGTACTATGCCTCATTCTAGTGTCCAGTCCACATAACACCTAGGACTGCTCTGGCTAAGCTTATTCAGAAAAAAACTAGTCTTCACATTTCCAAGTCTCAAGTCAGCTTATTAGTAATGCCCCAGTGTGGCATCGCTTTGCTTTTTATTTTCTATAGGATCAACATTAAAATGTGAGCTTTTGTCATCTTTCCTTGCTGTCTGCTGAAGGTTCTCCACTCTTGGGAGGTGCTGATCTCTTCTCTCTGATGACCATGATAGGACATGAAGAAATAGGATGAAGCTGTGTCAGGGGAAGTTCAGATTGGACATTAGGAAAAGGCTCTTCTGCTGAGAGGATGGTCGATCATGGGAACAAGCTCCCCAGGGAAGTGGTCATGGCACCAAGCCTGTTGGAGTTCAAGCAGCATCTGGATGACGCTCTTAGTCTTAGGTTTAGTTTTAGGTAGTCCTGCGAGGAGTAGGGAGTTGGACTTGATGATCCTTGTGGGTCCCTTCCAACTTGAGATATTTTATGATTCTATGATTCTTCTGCCATCAGTGGGGTGGCATACATAGCTGTATTTTGATTGTAGGAGCTGTAACTGGACCATGTATGTTGTAGGTATATAGTGCCTGGCCCTTTGGGTAGCACAGGAGCTTCATACAGCAAAACAGCGAAGGTAATGTAGTGAAATGCCAGTTCATACAGATTTGGTAGACTAAGTGGATTGCTTTTCCAACAGACTGTTTCTCAAATACATGAAAAGTTGGAATCTGTCCTGAGAAATTAGAAATTAAAATTAGTCCCAGCAATCTGATATGAAACAACTTAGCGTGAGGAGTAAATGAGGGTAAAGGACCATCCAGACCCCTGTCTGCATGCACAGATTCAGAAGAGAATGGGAAAGTGTTGACTCACAAGTGAGATGTTATCTGAAACACAGAGAGCAGCACTAGAGAAGTAACACAGGCATGCATATTCATAATGCCCCACATCTGTGAACGAAGCAGTAATCTTTTCTTTAACTTTTGGCTAAATAATTTATGAGAATTTAGGCACTCCTTTTCTGGAAAGAGGTCAAAGACTCACTCCCTCTCATAATGCTTGAAAATATATTTCCTACAATTCATCAATAATTTCTGTACAGGTACTGAAATTATTGGTCTGGATCTTCCAGAGCTCTGCAACTATCCTGGCTGTACTGGATTTCTAAAGCTGATTTCTGGTAGTGCTGGGATTTAATCAGTACATGGTGCCTATGTCTAACGTGAGGATAGCAGAAATTTAACATAGGGACTCCTAAAATACTTTCCTGTCCTCCAGCTAGTATAGGAAGGGAAGAGACAGGAGAGCCGGAAAAAAGGAAGCACGACAGGAGTGCTTACGTATCATGTCAACCTTGTTCCTCTTGAAACCTAAGGAAACTTAGAAAAGCCTTGGGACCACTTTAACTCAGAAAACAGGACTGTACAGACCTGTGCCAAGATCGGGAAGAATACATGACTGTGCTCTGCACTGACTATCTGTATCTAAGAACATTGTAGATGATAAATCTAAAGTAGAGAAAATAAATAGACACAAATTATGTTTGCTCAAAGTTCACTCAATAGTTAACAATTACTTAACAATTAGTGCATTTCATGTAAGGAGTTACAGCATTTGGAACTAGATGTATTAAATTGCCTCTGAGTCATTTGAGAGACAAATCTACACCTCGCCATCTGTCCTTATAGAACATCTATATCACTTTCCCTAAACTATTAGCAAAGGGTGGCAAATCTGTTTTCATTTCCAATCCCCTTTGTTAAGTTGCCCTAAATGATGTCTCATAAAAGCATTTCATAAGCTAACATTACAGAATCTGTCCGGATGTAAATGATATAGCAGAAGCAACTGGAAAAATAGCATAACCACCATGCAATGAGCATGGGGCTTGTAATTTTGCCCATTAATAGTTAAAAAATGCAGCATATTCTGTTTATGACTGTTTTATAACATCAGTTTTATAGCTGGGTTTTCTGGCCTTTCTCATATCATGCTGTATCAGTTGAATTATGCAATTAGTAAATTGATACAATCTGCACACTGTGGCTTTAAAAACTAACTGTACTGTGGTTTACTACCTATTTCTCTTCAGAGTTCCTTATGAGTGGACTGGCAGCTAAATATTTGGTATTGAATAATGCAGGCAGCTTAATTCCAACGATGGCAATGTCCCAGCTGCGGACACATTTCCTTGGAAGAGTGGCTGATCCCTTAGAGGTAATTGGGTCTACCCGCAGTTTGCCCTCTCATTGCATCTTATGACCATCATTCAACTGGCATTTACACTTTACTACTTCCCACAGGTGGGAATAATGGTTGAAGGACTGCAGGAGATGTTTGCTAAAGGTTACTCTCCTGGCAGGAACTGGGAGACTGACTATGACTTCAAGAAAATCCTGAAAACGGTAAATCCACAGGGAAAAGAAAATCTCTAAGGTATTGCTTCCCCAAATGTTATGAAGAATCAGACTTTCATCTTCTTCTCACACAGCTCTCTGACTGGAAGGCATTCTCCAGTGATAAACCTTTTGTGTCGGGCTACTTAAAGATGTTTGGACAAGAGCTGTTCTTTGGCGGACTTGATAAAAACGCCATCCAAAATGCATTGCAGGTATCCTTTTGAAAACGCCACTGCCCAAGTATCAAAAGCTTTAAAATACTGTTTCTTTCACACATTCACTCCTTTTTTTTTTTTTTTAACTTTTTAATTCAAGAGGGGTTTTGTCTTCAGTATTAATCAAGGCAAATAAGGTCAAGCTTTGATCAGGATTAGTTATAATCGTTGCTGGCAGACCTTCCCCTGAGGCACAGTTAATGACACGGATCATGATATTCAAGTTCTGCTTATTTAGGCAAGTTGAACTCTGTAATTTCAGGCATGGTATGGACCTGATGAAAAAATCCCTTCGATAAGAAGAATAATCAGTAGCCTTCAAAGTGGTGTAGGGAGGCAGTGGACCAAGGCTTTACTGTCTGCTGAGATCCGTCGCATCATGCCCACCTGCACTGGGCTCCCCACAGAGACCAGCTTCTATTACTCTTCTGTCACAAAAGTGGCAGGAAATGGTAACATATTTCAAGACTTGAGCAATACAAACATGCTTGTCAGGATTGGGGTGGGGGGTGTTTTAACACTTTTTTTTTGCTTTCTTTGTAATAGTCCAAGCACAGATTACACCTTCTCCAAAGTCTGATTTCAGATTAACTGACTTACTAAATGCCAACATTAGGCTGCGATCCAAAATGAGTCTAAGGTAAATATTTAGTATAAAATAAAAGAATTATATTTCCAAGTGACAGAGGCCATAAAAATTCAACAGCTGTTTGCTGTCTGAACATAATTTTACCCTCATTCTACTTTTTCAGCATGGCTAAGGAGATGACCTTTGTAATGGGGATCAACACACACATGATCCAGGCTGGGCTGGAAGCACACACCAAAATGAATGCTCATGTACCAGTAAATGTTGTTGCCACTGTCCATTTGAAGGAAAAAAGTATCAAAATTGAAATTCCACCATGTAAAGATGAGACTAATGTAATTACTGTAAGGTAAGACATCGCTCTTATTATCCTTCTATGTAGCAATGCAGAGTCTTTCCAAATAAAACAGAACATTTGCTTAGGGATCTTGTCTTTGACTGACAGCTTGGGTAACTGGCAATGATTGGTGTAGTTTATTTATTTTAAATTAAGTGACATGTACCAAAACTTTGCTTGAAAATATGCATTACTTCCTGTGGTCTTCACCTGAAAATCCTCTTTAGGACCATTTCTCAGTTGTTGAGACCCATAAGTTATTTGAAACACAAATGGCATAAATTTTCTATCCCGATACATATACTTGCACTGAAGACACTAGGTAAGATATAAGCCAGCTGAATCCTATCAGTTATAAGAGATAACCCATATATATTTGCATTTGATGCCTTGAAGCATAGAGGATTTGGTGTTTCTTGTGTTTTTACCTTGTTTCCCTGTGACTACCATTTGGTTTTCTTGCCTGTTAGGTCTACTTGATTTATTATCAGTGCATGCAATTACAATACACTCTGGAAAACTGTTGTAGCCAGATGCCAAACAAATGAAAACAGATGGAAATACAAGCACAAAGAGAGGGAGGAAACAGAAAGAGTATGTCCAAGGAATCAAAGCAGCAGACCAAAGCTTAGAAAACCTTTACACACACGCACACATGAAAAAATACTGAGAAAGACAAGCCGAAAATTCATCACAAAGGAAAAAGCATCACTGACAACAGAAATCAGCTATTATACAATCCACAGAAATGTTAACAAGTTTCTGCTCTAGGAATACAGCCTTAACAAAAGAGCTCAGTTGCTTGATCCAACTGCAATTAGCGTTGATGGCTGCTGGCCCAGAGAAGCTCTGCATGTCTCCTTAGTTTAGCCACCAGTTAGGCTGATCATTATTCTCCATTGTCCTTCAATGGTCACAGACCATCCTAGTAGGCATTTGACATCACATCCTCCTCCCTAAGATGATTCCTCCACTCCATCAAATGTGATTGTATTCAAGTTCTCTGTGCAGAGGAGGGAGGGTTTCGGCAGTTCATAGAACATCAGTTAGCTGCGTGTAAGCTTCTGGGGCACCACAGCCCAAAAGTTTTGTCCAGTTTCTTGTGAAGACAGTCTGCTCCCAAGGTCATCAGGGACAGCAGGCACCTGCTGTCACTAGCTCTCACTGTTGGAGAGGGTGAGGCAGATATTAATGAACTCAGTAAGGATGCTGAACTGAAATGAGAATATTGGACACTGATATGGACTTTAGAGCTTCAAGCAGAGCTACAAATGTTAGCAGAAGGATCCTCCCTGAAAGCAAAATAAAAAATATTTTTCTCCTTTGGCTTAAGGGGAAATCAAATCAGACACAAAAAGGGTTAAATGCATTGCCAGAAAGCATAAAGCAAGTCAGTATCAGAGGCAGGGGATTACAGTGGAGAGGTCCATGAGTTCCAGCCCAAGCCCTGCTCTAGACCCTGCAGCACTATCATTTATAAAGTGAAGTAGTCAGTCGGAAATAGCTCTATAATGCCAAGTATACGAGAAAGCTAATACTCACTAGCTAACTTTTAGCACCATCAATTTTTCTCCAAAAAGCATGCCCGTTCACCGTTACAAAACAAATGGTCAGCGGAAACTGCACAGAGCAATGAAACAGCAATGAGTACAAGCGAAGGCAAAGCAATAACTAGAGAATGTAACATTGAACCACATCACTGAGGAGGTCAAAGACCAAGCAAAGTAAAATCTTAAAGGTATGAAGAGAAACAAGCGGGCATGATAGAGAGAGAAAGGATGCATATATATTCTATAGAGAATGAGTCAAAAATTTTAGTTAAACATAGACTTTCTCTTCCTTTTGCATAGATCCATCAAAGAATAAAGACTATATTGAATTCAGTATTTTAGAGATATTCTGACACCTTCCCTTGTTAGCTTTAAATTCCCCATTTAAAGAAATGGTTCTAGAAAGCTATTGCTCTTTCATTTGTTTGTGAGCTCTGTTCAAAATGTTTTAGTATTGGGCACTTTGTTTTGATGATCAGTGGGTTACTTTCCATAGTACCATGCCATTAAAGCTAGTCAGGATGTGATATTATTTTCCCCTTCATCTCTCACATGCAGACACAGGAAGCAGTCTTCGACAGCATTAAGTTCACTTATATCCTACAAACTGTACAGGTTATAACCTGTCACAGCTGTGGGATTTATATAAATTTTCAGGAGCCAAAGAGAAACTCAGGTGAGCAATCGCAGACTCTAAAGAAAAAAAATAATGAAAACTTTGGTGATAGAGAGATTGCATTCCCAAGACAAATCAGCACATTACGGACTCGACTTTCTTTATAGCAAAAATCAGAGCAAAATAGTTAATCATACCATGGAGAGAATATATAGCATGTGTTTCAATTCAATCCTATCAAAGTTAAATTTAATTAAAAATAATAGTTATTTTTAAGGCTCTTTTAACATAATTATTCAGTATACTACAGATGGCTACTTAAACATACTTTTAAACACAATTTACAGGAAGAAGTAAAAATCAAATAAATTTCAGGGAAAAATTAGAGCCCTGTGATTAAAGTGTAAATATGGAGATCTGCCAGAGAACACACTTTGCAAATATATCACATATTCATAATGACAGGCTACTGAAGTATATACATAATCTTGAATAGAGCTTCTATCATAGGGCTTTTTTGCTTGTTTTAAGTGCAGGATAAGCAGAAATTGCTTCACATGGGCATTTTATTTATAAGATTAATTATAAAATTACAGCACTGTACAACATGTACACAGCATGTGTAATGGAAAATGCAGAAGAGCCAGCATACGCTCTGAGCTCACAAGGCAGCGTAGTGTGTTTGGGGACAGAGAAGGGAAAATGACTGGTGCTCCAAGTCTCTGTTTTTATAACACCTTTGCACCAAGGTCAGAAGGATGATGCGTAGGAAAGGCAGAAATTTTCATTTCACCACAGCAGAAAGAGAGCTAAAGATCTGGTTGGAGGATTGTCTCTTGCTTCTCATTTATTTAGATACGATGTCATGCTGTGCTTTAAAACCTGGGAAAATAGTTTTTCGTTGATTTTTTTTGTTTGTTTGTTTTAAGCAGACATTGAGCTCTTCTATCCCCATGTTAGGGATGTATGTAGGGCCACGCTCACTGCAACATCAGTGGGCCCAACATAGCTGAATTGCTTGTCCCTTACCCCTGCAGTGAATTTGGCTTATACTATAGCACAGCTTCTTCTCTCATCCAAAAAATACACTAATACATATTGGAAAATCTCCCTTTTATTTTTTCTCCCTTGTGTGGGATCAGAGAGAACAGATTCTTTCATACCATAGCTTTAGGCCTTCTTTGTGACTGTTTTTCTTGTTAAAGCACCAGAGCTGGCTCTTGTAGCCTATTTTTACTGTGCCGTGTGATTCTGCAGACATTGACATGTGTCACCTGTGATGCAGCTACATTTGTCGGTTCTCTGTGCTCAACAGGGAGGAATCGATCCTCCACTTTCATTAGGTGGCAGGAGTAGACTATTGGCATAAAAAATACTAAAAAAAATTGGAAAAGAAACCCCAGGATTTTCTGCTTGGAGACCCAGCCTGCAGTTCAGTGGTCATTTGAATTATTGAATGGGATTAAAATAAAAGCCATTTCCCTTTTTGTCCCTTTACCCAGATGAGCCATCTGAAATGCAAGTTGATTTGTATTTTCTTTTATCCCCTCAGCTTGTTAGGGAGAATATTTTATTTCAGATTCCATTCTTCAAGGTTCTCCTATCACCCAGCGTGGAGCGTTGCTGTCATATCCTTATCTAAAAAAAGAGAGAGATGGAAAAGAAAACAAAGCCCACAGGTGACACACGTTTTATTGAGGTGTTCCACATGAAGTGCAATTGTGTGCTTTACAGTGCACACAGCACGGTAGGAGCCTTCAAGAGGAAGAGAGGGCTATCAAATGAATACAAATTCATCTTTCAAATAGGTTAGATGATTGAAATTGCTCAGGCTAGTACAGTGTGGACCATATTAAAATAGAGACCATTTTGCAGGCCATCTTTCCATTCACTGTCACAAAGGCCACCTCCATTGGCAGACCACAAAAGCCTCAGGGCAAGCAGATCAACTTTATACTTGAGAAACAGCACGTGGGGAATTTTGAGCTGGATGTTAGCGCTGATAAATGGCTAATAAGGTAGAGTTAGCACAATGTTAATAGCTGAGGGAAATAGGTTTTCATCTCTCAAAAGTGTTCAGTATTCAAGATGTTTCTCTGACCCAAAACAAAACTCATAGTTATCGCAGCACTGTAACAACTTCCATGAAGAATGTGGGCTATGGAGCCAGGGGGTCAGGATATTTAGCCATGAGAGTCTCAGTCTCATGCTGCAACTTATATCACTCATCCTGGATCCTGACTAATACTCTTAGAGTCCACAATACCAGAAACAATATACTGAAGACATTTATGTGAATAGATTCTTAACCTTCCTACACATCTCCTTCTGATGTCTTGTCAAGCCATGAGTACCAGGGAATTTAGATCAAGCTGAAGAAACTTGCTTTAATGATTTCAGGCTCCTTTGTTTAATTCTGCTTTACCAAAAGTTACACAGGAAACAGCATTCAGTAGCCACCAGTTCCCAGGGGTTTTTTTGAAGTTGTAGCAGTATTTTCACAAATATAATGTCAAAGGAAATGAGAACTAAGTTTAGCAGTGAACACACAGAAGATGAGTTTAAAAATTTGAAAGTCTAGAAGATCGAAATAGGAGACTCAAAAATTTAATAATGATGTAATCCACATCCAGGCTTCTAAGTAAGTGGGCTGTTCAAGGTGTTAGGCATATGGAGATCCCAACTACAATGCTTTTAACCTGTACACGTGATTCTAAAAGCCTAACTGAGCTATCTGCCCCTGAGATTGGTCCGTGTCTTTATTCACTCTTAACAGTCCTTGAAAATACAACTAACAGGAAAGATGCTGTAAATATCTACAAAGCAATTTGCAAGGTATGATACTTGTTGCTGAGTACGTGCTACAAGGCAGTATCCAGGTCTTTTCCTCAGCAGTGCCTTATCAATACAGGTTTCCTCTAATGTTTATTCTGCAGGTCTAAGACATTTGCTGTTACACGAAATATTGGGGATTTGACTGCTAGTAAGATGACTCCAGTTCTTCTCCCTGAAGCAGTGCCTGACATAATGAAGATGTCCTTCAATTCAGATTCTGCATCAGGCGAGACTGATAACATCAGGGTAAATGATGTAGTGTCTGACTATTCTTTTTTGGGCTCTTAATCAGTGGGAGATGATTTCTTTTCTCCATAGAAAAATGTACACTTCATCTCTGACCAAAGCTGCTTCGCTCAAAATAAGTCAGGTTCAATCTAATAACACAAATAGCCCTATAGTAACATTGTTTTAAAATCTGGAGTGTAATACATCAGACTTGTAACACTTTTTCAAAAGCAAAAGCATTTTCTTTGGTAATTAATTTTACACTGCCATCTACAGGATAGGCCCGCAATCTTTAAAACACCTTGCAACCATTATGCAAGCGTCACATTCTTGGGGCAGCCACAAATGTTCCATGAGATGCTCCATTGCTCAACTTGTAGAGCCAAATTTAATGCTTATAAGCATCCTGATTCAAGGATGGATGGCAGTCTGTGTGTCAAGTCAAATGACTTCCCGAGCTACAGTTTTCTGTAAAAGCCAGTACAGGCTTTCTATGATGGACAGCGTTGTGAATGCATCACCGTGACAATTCATTCAGTGAAAGACTGACAGAGGTGAGGAATACACTGTCCTATTCTGGTTTAATTGTTGTCCTGCAGCTCCGATGGTTTTTCAGACAAAATAAGAGATGAACAGAGCGTGAGTACAGCATTTTCCTATGGAGAAGTCAATAGGCAAATATACTGTCAGTGAGAGCAGTTTGCAATATCCTGGAACAAGCAACGTTATTCTTCTCTGCACCTGTGTGCTGCCCTTCTTGAAAACTCAGCACTCCACAGTTATTCTTAAATGAACAGCAACTGAAAAATGGCACTAACTGGAGCATTTCCCAGTATCATTAGAATTTCCTTTGGAAAGAAAATACGAGCATTAAAATTCCAGTTTTTCAGTGGGCTTCATACAAGTTTGGAATCTTTTGAGACATGATAAACTGAGTAAAAAAATAATTTCAAACCTGTATTACATGAGAAATGAAAGCTTATGATTATGTGTCTTTAGCTATTTGTTTCATTGCTCCAGGAAATCATAGTGTTCATTTCATGGATTTGATTCTAATTTTAATTAATTTTAATTTGTTCTTCTGCAAGCATTGCTTAGCACATGTAAATTACATAGTTTTGAGTGGAAATTTCTAACATCTGGTATGCTTTGACCATCTAGTTGATATAGTCTCACATTCATGTCAGACCTCAACTGAGACAGAATTTTCATGGACATAGATGAAGGTTCTGTTGTTTGACCCAATTGTAAATCAAAGGAAAGAACTCCGATCGGTGTAGAGCACACTCAGATTTATCAAGAACCTGTTAGCACTGTCTAATACTCCATGAAAACAAAATTAAATATTTAGAATTAATTTGTGATATAATTTTCCATTCTTATAGCCTGAAGCTCTTTTTTACACTAGGTAGTCTAATCAAGCCATTCAGTTGATAATTTTGTCCAATTGAAAACCAGGTTGTCCTATGTCATGGCCTTGCTATCCCAAATAAACTGTTTTAATCCCTCCTTCACAATACATGTAACTATTACTGAAACAGGACTCATAACATGCAAGTATTCCTCTTACTGTTGTCCAGTTTAACTTGACCTGCATATTATCTAATAGGACAGACAGTCTGCAGAAGATATTTCATCGGGAAATTCCTTTTCCTTTGGACACTCTTCCCGAAAGGAGCCATTTGTTCAGTCCATGTGTTCCAATGCAAGTACATTTGGGTTTCAAGTGTGCATTGAGAGGAAAAGTGTACATGCAGCATTTATCAAAAATGTGCCTCTTTATTACCTAGTTGGAGAGCATGCCCTTAGAATGAGCTTCAAGCCAGGTAAATACAACTGTGCTCAAAAAAGAAAGTAAAGGGTGGGTGGGTAGACGTGTATATATACACGTGTATTTGTATATGTACATATATATCTTTTGTATCTTAAGTACCACTAAAACTACTGTTAGACCTACCAGCCATGCCAGTATTGGCAACAGACTACGCTTGTAGCAGGAATCCATTTCTCCCCAACTCACCCGAGCAGCAATTTCCTGGCTCTCCCAGCAATGCCACTCAGCATGGCCAGCGTCAAGCAGAGCTGATCTGTGCCTGCAGAGCGTGTCTGATGCATCCTGAATCATTGGATTTGGGATGCAAGCACAGAGCAATTGGACATGGGCAACAGATCTGATGCAGTGTCCTGTAGCTACACTCTAAAAACCCAGGCTCTTAAAGGGAATTATGGATTAACCTTGCCAGGATCTAGTCCTTAATGTCTTAATCCATGATCATAAGAAGTAAAAGCACAGCGGGCCACTGAATCTAGGTCTCCTAAGTATCAAACTAATGGCCTAACAATTGGGCCATTCTTTACAATTCAAGAGTTGAGCCTCAATTCCTCTCTGATGCCTAATTCGCTATCCCATAGTGTTATCTAGTTAGGCAATCCAGTTCACTTGACTTAAATCTGTTGATCGTTCTGTTTATTGACTTGAAAAGAATCTACTATCATGCTAATATTTTAAAATTTGGTTATTGCCAGTATGTGCTTTAGCTATTACAGAAATTTTTTAACTAAAAGTTGCTCAAAATAATCAATGAACACTTACATTTTCATTTGGGGAAGAATAGCTAAATAAATTATAGCAAAAATTGGCTTATTCTATTATTCAGTTGCTAATAATAACAGTAATACTAATTGTCATGCAATTTCAGTTTACACAGAGGCACCTATTGAAAAAATACAAGTCACAATTCAAACAGGAGATCAAGCTCCTACAAAAATGGTACGTTTAGTAAAATTTGAAGATCCAGAGGCACGAGTATCTTCTAGCAAAGCAGCAATTAAAAGAGTGAAGAAAATCCTTGATGATACTGATTATCAGGTACTGCTGTAAAAATCCATTTCTAGATTTGTGGGAGACATTACACAAAGTTTAGTTATTTATAGTTCTTTCTACTAAGTAGCCTCCTTTGTTTAGATAGTATACAAAAGTCGGAAAAGACAGTCTTTTGGGTAGTCTTTTGTTTGCATTCATCTCTTCTGCAGATGAAAGACGTTAGAAAGAGCAGGTTGGTTTTGTACATTTTTCTGAAAATCTCTTGAAAAACATAAAATAGCTGTTGTGTGCCCAAAAGGTAGTCTGTTCTTTCCAGCTACTGCAACTGTAGGAAAAAGCTACGACACTTACCTACACAACTTGTCCTGAGATAGTCACAGCTATAGCACTGTCATTACCAACATTAGTTACATATAATTGTATGATGGACAATTCCTACACATGTTCATTATTACAGAAGGTTTTGGGGCATTGTCTACTTATGTGTGGTTTTAACACATTATTATGAATTTGCCTTATTGTGATGTATTGCAAGAATGCTATCAGGCATACATTTTGTCTTCCAAGGCAGCAGAGAGATTCATAGTTTTCCGTATCTGATTTTACTTACAGCCTTCTGCAGGAACACAGAAAAATAATTTTGTTTTTCCAATGGTACCATTGACTAGGGGACAAGGAAATCCAGAAGCTCATCATCCAGTGCCAGCAGCACCAGTGGAAGTGCCGAGAATACAACGAGCAGCCCCTCCAGCAGCAACTCTGACAACAGAGCATCACCGGGAGGCACCCAGATAAATCTGAAAACAAGACAGTCCAAAGCCAAAGGAAAGAAATTCTACCCCTTTGGGGACAGTGGCAGTAGCAGCAGCAGCAGTAGTGGTAGCAGCAGTAGCAGCAGTAAAAGCAGTAGTGGCAGCAAAAGCAGTAGTAGTAGTAGTAGTAGCAGCAAAAGCAGTAGTAGTAGTAGTAGTAGTAGCAGCAAAAGCAGTAGTAGTAGTAGTAGCAGCAGCAAAAGCAGTAGTAGTAAGAGCAGTAGCAAAAGCAGTAGCAGTAAGAGCAGTAGCAAAAGTAGCAGTAGCAGCAGTAGCAAAAGTAGCAGTAGCAGCAGCAGCAGCAGCAGTAGCAGTAGTAGCAGTAGCAGTAGCAGCAGCAGCAGCAACAGCAGCAAGGGCAGTAGTAGTAGTAGTAGCAGCAAAAGCAGGAGTAGCAGCAGCAAGGGCAGCAGCAGCAGCAGAATCAGTAGCAGCAGCAGGAAAGGCAGCAGCAGTAGCAGCACAGGTAGCAGCAACAGCAGCAGTAGCAAAGCATCTGGTATAAAGCATAAGGCTAAGAAGCAGTCCAAGACCACATCATTTCCACATGCCAGTGCTGCTGAAGGAGAGAGAAGGGTCCGTGAGCAGAAGTATAAAACACAGAGTAGCCTCAGTAGCAGCAGAAGCACCAGCAGCGGCACCAGCAGCAGCAGTGAAAGTGTTGGTGTCTCCCATCGCCACAGAAAATATGACAGACAAGCTGAGCCGAAACATGTCAAGTCCCAATTTAACAGTCACAGTAGTTACAACGTTTCTACAGAATGGGTAAAATTTTCAGTGCTTTGACTTCTGCTAGGAGGTGATCCTTACTGAGCTGTAAGTAATAACTTCTTTTGGAATTTTGCAGGAATATCACCTTCCAAAAGTATACCGGCTCCGTTTCAGGTCTGCTTACGTCCATTGGGTAGGTCCCTAATTCAAGAGAACTTTCCTGTGGTGGCTACAGTTGATAAGATCAAGCATATTACTGAAGGGCTTTGTTTGGTCCATTTCACTTGAGCACTCCATACTGTCCAATATCAACATTGACGATGGCTAAAATAAGCACATTTATTACTAAAATACCGACTATTACACTACATCCTTCTGTTGTTGCAGCACTTGCAATCCTCACATTTCGGTCAGGAGACCTTTGGACCAGATGCTATACAATGCAGCCAAAGCTAAGTTAACAAAGACCATGCAGAAATTATAAAACAGCAGGATCTTCCAATAGAAATAACTGTGTCCATAGTTTTTAGACCATCGTGGTGAAATCGTCACGTATGTGGATTGCATCAGGAACCAGGTTCAGTGTGCATTACGGCACAGACGTATTTTAAGTATATATTAGAAGGATGATAGTGTAGTTCCTTTTGTGGGTGTTACTTGTAAAGTTATTGTGTATCCTGCTTATGAAAGAGGAAGATGATTTACGTGTTTTTAAACAAATTGTAATCTCTTTTTTATTTCTAAAAAATATGGATATGTTTGACCTCTTATTAAGTGTCAGTTTTTATTTTCCCTAACATTAGACCTGGACAATGTGCTCTTCTCCCTAGTAACAAGCAATAGGAGGAGAGGAAATGGCCTCAAGCTGCGCCAGGGGAAGTTTAGGTTGGATACTAGGAAAAACTTCTTCACTGAAAGGTTAGTCAGGCATTGGAACAGGCTGCCCAGGGAAGTGGTTGAGTCTCCATCCCTGGAGGTATTTAAAAGTAGGGTAGATGTGGTGCTCGAGGACATGGTTTAGTGGCGGACTTGGCAGTGATAAGTTAACAGTTGGACTCGATGATCTTAAGGGTCTTTTCCAATCTTAATGATTCTATGATTCTATGTTGCCATTTGCAATCACTGTCCACACGGCCTTCCTATCAGCAAAGATGTCCAAGTGGATCCGAGGCACATTCCTACCCAACATATTTCATGTCTGCATTATGATAACAAAAATAACACTCTAGATATGTCTAAGTCTGTCTGCTACCTCTAGAGGGACGCTGATAGCTCTGATTTTGATGTCTACACTGTAAAACTAGAGGCCATGTCATAGCTTTTTAACCTATTTTTGTTTCATAGCATCCAGATCGGAAGATATCAAGCAGCTCATCATCATCTTCCTCTGAGTCGGGAAGCAGCCATAGCAACAGCAGCAGCAGTGGCAGCAGCAGCAGGAGCAGTCACCTGAGTGGCACCAGCAGCAGCAGCAGCAGCCACCGCCACAGAGAAAACACTGGCCACAGCTCAAGGAGGAGCTACGTGAGCAGAGAGGTCAGCATTCACCACAGCCATGGTTCCAGCCTGATGTGCGAGGTACCACTATCTGTGTGGTACATACAAGCAGCCAGGCTTTGCTGGCTGCTGAGCAGGAACTGTAGAGGTGATGGCACTCTAACCAGCTGAGGGGGTTAGGCTCAGGAAGTACACTGCAGGTCAAGCTTGTAAATGGAAAGTCAAAGTCCGTTGAGATATTTTCTGCCCACAAAAACTTTTTTTTCCAAATTCCCTTGCCTTTAGGGTTTTGTTTGCTGGTTTCTTGGGTATATTTTCCTTCATTTCTAAAGGTGTTCGCAGTATTTGAAAGCCTGGATTTGGAAATTATAAAAATAGGAGGGAATGGAGTTGTAAGTCAAAGGGGAAAGAATTTCCTTTTCCCTCTGAAAGCCCAAAATGCAAAATAAATTGCACTAAGGTAAAAATGGGGAGGAAATAAACAGGTTTTATTTAAAGAGTTTTTTTAACTTAAGTCCGCCTAATTATTTTTAGATGTAGACCTGAGGTCATGAGTGCATGCAGAGTATAACTAAAATCAGACTCTCCATGGTCATTACTGATTGGTAAATGTAAGGTCCTATTAAGCACAGATCATCTTTATCTTTATTGCGCACTTAGTATTCTATAATTGTACTAAGTAAAGGTATCTACATAATAATAGAATAAATGACTCTGCTGATGCCAGCAATGTCTATGGGGACTCTGCTACTAAGAAGGATTTCAAAATAATTGGCTTGAAGGAGCTGTAGTATAGTAAAATATGTTGTGAATATGTATACTGCTATGAAGATATCTAGTATGTATTGTATGCAGCTATTTGAAATATTAAAATAATGCACAAAATCTTATTAAGTGCATAAAGATAGTTTGGAAGAGTCTTGGATCCGCACAAAACAATCATGACTTTGAAAACTCCTGGTGGCAAAAAATAATCAAGATTCCAACCAAATTTATTCTTAAATATTGGGGATATAGAAATACATACCGCAAACTAAACTAATGAAGAACGAGGGCTGCTTCCTGCTATCAGTGCACATAAACTGGACTGTAGGCTCTCCCATGAATACACAGAAATATTTAAGCACAGATGGTTGGGGGTTGTTTTTCAGCGTAACTTCCTGGGAGACGTAATTCCACCTGGCATTACGATTGTGGCACAGGCAGTAAGGAGTGACAACAGAAATCAAGGTTATCAAGCTACAACATATGTTCGTTCTGATGCTGCCAAAGTTGATGTGCAACTAGTTGTGGTTCAGCTGGCTGAAACCAATTGGAAAGTGTGTGCTGATGCTGTAATACTGCCTCTGAAAGCACAGGTAAGCACACAGGCAGCTTCACCCAAAGAGACATCTAAAAAGCCCACAGTTTTTTAAATAGGCACAGAGCACCTGCTGATTAGGAGAGCTAAACAGGAAAAGCGTACATATTTTGAAATGTTTCATAAAGTTTGTGAAATTTCAGAAAATGTTTCTATCATTCACCGTTCTTTTGAATTAAAAATAAAAAATAAAAAAAATCAGCCACTTCAAAATCTGGCAAAAAAAGATATTGACTTTCAAGATACACCAAAATACGACCAGTAGAAGTATAAAAATGTTTGACAAATTGACTGCTTCATTACTATCTATTTATTATTTGTTCTACTATGAGTTTGCTTGTCTGGGAATCTGGCTGTTTTTCTCTATATAATTCATTTCAGAAGAGACATAACTCAAATGCATTTGAAGTGTTGTATTTCTTAGGATTTATATGAAAAGATGGAAAAAGTAAAGTTGGGTAATGGGTTGATGCCTCAGAGAGCATCATAAATGAAGGAACAGGCCTTTCCTTTTCTTTTTTCGTGTCTCCCTGTGCTGCACTTCCCATGTGCCTTCTAATGCAAGAGGTCTTTGCATAACAATTTACAAACCTCTGCTTTTCGCAGCTACAATTAACAAATTCAGCATGATATTTCAGTATTGAAAAAAGTGGGGTGGGGTTCAAATCAAGAGATATTGGGAAAGGCTAATAGAAATTATAGTGAAGTCTTCTTCTAGAAAAAAATACATATTGATTATGAAGTTACCAAGTCTAAGGAAATTTCAGGAAATTATGACAAACCTGATGTTTCAGGGCCTGCTTTGAGACAGCAACACGTACATGCAGTTCTCCACAGCCTAGCAAGCTTTTTTTCTCCTATGCCTCAGATTTTTCTGAATGCAGTCAAAATTTCTCTGTGAGCCTATTTAGAGCAAAAGAAAGACTTGGAAACATTAAGGATCAAGGTGAAGTTTTGGGAAAGAAGAAAAACTTGCATTTTAAAATGGTCAAGGGTGGTTCTGTGATTCTTTTCTGAAATTTGGGTGACTGTTTCCCTGTTTGTAAAGGCCAGACTGAGATGGGGCACGGAGTGCCGGGACTACAGGATAGCAGCCATGGCTACCACAGGCCAACTGGCAAGGAAGCCAGCCGTGCAGCTGAAGGTGCAATGGGGAAACCTTCCATCCTGGATAAAAAAGACAAGCAAGGCGTATGTAATTCGCTCTTTTCTAAGTTGTTATTTTGCCTTTCTTATGCTAGTTGGCTACATAAAAACACTGAAAGAATTAGATGAAATTTTTCAACCCAAACGTGGGGGGGGGGGGATGGAAAACACAAGTATTTGTGAATGTGTTCGTTCTTTCAAAAAAAAGTATTTTGTGAATGTGTTCTACTTTCTCCACATTTCATATTAAAAAATATGCCCCAAATATTTAAAAACTTGACATGCTTAATTTCATTTTCCATATGAAATGATTTGATATTTCAGTTTGAAATGTCTTCTTGTTTTGAAATGTTCTTCTATTCAGGCTCAAAAAATACTCAGTTAAAATGATCAAAATAAAAACAATGTGTTTCCTCTGGATAAAATCAACCATTTAACTTGACCCAAAGTATTATTACTTTGACTTTTCAGGTTTTCCATTGTTTCCCTCATTTTTCAGAACTGCCAGTAGTTCTCATCCTCCCATATCTGCTTTTTCTCATGTACCTGAGTTTGTCACATCTTGTTTATCTCTAGATTCATGCAATACGTTCCTGGTGCAGCACTCGTGTTGGGCTTCTCAGAAGCACATCAGAGAAATCCATCTCACGAATTCATAGTAAGGGCAGCTGCAACATCTCCACGGACAATTGATACAGTAATTAAGGTTCCTGGGGTATGTGTCAGTTTTTATTTTCTTTTTCTTTACTTTGAATGGATTTTCTACTAATAACATTTTGATACTTAATGTAAAGAAGAAAAAGCAAAACATTCCCATTTAGAGAAGCTGCTATATACCTGACTACATTACATGGGTCTTGAAATACATACAAAAGTACTCTTGATTTTGTGCTGCTTTGGTGCAAAGTAGCAGTAAGTTGAAAATCAGACTCTGTAGTCAAATACCTTATTTACATGCTGAGAACAGCGGTTAGGCCCAAATTGTCTTGAGTATGACTGCTCTGCACTCACACCTTTATTCATTTTACCCAGTGTGATTACTTCCGTGGGATATAGGGTCTCAGAGCAGATAATGGAGGCCTTGAGAACACCTTGCACTCCATTGCAACCACGTACGGCATCTATCTCTGTTGGCACTCAAGTCCCGCATCTGCATTAACCACGCTTGGCAGTGATAGGTTAACGGTTGGACTCGATGATCTTAAGGGTCTTTTCCAACCTTAATGATTCTATGATTCTATGATTCTATGCTCGATGAGCCAGGTCCGAGCAAGTTATGACAGCCACAAATACAACTCTGCCTTAACCAAACTGGAGCAGTTAGTTACACTCTCAGAGCAGCTTGCACAGGCTGGATCTGCAGAATCCCGCTGATTGATTGGTCCTTGTCCACCAAATCCCTATGCACTGCTTGGAAAACTTTCCCCTATGGATCTCTGGCAAATTAATAAGAGCTAGCTATTCATACACAGAGAAATTAGTGTGTCTTTAACCTTCTATGGTGTTTCAGTATTGCAGGATCTTTAATATATAATAATGAAGAAGTAGACACATTAGGCATTAATTTGATTCTCTTGGTAAATGTAATTTGTAGCTACAGTGAGGGATCTTACCCCAGTGCTCATCATGCCAGTTTTTAGCCTGTAATGGATGCTGTTCACTTTTCCAGGCACATGCATCGACTTATTCAGTTACTTAACTTGTTACCTTCTTTTTTAAGAAGTCACTTAATTATCCCTTAAACTTCATCTATGTCAACTACTTTCCAATGTCCTTAACAACTTCTCAAAAAGTCAAGAAGTGTGACTAGAAGAGAAGACAATGATTCCCCACAAAAGCTTAAGGTTTGGGTGCATCCTGGAGAGACTAACACAACTGCAATTGTATAAATGCATCTTCAAGATTTTTTTTTTTCAAGATAAGAGTCTTTTTTTGTTTGCAGTCATATCTTGAGCAATATGGTTCAATTTATCTTAATGTATTTTCATTTCTGCTTTTTCAGGTAACACTTTACTATCAGGCACTCCGAATGCCATTCACTCTGCCCTTAGGCCCATCTCCAGCTTACGAGACTCGAGATATCACTGCCTGGAATATATTTCCTGAAATAGCTTCGCAAATAGCACAAGAAGATCAATGTAAATATTACTTATATGCTTGTCTCATGAATAAGCAATGTTTGTAGATCTGTCCTCTGCTATGACTGGGTCTTGTCTTTCCCTGTAGTGGTCTTAAAGGAAAGCATAGCGTCTCTAACCCTGCTTTCTCAACAGTTCATTCCTTCACTTAGAAGCATGTTTCTTGGCAGGTGAATGAAGAGACTTCAAACCAATGTAAATATTGAGTTCAGGAATCATTCCTGTCTGCAAGTCCTAGAGGTTGTCTTTTGCCCTTTCTAAGAAGGTGCCATCTCTGCATTGAGAGGCATCAGATGATGGGTACAAGATGGATCAGGTATTTTCTGCCTTGTTTATTTTCTTCAAAAAGGAGTCGTGTGAGTCTTAGCTGGTTGGTGCCTAGCACTTCTGTGGGAAATGTCAACCACTTTTTATCATGGTTACTATTTTTAGTTTCCCAGGAATTTGGTACATTTCAGTCCCCGTTAGCTTGGGTTTTGTGTTTAGCATGTAATCAAAATCAATACTGAAATAGTTTATATCTGGTAGTTATTCTGCGGTGCTATTCTGTCCATACAGACTCTGGCAGGATTGAATGCTTCTGCCAAAGAGATGTGGAAGTTTCTTTCTTGTTTGCTGGGTAGTTCAGTCTCTCAGAGGTGGCCTTCAGTACTTTGCAGCAGCACGCATGCCATTGTCACATCTGCCATTTCTTTTCTGCTTTTGTTTTGTAGCCACATGTGAAGTCAACGAGGGAGATTTCAAAACATTCGATCATGTGAGCCGTACATATTCTTTCAATAAAAGCTGCAACCTGATAGTGGCCCAAGACTGTACTGAACACCCAAAATTCATCATTACTACAAGAAAGGTTGATCCTCAGTCTTTCTCAAGAGAGGTTCACATAAATACAACCTCAGCGTAAGTGTGGTTTATCCTGAGGGCTCAGGAATTAGGTATAAAGTTTCAGGGAGTTAGACTGGGGATGGGACATGTCTAGCTCCTAGGTGAAGCTGGTTTGCAATCAGATATTTGGGGAAAGATGGAATTTCCAGAAGGAATCCTCATCTGAGACTCTGGTTTCATTGCTCTTGTCTTCAATTTCACAGCCACCATTATCTGATAACCTGCTTATTAAGTCTCCACATTGCCTTTTCTTTAAAGGTGGAATCTCAAAACCCAACGTCCCAATGAATTTTTCACTTTGGAAAGAAAACAACTCATTCATTCATTCAAAATTCAGATATTCAAATTGATTCTTTGCTAGCTTTGGTCACAAATATCTCTACTTTTCACATTTTAAAATAACCATTATTTTCTTCTTTTTTTTTTCTTTTTCTGAAGGAACATCACAATCTGTCCTACGGCAAATTCATCTCTCCTTGTGGCATGCAATGAAGAACCAGTTCTATCACACAGTGGAGTTTCTGAGTATGAAAAAAGTAAGCTGTGATACCCACTTTTCCAGGACTGACCTGGAAACTAAATATCTTCAGGATGCTTTTATAAATTCCACAGAAAAATCTCAATGTAAAGAAAACACAAGTGGGATTAATTCAAAGAAAAACTAGAGACTTTACTTTCTTAAGATTTATATTGACTTACATTCCTGTTTCCTGTAGTATATACACTCCTACTTTCCCCCAGCATAACTGACAGGCAAATAAAGCCCTTTCTTATATATATGGTACGTCCAGGTTGGTGATTGTTTAGAAAAAAACTGCTTGTTATAGTCACAGATGCTTTGTTCAGATACTTAGCCGGAGCACCACCAATGTCATTATCATTTCGAGACTTAGCAGACTGGATACAAAAGTCAGTTCCAATATAGGGAACAGCAGTAGAATATTTCTACAAATAAAGAGACCATTTCTTCTATTTTTGCCTTCTCTCTCCACACAAAAAAAAAAAAAAAAAAAAAATCCAACTGTAGCAGGAAAATTATCATTGTGAAGGAAAATGCATTATGGTGTATTTTGTGCTGCTAAGTTTCTCCATTGATTTGAAATTAAGCAGATCACCTTATGATTCACTATATTTTTACAGACAATGTTAAAATTTATAAAAATGGAACAACAATTATCGTGGAAGCTCCAACACACGGACTGAAGAATGTGGCTTTTGATGGTGTGATCCTTAAGGTATTGGGCTTACTTTCAAGGTTACTACTTTCTTTCTGTTTACTACGTTGGCAATGTAACAGACCAACACTTCAGTATTCACTACGAAGATGTGCTATTTTACAGGTTACCATTGCTTCATGGATGAGAGGAAAGACCTGTGGAGTTTGTGGAAATAATGACAGAGAAAAGCACAATGAACTCCTAATGCCAAATCATAAACTGGCACACAGCTGTTCTGCTTTTGTTCATTCATGGGTATTGCTAGAAGAAACCTGCTCTGGTGGTGAGTAGATCTGAAAACAATTTATGCTTGAGGAGAATACGATTTCACTTTTCCTCTGCCAATAGCTAGAAAATATTTTTTTAAAAGCAGCAGATATCTTTTACTTAGAAAAGACAATAGCAATACATATCCATTTTAACTTCATTAACCACTGACTGTTTAAAACACTGCCTGTGAATACAGAGAATATATACCACAGCAAAAGTCTTTGTCTCATGTGTAATTCAATGTTAAATAATTGATTCTACTATAATTTCTTACACTGAGTAGCTTTTTCTTGGAGAGGCAAAATCAGGCCTAATCTTGCTCCCATTGAAGTAAGTGTGATTTTTACCACTGAATCAAAGCAGTTTCAGCTGTTGTCTGCAGACTTAATTTAATCAAACAAGTTGCAGGCTATGAATGCAGTGTCAGATCTCAAGTTCATGTAAATTTTTCAGAGTGCACAAAATTTCATTTTTGTTCTGCACCATCTGAGGGTGCAATCTCAGGGAAATATTTAGAAATACTCCTAAAGTGAAAGAGCTTCCTCTCTGTCGTGGTTTAACCCCAGCCGGCAACTAAGCACGACACAGCTGCTCCCTCATTCCTCCCCGGTGGGACGGGGGAGAGAATCGGAAGAGTAAGAGTGAGAAAACTCATGGGTGGAGATAAAGACAGTTTAATAAGTAAAGCAAAAGCCACGCACACAAGCAAAGCAGAACAAGGAATTCATTCACTACTTCCCATCGGCAGGCAGGTGTTCAGCCATCCCCAGGAAAGCAGGGCTCCATCACGCGTAACGGTTACTTGGGAAGACAAAACACCATAACTCTGAAAGTCCTCCCCTTCCTTCCTCCCCCAGCTTTATATGCTGAGCATGATGTCATATGGTGTGGAATATCCCTTTGGTCAGTTGGGGTCAGCTGTCCCAGCTGTGTCCCCTCCCAACTCGTGCACCCCCAGCCTCCTCGCTGGTGAGGAGGTGTGAGAAGCAGAACAGGCCTTGACTCTGTGTAAGCACTGCTCAGCAATAACGAAAACGTCTGTATGATCAACACTGTTTCCAGCACAAATCCAAAACATAGCCCCATACTAGCTGCTATGAAAGAAATTAACTTTACCCTAGCCAAAGCCAGCACATTCTCACATGCAGCTTGAAAAATAATGATGGTCTCCTATAACATCAATACAGTTTTGTTCTGTAGGTCTCCGTTTACCTTGGACCTGAGATAACTTTATTGAAGTTAATGGTTGTTTTCTCCTTGACTTCAGTGGCAGCAGAGTTGTACTTATCTGTCTGTCAGGAAACGGAGTCATAACTGGGATCCTGTTAAGTTACATTATACCTTTCTAGTGAGATAATTGCAGCATTATAAAAATCATCCAATACAAAAGTTATCCTTGATGTTATTATACAAATGCTATCTTTTTTTTTCATCCATTCACTACAGTTGACATTTTTCCTAATGCAATGAAGTAGCCATTGTGCTTGCAGTATCTATTCTTAATAGCTTTCAGACATGAGAGGTTATTTTCTGTGTATTATGTAGTTCTAAAAAACTGGGTATACATGATTCCATTTGGGTTATATTGTGCAATTGGATTTTAAAAATAGCTCCCTTTTCAGACTCTTTCCTCTATCCCCCGACTTATTATCATCCTATCTTGATAACCCCACTACTGAAAATGGTTTGTCAGGCACCTGTGTTTTAATAAAAGCTGAAGAGAAAATATGGACCTTTATTATTGCAAGGATCGATTGGGATTTATTTCTACAATTTTAATTACCTTTCCTTTTCCTCTTAGGGTGCAAGCTGCAGCGCAGTTATGTGAAGCTGGATCGAAATCCTACTATTGATGGAGAGGAATCTACGTGCTACTCTGTTGACCCAGTACTGAAATGTATGAAAGACTGTACTCCAATCGAAAAAACTTCAGTTAAGGTTGGCTTCCACTGTTTCCCAAAAGGTAAGATATTTTTCTCTCTCTGTGTCATGTACTGTAGGAGCTCTGTCAGAGCACTGGAAAGAACAAAACACAGCACAACCATGCACAGATCTGTATTGCTCCGGCTCCTCTCTGAGCTGCTGTTTTTAATCCCGTTAGTATTTGCTATAACACTGACAGAACTGGCCAGCTAAAAGCTAGTTTAGATGATGGCAGGTAGCATCATCTGAGAAAAACATTTGAGGTGGTAAAAGGAGAAGCAGTGATCGATAAATTTTTTTTTCACATTTTCAGGATCTCCATAAAGTTGAGATAAGCAACACTGAGTCCTTTTATGCACATTACAGCCTGCAATTTTGTGTAGACCAGGGCAAGCAAGGCAATTGAAAGTCAGTCAAGTAGTGTGACATGACTGCTGTGATTAGGCTGCCATGCTATGCCACTGTGCAATACATCAGCAAAAAACACATTGCTGAAATGTTCTCTAGATTGTTCCAAAAAATGGTTTGTTTTTGAAGGTATTTTATGGACACACACTTGTGCCCCAGATTTTTAAAAATACTGGGCCTTTTTCTTCTTTCACTTATACCAATTTATCATGGACGCGATGCATCGTCTAACACAGGTTCATGCTAAAATTATATAAGCATGAGAGGGGAATCCAGCCTGGAACCTACAGATACTTCTGGTGCATTCTTTCCTAAATCTTTTAATGAATTACACAGTACATATATACCTTAGAGGGAAACCTGCCATTAGGGAGTATCTACTGAAGTGGTCTGTTCTCTGTGTTAACCATTGTTGGCCAAATCCATTGTTAGCATTGTGAAGCCAATGATCTCTGTGTTGAGTCATACTGGAGAGGAGCAGAGTATTTTATGTCTGATTTTAAACAACATCTATGTAGAACTTTGCACCTTGCTCCTGTTATTAATGTGCTGAATCAGCCCATAAAAGCAATGAGCATTTTTCTATAATAGTCAACCACCTACAACAGCCTATTCAACAAGTAGCACAGAGTGCTAATAGTTTTCTGACAGCTCCCTGAGATGCGAATAGATGCATCCTTTTATGAAAAGAAAAACCCACCCTCAACAAAAAAACCTTCCAAAATCTTGTCATATCCATGTTTCACAGATTTCTTTTGTGTGTCCAAGTCTGTATCTCTGAAATGTCATCACCCCAGGCCACTCACTGCCTCAGAATATTACGCTGTAATAAAGCTGTCTCTTTCTCTCACAAAAATGTATGAGAAAAGAGGAAAATCGGAAAAAAGATACGTTAGTTGTCGCAGCCAGTGCTGCTTTTACAGCAACTGCAGGTTTCTCTGGTTCATTTACTGAACCAAAGACTGGGAAGTCTGCTCACAGCACTCCTAATCAAGGGCTTTTTTTATTTATTTATCCTGAGGAGAAGGAGGAGGAGGAGGAGAGGGAAGAGGGAGAGAAGAAGGAGGAGGAGGAGGAAGGGAAAAGATGCCATTTGTGTTTTTTTAGCAAGATGATTGCTTTTCCTCAGGCTAAGGATCAATAGGAATACAAGGCCAGCCCTTAAAAACTGTTCTTTTTCTTTCTGTTCGATGTCTTGGAGAAGCAGCAGAAAAAAACTACTGGACAAAGACCTTTTCTCAGCTCTTTATACTAGAACACAGATCTGATAGTCTGCTGTTTTAAAAGAGAGGGACCCCATTACTGTCACCAGTGGAGCAAGGATTAATGAAGTACAAGGATGCAGAATTTCCCCTGTTCTCCTCAAATCTGCAGTCTTAGGATCTTGACTGAGGCAGACATCACTCCAAGTTTAAGTCCACATGTTGGTTTACATTTCAAACATGCCACAAGCCCTACCCATAGGGATTGCAGTTACTCAGCCATGATCCAGTTTGCCAAGAGAGCTATTTCCTACATGGATATGAATGTGATCAGACCCACAGTGTGCCCAAGAGTAAGAGGCATAACAAGAATTAATGTCTATAAAAAACAGAACCCAGACATTTTATAGCATTTCTCATTTCACAGCTTGAAAATACTATATATATTTTTAAAAAGCATCTCCAGCACCTTTCTGGGACATATTTATTATCCAGTTTATTATGCAAAACCTGTGCTTCAGGTTGGACAGTAATTTAGCCAAGGAGAGTGTTAGCATTTCAGGAGATAAGTGACTGATACAACCTGAACCCATACAGCGGTCTCCAGATTTCCCTGTGATGAGAGATGGCATGTTATAAATGTATTGTCCAACTAAGGGATAAAACAAATGGAGGAAAAATTCTGAAAGCTTTACCCATTCTCATTATACAAACTTAATCTAAATGGATGTCCTAATATTCTTCCAGATGCAATGATAAACCTCCAACTAGCTAAGAATATTTATTGGGAGGATGAATACCATTATTCCATTTAGATTATTTCAGCATTAAGGGATATGGCTTATTCAAGCTGCTGTTGATAAAGCAGTGTGGTAAGGTTAATACTGCAACTGACAATGCTCTGCCAGATTTCACAATATATGGGAAATTTTAATTAGAAGTTTATGAACCTCTGAAAATTCTCCAAAGGGCTTATCCTTCAGAATGAACTTCGACAAACAGTCAGCTGAAATACGCAGTGATATGCAGCACTAATATAAAAAAAGATTGCTGATGTGTATTGGTACGTGGTGGTCTTACTTTGAAGGTGGCTACCTCCAGCACTTTTACAGGCTCCTGCCTGTTGTCTTTATGCTTCATGAAATGTTATTCATTTTGTTTTTAGGGAAGTATTATAGTAATTATGTCACGGATGAAAATCCCGCTCCAAGTCAATGAGTCAGTTAGATGTCAGTTGTGGGGGCAGGATTTCATTCTTTACTTGATGAGGGAGTTGGCAGCCATCAAAACAGTATTTCCTTGAAATGTGTTAATTTGCTTGATGTTAGTTAACAATGGCTTCGCTCTTCTGACAGATACTGCTGTAAGCCTGCTGGAATGGCAGAGAAGCAGCGATAAGAAATCTGCATCTGAGGATGTTGTGGAGTCTGTGGATGCTGACATTGATTGTACCTGCACTGGCGACTGTAGTTAAGTTAAACGCTTTAGTGTTGTGCTAAACATACTGTACAAATAATTGAATAGCTGGACAGATAGGAAGGGAACATAATAGCTGTAGTAAAATATTAAGAACTGTGCTTGAAGAAAATAAGCTTACTGCATTGCATCCAAAGTCAAATGCATTATGTACAGTCTGCACTGCTTAATAAATATGTTGTTCATTAAATAAATATTCATGTGGTCTCTCTCTTTATTTTTCCCTATCAACAAAACAATCAGACCAACTATAATATTATCCAGAATTTCTGCTCCTTTTTGTCTGAAATATAATTACAGCAGTCCTCTCTTAAAATTATGTTCACTAGGTGATGAAAGGAAAACATGATTACAGCTACTGCTAACATTCCATTGTGCAAAGAATTTCATATTTAGCATACTAAAGACACAGTAAGCATTTGTTTTCTTTTATGTTTTCTGGTAAAGAGCAAAGTCTGTTCTTGGAATCATTCTGCAAAAAAATACATTTTACTCCCAGCAAGACCATTAGCCTTAGTACATTCTACAAAGGAATGAATTGGACTGCTAGACTCCCACTGCAGCTTTCCAGAGAGCTATAGTGTGTGACACATTCCCTTCTTCATTTAAATTTCAATGGATCTGCTGTTGCTTCATGAGCTAAAAGTATGAATAGGAACTTTTTTTTTGGTTTACCATCTCCTATTGTGTATCTATGAAAATGATGCCTTCAAAAACTTCAGGGAACAGTAATACATCAGGTAGCATTCCAAATACTTCAAAAAAGTAATACATAGAAAAATATGTAAGATCAATAGCATCATAAAGCTAAAATAAAGTACAAGCAGGACATTTAGACTGTGTTTAATCAGTGAAATGTCAATCTGCCAGCTTTCACTAGGCCTATGCAGAAAGGCAATTCCCTCCCACCCCAGGGGACCAGAAATAGGTGGCACCTTCAAACCCGGAGCAACAGCACATATCTTTTCACCTGGTACATGCATCAGCCATGCAGTGAGCCATGATATGTTTTCCATAACAGGCAATAGCAGCCAGCATGCTCTTCCAAGAGAAGCCTTAGCATGGGCAAGGTACTGCTGAACATAAATGCTGTCAGGAAACTGTCATACTTTTTTCTAACTAAAAACCAAGCTATCAGAAAGACAATTGAAGACTAAATAACGGAATGATAACAGAATAACATATCTCAGTGCTTTTCTTTCAAGAGGAGAAACATGACTAATGTATAGTACTCCTCTCACCCTCTCTCCAGCTGCAGCTTGCAACCAACTTGAAATTAGAAAAGACACAGTTTTTCTCAGTGTACTGCACTTACTTACCTCATTACTTCCAGAAGAAAGCAAGCCATTATGAGTTTGTTCAAACCACCTGACGACTGGTGCATACCCTGTGGCAAGCATGTTTGCCTCTGCCCCTAACTCTCTCTCCCGAGGATAACCTAGAGAGGGCAAAAGGGGGTTACCTGCCTCTTTCCCTTCCTTAATTTAGTCTATATGTTGTATTTGAGAACCTTCATGTATACTAAGTCTACATGCAGATAGCCAGTGCTCTATTCAACAGCTTTTTTTTCACGCAAGTATGCTCAGACTGAGACTGGTAACATGAATTCTTGCACTGTGTTTTTATATGTAATAAAGCATTCACGAATTCACTGTACAAAATCTGTGTTTTGCTAACTCATGAGAAGTGCTATGCTGCAAAAAGAGTAGCCCCAAACAAGAGGGGAAATGAAGAAAAGAATATTGCATTCCACTTTCCTTTAAAAATCACACTAATATTACATCTGGAGAACCCTTTTCTTCCTGGTATTGTTTCCACTGTGGCTTATGGGAGATTTGCCATTGACTTTCATGGGATCAGACTGTCATCTTTAATCTAACAACTTTCTCTTTAATCTGCTTGTTTACAAAAGAGAAACTTTTGCCAGTCAACCACTTCAGATAAGACAAAGGTAGTGAAGAGGGGTAGTGAGAGAAGAAAAATGAACTTTCATGCTCAACTACTAGAACAGGAATTTAGTAACAGCAAAGAGCCATTAGTAAGAGAAGTAATTCTGCTCACAGTAAAACACAGTCATCTACACAGAAGCATGACACTAATTAACAATGATCAAGCTGGGATGTACAGTACAAAAAATACAAGCAGCTCGTAAAGGCAAATGCCTCTCCCAGAAATACTTTAGACACTGTTAAAGTCATTGGAAAAAAAAACTTGAAGGCAGAGACAGATCAGCAGTCCTAAATTTGTTTATTCTGCAATGACGATATATTATAATAATACATACTCTACAGTGTTAAAAAACAAAGAGCGTGCCAGGTCAGCCCTGTCCCTGCTGAAGCCCTGCTTTGGATTCTGCACCAATGAGAAGGCACCCCTGGCACCCCAATTAAAGGGAGCCACCAGAACAGCTACACATCTCTTTCTGCTAAATTGTCATGCCTGGAAAAGGGTCTCCTACCCAGGCTAAGACCACGCACATATGCCTTTCGCCCAGCAGAAGCTCCTCTGTTAGCACTTTCCACTGCCTGTGGTGTCCACGGGCACTAAAGCTCCCAACAGCAAGATGCTGTGTGCGATGGCTTGAGCCCAAAAGTCCTAAAGAAACACCTAGCTCATGCACTGCCCCAGACACAAAGAAAGAAAGGTGAAAATGCCCCACAATGTCAGAGCACGGCCAGGGAATTCACTCACCATGACCCTACCAGTAACACAGCCCGGGCTGGGGTGCAGGCTCAGCCAGAGAGGAAAGCAGTCGCTAGCAAAACCCTGACACACTCCTTTCACTGGTCTGTGCAGGGCACAGGTGAGACACAGCTCCTATGATGTCCATTTTGAAGAGGCAGCTTTCATTTCTGTCCAGTTCCTCTTCGTTAGTGCCCTCTTGCTGAGGCAGCTGAATGCCTTTGACTGACTGAAAGACTTTACTGATGTTGCAGCTGTAAAATCCAAATGTAATGAAAGTTAGTAAAGCCTGAGGTTGGCAGTGGGCACGACAAAGCAAAACACTTAGAACCAGCCCATTTTGCCAAAGGAATTAAGAGCATTAGCAGTACAAGTGTGAAAAAGTCCTTCTGGAGTTTCTAATGCACCACACAGACATTTCAAACCCATCTGGGAGGATATCTGCAGTCCAGATTTAAACCTCATTTGGAAATCATGCCTGTCCTACCTTATAAAGCAAACCAAAGTTATATAGCCTACTGAGTATTAAAATGTGTACTTCACAGTCTGAGCTTTTATGCACTCTACTTTTCATTCCTAGTGCTTCTCAATGATATGAATTAATGAACTCTGGACTTTACTGTAGTAATCAAAGAATATGACCTTGCAATTATAGTACTCCAGTATTGTTTAAAAAAAATGAGTGTCAGAAAAAAGATGCAGGCCTAAGCACAGGCCAGTCTTGAGTCCTAAGCCTGCCTTTGCAACTCTGTAATGTGGTTTTTGCATGAAGCTGGGGAATTCTGTGCCTCATTTTCTGCATCAGAAGGATATGACTACTTACCTTCTTGATGGAGTCAGAAATGCTTATGAATTTATAGTCCCGTATGTATTTTGCAAGTTCTTCAATGATTCTAGAGATGAAAAGTAAATTTTTCCACTAGATCTCCTAACCACATGAGTATATTTTATTGCTAAGTTGAAGGTTTTCATTTTCAGATTCATCCAACTGTAAAATAACTATACATTTGGAAAAAATCAAAACAATGTACTTAATTTGTTCACGGTCAGCTTTGGTTAAACCTTAGTGGATTATTCATAAAAGCCTAGAACTGGATCCTGCTATTACAGTGGGATAGGCAAAAGGCTATTGGAGACACAGGCTTTTGTATCCTAGACAAAGACAACAAACCTTTTGTCCGTCAGACCTGGCTCTTTTGATTCACTAATTTTAAATGACACAGTGACTCTCAGGAAAGCATGGTCATTCTGCTCCAGAGAAAGGAGCGGCAGCATGATAGGAAAGGACAAAACCGTTAATACCAGACCCCTCCTGGAAATGAAATGCCTGCTCCGCAGCATGAGCATTAAAAAAAAATAACGTGTACAATTCTAACCCCACTGAAGTCAATGGTTGAACTGAACAGAGCTAGGCTTTTACTCAGCATGTTTGAATGAGTTATTAAACGAACTTTAGTTGTCCCTAAAAATAAATGTACTGTGTGGATCTAAGTGCAGCTGATGAATAAGAAACCTCGGGAATCTAGCAAATACAGTAGTTAGGGCTAAAACCAGAGACAGCACAGAAGGTTGCAAAAGAGAGTAGCTATTAGTGGCCATCTGAGCTTTATGTTGAATCTCAAGGTCTCGCATGCCATCTACTGGCTTTTTTTGTTTACTAACAATGTTTTAAATTTTTTTCCTCCAGGTTTATTTATAGGTTTGATACATTCCAGGCAGTTTTATATAAATTCTAATCAAGGTTTGGGGTGGGTTTTTTTTCCCTCTAACCTCCACACTTGATTACTATGTGGTTTTTTTCCTCTAAGTACATTACAATTCTGTACCTTTCTGAACACCATTTCACATTGTCTCCGGAGGAAAGAGACATTGCCTAAGACATTCTCATTTCTGTTATTGCTGGATAGGCAGTAATTACATTGCAAGCAGGGCTGGAAGAACAGTTTACTAAGAAAATCCAAAGCTGTTCGAAAATAGCACTTACGGTTCTTCCTCAATCAGTGTGAGAAGGTTGTTATTTTGGTACCTGAAAATGCTTTAATGTACCGAAAATATCTGGTTTTCCCTCTTTTTCCCCTTGCAGTTCACTTAGCTGTAATTCACAGTGAACACTTATATGTCCTAATATTATTAAGTTTACTCTCAAATGGGTTTTGGGAAGCAGGAATTATATATAGACAGATCTGATCACAGCACTTCCCTTCATTATCTGCAGCCTGTTTCTTCCTGACGTCCCAGTTTCCCTTCCCTATTTATCTGTGTCCACTGGCCTGTTCAGCTTCTCTCAGCAGGACAAACGTGGGCACCTCAGCACACCGTCACCACCTCCTGGGGGGAGCAGGCAGCCTTGCAGCTGTGCATCATGCCCCATCTAGAAGCTATTCAGGCAGCTTCAAAATTCACATTGCACTCCATGTTAAAACATCAGCCTGCTGAAGCTTTTGGAGCTTTATGAACTTGCTCTCTATCTTCTCTCTATGCTTTCCTTCTGCAGTATCTTTCACTCATATCATAGAATCGTATGACAGAATGCTTTGGGATGGAAGGGACCTTTAAAAGTCACCTAGTCCATCGCCCCTGCAATTGGCAGGGACACCTACAACTAGATCAGGTTGCTCAGAGACCCATCCAGCCTGTCCTTGAATGTTTCCAAGGATGGGACATCTACCACATCTCTGGGCAACCCATTCCAGTGTTTCACTATCCTCATCATTGTAAAAAATTTCTTCCTTATATCTAGTCTGAATCTACCCTCTTTTAGTTTAAAACCATTAACCCTTGTCCTATCGCTATTGGCCCTGTTAAAAAGTCTGTCCCCAGATCATCTATGATTACAAACAGGCTAAGGGCCAGGGACATGTGTGATATGGTAGTTGTTGTAAAGGTGGGTTGTTGATGTTAAGCAAGGTTGGAGTTCAGGGCCCAGAAGGAGTCTGAACATCCAAGACCTCCGTGGATGATCCTAGAGTACTCCAATTGCCATCTGCATAATAGAGGCAAAATCAAATCAAAATCTTTACAGTAGCAGCTAACTGGGATTCATCAGGGTGTGCAAACTGTTAGTCCAAATAAACTTGGGTCCTGTTACCGGATAGCCATGTTCTCCATCATCTTTGATGCATTTTGCCTTTAGGGAAATTGTGAGTGCTTTGGAGAAAAATACTAATTGGAGACTCGCACCATCAAACCCCGAGTCGTACATGAACTCTGCAAGGGTCACTGTAACAAATATAGTGCTAAACTAAGGTGCTGAAATAACAATCCTCAGGCATTTGCCACATCCTTGTTTTGTCTCACTGGGAAAATGAATCATGGTCTCTTTTCATTCTGAAGCTTCAGGGCACTTTCATGACTCTTAAAATCTTCTTGGTATTGAAATGAATTCCAAAATATATAAAGCGGTGACAAACTCATGAAATGTTGTGACTACAAACCTATCTCCATTATTTTTTTACATTATTTCCTCCACGTATCGTCTTAACCTTCACAAGCAGAAGTAACTCAACATTTTTTATAGACATTATATGAAACAATATTTAAGCACCTTAATAGTGGTCATAGCTGTCTCTCATGTGGTTGAGAATTTACTCTAGCTAGAGCTGCTTTGATGCTTTGTTTTCTTGCCAGCTGATAAAAAGATAATTATAGCAAAAGAAATAGAGCCAAGATTTTGGGCTGAATAAGCTAACACGCTAGAATTCTACTGAGATTCCTGCTTATGTGGTCAAAACAAAACTATTAATATTCAAGATCTATTCATGACCATGAGACTTGGGGGATGATATACAGATTAGATTCACTATTGGCATAAGAGATTGACACAGGCTCAGGCTGGGGCTAGAACTGGCAGTCAAATGTTTATCTCACTGTGACACTAACCTGTCTACATTATTTCAGACTTAAAGCAAATACATTGGTATCTCTGAATGGTGTTTCACCTTTGTGAAATGTGGCTATATCACTTCCATTTGATACTAACTTGGACATCTCTACACCATGAGTCATAGTGCCCCCATTGTCTCCATTATTATGATTTACTGTATTAGAAGACCTCACTTTCATGTGTCTGAAGCCAGAGTACAATCTTCTCCCCAGAGTGATGTACTAAATTCTGTATATTAAGGAGAGTTAAGCACTTTAAGTTGGCTCTTAAGGTATTTTCCCTCTCCAGCCTGATATCTACCTAGACTATTCAACAGGAAATGCTGAAGAGGTCATCATAGACATCCCATTTCCCAGGGCCCTGGGCTCCCTGGGAACAGGTTTCCATACCTGAAATCATCTTCTAGGTTCTGGCAGCTACATTGCCTCTTCTGAAACACAGCTGGGGGATAGTGGGGAGGGAGAGAAGTCTCACAGCTCAGGTGACTGTTCAACCCACTAAGTCACTGTATGAAAACAGGTGGGAACCACAGTTGTGTCATTGAATGAGCATAAGCACAGATATTGTGCTTTTGTGGGGCTCACTGATAGAGATTAAGGGGTATAGAGGGAAGAACATCTTGTGTGAGGCTTTTCATGTCCTATGGGTGAGAAGGGGCTGAGCCCTCCGGCTTTTCCAGCGCTTCTGAGCAGACGCAAGGCTGTTCTTTAGGATGCTGGAGAGCTGCACAGATTGTGAAAATTAGGCACTGATAGACTGGTATTTAAAGGTACAGAAGGGAGTATTAAGGATTTCAGTCTTGAGTATAAGCACTTACATTATATCTAAGTCTTTTACTTTCCTCTGCAAAGCTGGGCATCAGTCTCTACAGCACTACAACCTCACATTGGAAAATCCTGTTACAACCAAACTGAAATGCTCCAGAGGAATTAATTGGTGACCTTGCCTGACAGACCAAAATAAATCTGGCAGGCAGGTTGCCCCCTTTGCCAAGTCCTCAGATCCCCAGCTGCAGCCGTACAGATTACACAGCTTCCTGGGCTGGCTAAGGTTGCCAGCTCCGAGTCCAGCAACCAGCCAGCTCCCCCACGTTACCTCCTGCCTTCAGCTTGGCTCTGCAGGCTCCTAAGCATGCCCAGGGCCAGCTGGTTAGCACCAGGCAGACAGGGAACTTGGCACTCCCCCCACCTTTTGGCCAGCTGGTGGATCGACAAAATGGATTGCTCTACTCATGAGAAATGCTGGGATGCCGACATCTCCTTCCTGCACAGAGTGAGACGCAACGTGACAGCCCGAAACTCCCCTGAGACACATTTCCTTTTTGCAGTGCATATGGGCTGCTCTCTGCCTCACTTTCTTCACTTGTGCAGGGAATGGAGGAGGGTTTCAGTTGTGGTGTGATGAGGTTATTTCATTTATGTTTTTGAAAGAATCTGAAGCCCAAAGCACTAATTTTTTGTATATTGCTCGACATTTCATTCCAGCTTTCTCTTGGTGGGCTAGCTGAATTAAAGGTCAAGGTTTAGGTTACCGGCACAGGCAAAGCTCTGTGCTTTATGTGTTATTCAGTCCTACCAAATCTGCAGCTTTACATGAACAAACACCTACAGAAAGAATCCTGGCCTGGCCAAGGCAGAGTCATAGCTCAGACTATAGTATTGATTTATATCATGTCAATATAAATATAAATATAACTAAGAAGGATTTCTCATTTCTTTCAAGGCTTCTACCACTAATTCTAAGGCTAAATCCTTTATGGTACAAACATTTGAATGTCACCTTCACTCACCCGCTGAACATTTTCAGCATGGCACTGAAGAGCTGTTGAAATGTGTAAGCTTTTGCTCCTCTTCAACTCATGGCTTATCATTAGCATCCTTTTGGATAACACTCCTTCCTTAAAAGTCTCATTTTAAAGGTTTTTTCCAATGATTTATATATGCAACTGATTTGTTTTGAGATTAGGTGATCAGGACTGTATGCCTGAACTGCCCCATATATAATGCAATATAAATATTTTCTGTAATTGTGTCCACCCCTTCACCATTGTTCCAGTCATCAAGTCCCCTTTTAACTGCAGCTCCATATCAAGCACAAGAGACAAGCATTGCACTGCCACAACAGCTTACCTTTGCATAATCTCTGATAACCTCTGTGCTGTAGACAATGTGAGATTTTCACCACTGCAGGCTCTAAATGCATTTGTTTAGCCAAGCTGCCAAAACTCACGTTTTAGCTCAGGAAGTCCTTCATCCAATAAGGCTCTCATTACACTTCCACTGTTCTATAAGCACTTCATTCTAAGGCAATCAAGATGGTAAAAAATAGTACTTTTTTAAAACCAATGGCCTCGAGTCAGTGGATACTTGGAATAGAGATGAAGTGGGATCACCCAGGGTCAGCCCCCTTAGGAAGATACCTGATAATTTCCACATTACATCATCCTTGAGTTTCAATCATTTCCTCAATAGTTGCACTAACAGCACTGAAATCATTGAACCTCACCATTTTCCTCCACATCAACATGCAATTTAGGAAAAAAAAAAAAAGTTTCTTCTGCTGCAAAAATGTTGGCAGATCTTTTAAAACAGAGTATGAGAAATAAAATATGTGGCATAGTCTGCCATACTATTCCAATGACTCAAATCTGAAAACTGTAATAATTTTTCTGAATGACAGACTGAGAGGTTGCTTACTTGGTTATCACACAGCAATTTCACAGCTACTGGGTTTCATTACATCCTTCCCTCCCCGAAAGATTTCCTTCATATGAAAAGACCTTTCCTACTTAAGTTCTTCTCTTTGCCCAAATTCTTCATTATGCTATTTGTAGAGTTTATTTTTCCCTTGTTAGGCAGAAAGCAGGGTCATAATGAAAGTGCTACGTAATCAAGTGTGTCTCAACAAGCTGAACAGATTCCTACAGCAATCCCCCAGGAAACCTAACTGCAGCCCCCTCTGCTCCTACCGGCTGCTGCTGCACTTATCTTCTAGATAAGAGACTCCATGATCTCCTCTATGGCCTTGCCTTTGAGGGAATGGAGCAGCAGGAAAGCAGGCTTACTCACGCTTCACCCTGACCTCTAGGTGAGAAGATGCCTTCCATGTACAGTTATATGCTCACAGGAGAGGCTGATAAATAGACTGAACCATAAAATAAACAACAGAGTTAAATGAAATGCATTAGCTATATTCTCTGTAGAGGTCCCTTCTTGTCTGGCTCCTGGGGGTTCGTCATCTGCAAACTCGCTGCCGCTAGAGGGCAAACGTGACCAATCCATTTAACCAAAGAAATCTCTCTACATTAGTATATAACCAATTTTAATTATGGCTTATTGTGTGAGAAGAAGCCTCTTTGTCTAACTGTACCTTCAGAAAAGATACAGTAATGGTATCTTTTGCCCAACACACCAATATCAGAAGCACTGAAAGTCTTCACAGTTGCAACTGTGCCAAAACATGTTGCCACTTCATTACATGTGGTCCTAAAAATTTTATAAATATACAAGTCAAACACTCTTCTCAAATATTCAAGTAAAAATCTGGTATACCTCTTGATATGATTCAAACCAATACAAGTGAAAACAAACTAGATACATTTCACCCTGTGGAAAATAATTATTTTGAAAAATATATTCACAATAACCAGTCAGAAGTTTTCTAGAAAACTGTTGAGATCCCACTCTGGGAATCTCCTATTAAAGGAGGAGGTGATACAATGAAACACCCAGACTGACTCCCTCTACAAGGCACTTGCCTGGCTTTCATCTCATTCTGAACGAGTACATTGGCAGTTCAAGTCTCGTTCAATAGCTCTTTATAATGGCTTCAGGGTCTGTTTCTGGAGTTAGTCATTATCACATAATATGGGCATTTAGCTATTCAACGTTAGGATACAGAAGGTAGTTTCTAGTGTAACAAAGTGAAAGGAAGAAAGTAAAGAACACACACAATGTGTAGGGAATAACTCAAGATGTAATTTAAACTACGAGGAGGAAATAATATTTTTTTATATAATTTCTTGAAAGGTTTGTGCAGGTGATTTTCCTAATGGAAAGAAATTATAGGTTTGGAAAGATCCTGCAGTTGCACAAGCCTGCAGAATTGGTATCAAAGCTCAGAAGCTGGCAAGTCTGTTCTCCCCTTAATGTAGGCAAGGCAATATTTTTCTCCAAATGGAGGTCCAGCTTCATAACGGCAATGAGATGCAATTCCACTGATGTCCCTGGAGTTGCATCTGCCTCTGGTAGCAGTAAGTGTGACCCCCCCAGCATCAGGATTTTATAAAGATTAGCCCAGCAAGAACATAAAATATCAAAAGCTACAGGAAATTTTCAGCATTTTCCTTCAGCTCCTCAGAAGGGAAGTTGTCAAAGTAGCTGTCTGCTAAACATATCATCTGCCTTACTATAGAAAGAAGGATGTCAACACTGCATGTCAAATTCAACCCTGAGATATATTTTTTAATGGGCAGGATCTGACTTAGACAGATCCCAAATCTCTCTGCAATTACCTGCATCTGTAGGAAAGGCACAAAAGGATTTATCTTAAAGAGCTCTCAAACTATTTCCCAGTCTTGCTTTTTGTGACAGAAGCAAAGTAAAAATCTTAGGAAAATATTTTCAAAGGCATTGTTTGAGGAGATTGTAAGTTTTAGTTGTTCCCATGCCTTCACACCAGCAATAGTGCCCATCGGGTGCAGCTTGGCCCATGACAGTTTGCTCTCAGCCACTACTTCTCCTGGGGGTCTGGTGACCCTTCCCCATGAGCTCCAGCCCTCTGTCAGCAGCCAGACACCATGACACATGATGGCTTTCAGGAAAGAGATGACGCAGAAGTGCGCTAATGCCACCAGAACTATTCATCTACTACTACAGCCTATTACCTTCAGAAAAAGCGTTTGGGATCATGCAATGTGAAATAAAATGACTGTCTATCTCTACACCCTTCCTTAGCCAGGGACCCTTCAAACATAGGAAGGGAGGGCACAGAAAAACAAGCACATTAAGAGAAAGCTGGACACTTTCGAGATGCTTCAGTTTATCCAGTGTAATGTATTGAGTATGCTGGCGGTCCCATGACATGGCCATCAAGGGACATGCCATGGCAGTGGGGATGGACACTGCTTCCTGAAGCCAATGTTCACATGGGCGCAAGAGGCAAATTGATTCATTCCTGCCAACATGGACTATCATCTTTTCCCTGCTAGTCTTTCTTCATGCTCAAAGCATATTTCGAATGCAAGCAGTAAAGTGACCTATTGCTTAAACTCTGCTACAAGAGCTCTAGCTTCCAGGATCCCTTCCCACAGGTAAAGGGAAGTCATGTCAGCCAGGTGTGAGCCACCACATTTCATAGCTGGTTTCCCAGGTTCATTTTTCACATCCCACTGCAGATGGTCACTTCAGAGCTGTATCCAACCCATATAACTAATTAATTATGCTGTATTAGCCCAAGAGCTAATAAGCCCAAGAGCCCAAGACCTAGAGGTCTACAGATACAAATCACTAATGATGGCACTTTAGGATTATGACATCTGATCCTTTACAACCTCTTTTTTGTGTGTCATTTTTACACCTACACAAGGTATGTACAGAGCCCTAATGTGTCTTTTTACAAAAACTTCATGAATGTTCATAGAGGGAAAAAAAAGGAGAGCCAAGCCTTTATGATTAAAGGAAATTTTTTTGCCTTTGTAACTAACCTTTATTCTCTCATGAGTTGGATTCACTAAACATACAAAAAAGTGCTCTGGTGGGCCAGGAAAGTAAATCTCTGGACAGGTTTCGCAAGTGCCCCTATGGATTCTTAAGCAGAGCACGGAGGAACTGTTCATAGTTAAGCCAGCAGTGTGCAAGTGTTAGGGGATGAGACAGCACATCAGCTGCTTAGCCAGCACACCTCAGTTCCTTCCTTTCTCCTTCTTTCCCTACTTAGACACAAAAATAATAAAAAAAAAAAAAAGAGCAAGTGCTGTAGAAGGTGATTGTCTGAAACTGTATGAACAAGATTTTCTTCCCTCTAGGGGAATTCTCAGCTGGGTGGGTAAACTCCTGCCATTCTGGATTGGGCTGGATGCAGCAAGTTACCCTCGCCCTTACTTTTCCTAAGTTTCTGGTATCTTTCTCTGCTATCATTAGACAATTTATTCTTTAAGGGATATGTATAATTTCAGCATATCTTAAATTTTTAGAAGGGGAAGAAAGACTTTGAAGCGTCACATGAATTATGTTTTCAGAGTATGGTGGTCCCTAATGAGAGAAACGTATGGCAGAAATGGAGTAACACTGCATTCTGCTTCTCAGCTGATGTGCTTGTGTACATTGCCTGAGCACCTTCCTCAAAAGAAGAAAATGTTCATTCTAGAGGAAAAGATGCTCCAGTGCCAAACAAATGGGCAGGCTTCTAGGAACTGATCCCCAAGCAGCCTCTTTGTAATTGCTTCTGGTTGAAGACAGCACAAGAATTCTGTTTTTCACAAAGGCATTAGGTAGAAAAGCTTTAATTATTAAAAGAGTGTGAATTAAGCAGATACTGTGCTGCACCTACAGTGCCTTGGTGAGAAGGCGCTCTGCAAACAGAATTATTATTTCATCAACACAGTAGACTCCTCACTTAATGGCTCACTAACTGGGCCAGAGATGAGATCCGATGTGAAGAAATCAATGACTCAAAGCAAGAGATTCAGCAAATATGAAACACCTAGTGCTTAGCTCTTAGGATTGCATATTGTCTCCTGTGGAAGTGACTCATATCATGCAGGGAGAAAATAACACTCCTGCTGCTGCGTCCAGCTGTATCCATAGGAGATAAGTCTGAACTGGTGCTTGCTAGCACTAGACTCCCATACTTTAGGGGGGTTTTATTTGCTTTTTGGTGTTCTCCTTCTGTGCTATAGCTGCTAAATAAATAAGCACTGCTACTTCATATTTCCAAAATGGTCTTAGTGCCTTTTTTTTTTTTTTTTTTTTTTTTTTTTGTAATCCATGACATCAAAGTTGGTATGTCTTAGTAGTGGTAGCCTTATTTTGGTGTCCACCAGATGTATACATCAATCAGGATGACTCTGCTTTACCGCAGAGCAGAAGCACCAAAGGGCATCCTGCAAAATTAAATGGTGAGAATAATGAAGTCCTTCACAATTCCTCTCTGTTCTAACCATTATAACAACTTGAGAGAGCAGAGAAGATATTTTCAACATGTGGCTATAGGTGCATGACTCTTCTTCAGACAGCTGGCTAGAGGGTAAATGGCAAGAGCAATAAGTATCTTTCTCTCCTCCCTGGGAGCGAGCATGATTCATGGATGAAGAATACTTCATTTTCCTACTCACCAGCATACTGAGGCTTTACTGTGAAATTACTTCTTAAGTTTTCCCCTTCTCGTCAGTGCTAATTTAGGGATATAAAACTCACCACGCTGGCTCACTTTTCACTGAAGCGATTTCAGCTTCTCTTCCAGATTCTCGGGGAAAATCTCAGCTTTGCATTCATCAGCTCCTAATGCAAAACAGTGAATCTGACTCTGCAGAGAAACGTTCCTGGTGTAGTTGGGAGTATCTGCACAAAGGGGGAGAGACAAGTTAAATTGCAGAGGAAATTCTTCATTAATAGTGCAAAAGGATTGTACAAAACCTAACATTCTCTGAAAGAAGGAAGGATTAATATCACATTTTACAGGGAGAAAAGTGAGATAACAGAGAAAACACCCAGGAAAATTAACAGCCAGGATCACTTCGGCTTCAGTTCCACGTCCATTCCCATGGGTGGAGAGCCAAATTTTTGCAGAATCTCTTCTATTTGTGTGGTAGTTTGTTTATTTGTTGCTATAGAAGGAACAGCCCAGCAAAATTTCTCTCAAGCAATTTTCTTCAGAATACCCTGTTGCTTCTGATCTGGATTTTTTTCCTATCAACATGCAACTTTACCAAATAGGACAGTTAACAGTTAACATGACAGAAAACAATTATAAATTACACAGAGCTGTGTTGAAACCAGACTGCCACCTTTCATGCATTTTTGAAGATAATCTGTCTTTCTGACACACCTTTCTGGCTGCTTTTTGTCGGGGGAAATAATACAGCACAGAAATACACTGTTGAAAAATGGCAGCTTCCAATGCCTTCCTCAAAAAAAGCAATAACCTTTTTCTACACGTAATTGCACTAAATTCACCAAGAGCACATAATGGACAGGAATACAAAATGAATCACAGCATTTCTATATGAAACAGCTGTTCCATGAACTGGCCATGATGATTTTTGACTGTATGACTGCATCTGTAGTTTGGAAACAATTAGCCAGAAGCAATTATTTATCTTCAGTTGTCACACTTGTTTTATCAACTCTTTAGGGGGTTCTCGTGTAATCATAGAACTTGCAAAGCTGAAAAAGCAGGATTTTCCCGCTCCAGCTGGACCAAGAAATAAAATGCAAATCAATGACAATGTGTTTAAATAAAATTTGTACGATCCGATTTCATCCATCATTTTCTTCCTTTTCCTTGTTAAGACAAAAATATTACATGCTCTCAAAGACTCAGGAGATCTCAAAATATATTTAGTAGTCACACCAGTATACTGGAATCAAGAGAATGCAAATAAATCCCATCCTTCATTGCCTCATACTTTCCACTCCTCTAATTTGCAGTGGTAAATTTGAAATCTGAATAGTCTCATTTTTCAGAAAGCACTGAGCACTCCCCAGTGCCTTTTGCAGCCACTGGGACATGCAGCTGTGACATTCAACACCTATGCAAATCTGGGCCGAGTTATCTGCAGTGAGACAACTAATGCAGCTGAGAAAGAGTTGCTTTGCCATCTCACAAGGGAATGAAATCTCTGTAGTGAGCTGCTGGCTCTGTTAGAGGTAACTCAACAACATTACAATAATGTAAGCAGCCTTAGGAATAGGCTAAAAGTCATTAGGAGGTTGGTTTTCAGAGCATATCAGGAGACGATATATGGCACCGTCATGCATTCAGGAAATCATGTTCAGGTTTTATAAACCACGAATGCAAATAAGGCCTGGCAAGCTTTATACTGTGAACACATAAATAGATTTAGCATATGTAAGCCATTGTGTAGCTCAACTGGAGAATTAATACTGTCCAGGAAAAGATACACCAGCGTAGTAAGAAGTTTGAGTAGCGTAAGGTGAACAGTACCCAGGATGGTCATGTCAAGCTTTCTAATTTCACATTTCTGAAACAAGAACCAAGGCACAAATGTCTCACCTATGCTGTTGACATTAGACATCATTTTCCAGGACATCCTGAGCAGTTAGCCAAGTGCAGCATAGCTGCACAAAAGAACTTGCCGTTGCTTGTTATTAAGTTATTTGGCTGCTTAGATATGGGCCACAGCCTCTGGACAGTCACTCTGAGCACTCAGTTTGCAAGCAATAAGCATCACTTTTTGGGAAACTAGTAAGGTTCAGATGTTAACTGCTCAAGTATGTATTAAAAGGCTATTTCCTTTCAGAGCTGAATTCAAACCACCCATTTGTGCTCATACAGTTCTTTTAAAATTAACGTCTTTATTTTATCTATAACTTTTTTTCCCCTTTTCTTTCAGAAGCAGCTTTCGAACATGGAAGCAGACTGGGGATCTCTTTGCACTTTCCCTGTTGAAACATTCACCAGCGTCCTGTGCTGAATCCTGATTCATCAGGTCCTGCACACTGCCAGGCTTGTGTCCTCAAACAGTGCTAGCACCACTCCTGCTCTCACTCCGCTCCTGCTTTCTGGGCACAAAACCTTTTACAGAAAAGGGGCTCTGCTGCCCAGCTGCTATAGGTACACAGGACAGGCAAAGAGCTGAAATGCACCTCATCCTGAATGCCGAACACGAATACTCTGCCTCACAGCTCAGGGGGTAATGAAAACTGAAGACACAAAGGGATTTTGCACTAGATTTCTGAAAAATCCAAGCTGAGCTGACAGTCTAAGCACTTCTCTGTCAACAAAGGCTGTTTGGGATTTACAAACTAGCTGTCCCTCCTGAAGAGTCTGATTTATTTGGTATGCTTTGAGCAATCTTAATGCATGCCAAGTTTTTATTCACAGCCGTGGCATTTTGCATAATACCCGAGTAGAGTATTTGCTCAGGAAGCGGTAGACCTGGATTCCAGGCTTTTCCTTGCTGAGGAGGGCTGAAACTACAGCTTCCACCTCCTGTGGGAAAACGCAAGAGGGACTGGGACAGGTAGAGCCTCCAAAGAAGCACAAACCTGGATCCGAGTGGAAGAGACCCAAGACCCAGTTTCTGCTCCCTGGGATGTTTAAACATCTAACATTAGATGGCATCTGGATTAAAAAACAAATACAAGCCAGAAATAATCAAGGACATAGAGACTGGGACCAAGAATACATCACTCTTGGCCAAGCTCCATAATCACTAGGTTAGATAATTATGCCAGTCCTCTTGGCAGACCTTATTTGCAACGTGCTGATGCAACTATATTATTTCAGTTCTGCAGCAGCTTGAATGCCACAAGGTACGTGTCTCTGTACTGCCTCTCCATGGCACAGTGCAGACATACTTTCTTTTATTGAAACAGTTTGGTACAAACTACCTTACCATTCCCTGGGTCAGAGAGAAGTTATACATAATAGTCAGTAACATTAATGTAACAACTACTGCTTCACTATTATTATGCATTTCTAAATTGGGACTGTACATATCCTTGGTATCCATGGTACCGCCTGCACCTGGAGCAGGAATTCTTCCCATTTAATTTCAAAGATGTTCCATGATTACAGCAGTCATCCATTTAATTCGGGCACCATCCCCCTGTTTCAAGTAACATCTAACTAGGTTGCAGAAAAAAGGAAAGCAAATTTTAAAATCCCCTACACAGGAATGAATACCCTAAAGGATTTTAAAATAAATATCCTTGAGGATTTTAGAGTAAAGATTATTTGACAAGGAACAGTAAGATGTTATAATTCATCTGCCCTTCTCTTTATTAACATATTTCACTCTCCCTACAATGAGGATGAGGTTTGCTGAACCGCTGCATTTCCAAGTCAACACCCTAAGATCAGGGAGCATGCAAGAGGCACTGCCTCATTCCTCCTCCCTGGATGGAGCCTTTGGTGTACAAAGCCTTCTGCTGACAGACCGGAGTTAAGTGCCTGTTGGATGGAAAGGACATTTCCCCCTGGCCTTTAGAAGTGGCTCTGAGCATAGCAGCTTTCATGAAGCCCACCCTTGAGCCCTAGTGATCCTATGGGGTACCAGGGCATCCAAGAGTTAGATACCTTGACTCCAAGCATAAAATGTCTTGTATCTCCTTAGAGAATTAACCCTCAGTTTTACTCTGTGCAATTTCCTATCTAACTGAAGCAGTTTGAGCATAGGTGTATTTAAACCTGCAAGGCACTCAGATTTCATAGGGATGAAGAAGTACCCAAGATTCAAGCATCAAAGGCAACTAGATGACCTCCTAGGAGAAGATGAGTCTACTTTAGCTCATTCTCAAGGTAAGCCACTTGCACAACAATAGTCATGAGTAGTTGTTGCAAGGGTTAACTGCCATGCAATTTGTCTCAGTGGAAATGTCAGACACTTGCAAATAACCAGGAGATATAGTAGTGCAACATTAAAAGTAGGTCAACTTTCCACAAAAAACACATCTTTTTTTGACATTAACCTGTCTTTGACTCACAGTCCACAAAAGGTAGATCATTTCCAAGGACACCTGCCACATTGAATGTGCAGTTTTTAAAACTTGATGTTATGGTTGTGCTATTATTGTGCAGCATTCGTTGCTTGCACAGCAAGATTAGCGCTCCATTTACAAAATTAGGGTCAAATTTATAAACCTGCATACAGTGCATTGTCTCTTATTGTAATAGGATTTTTTCCTTCGTACTCTTTCCTGTTTAATGCAAAGTGAAATTCCATTTCATCTTTAGTAAACCTTTCAGCTGAAATATAATTTTGACTAATAAAACTTCCATAAACACAATCACTTTTATTATGTATGATGGCAACAGTCAGACCTCGATAATAACACTTGGCATGACTGGTAGCAGTAACGTAACCATGGACACTGCGCTTATAAAGAGATAAAAAATTACATCCCAGTAATTTGGAGATACTTCTTTTCTCTTCAAAGGGAAAGAGAAAAAAAATGTTTAGAGATATATTCCCTTGTCAGATGCCATGCCTATTACTGGTAACGTTCATATTGTTATGGTTTTAACTGTGATGCTTGAAAACACCAGCCTGAGGTTAGGGCTACTGAGGTCAGAGAGCTGCCTGAACAGAAATGATGGTCCTTGTCATCACGGCCCAGAGTCGGAACAAACAAGAGTAAAAGAAAATTGTTTTTACCTCTATTTTTCAGATAAAGGAAAAGAAGCACAAGAAGACAAATCTTTAACTAGTATAAATCAGTACAGTCTCATGGACTTTGCCATCTTTGGAGTAACTGGTTTTTTTGTATCTATTAAGCATAACAAAGGCCATCAAAAAGCATGGGACAAGTAGTCCTACACAAGCAAAACAGTATCCATGTCCTCACTAGTCTTTTGGATTACTTATAAAATTTTTATAGACATATTTTAAATAACAGTTTCTATAAGGACTGATCATAGAGCAGACTGGTTTGCTGACATTTTTATTGTCTACAAAAACCTCTTGAGTTCTGGAATTCTAGCAAATTGCATCTCTTAAAGAGCACATCAATTTTATCTGTGCATTTTCCTAGCCAACTTGCCCTCTGCTCTTTCTGCATGGGTGTCATAAACTGGTATTTGGGTTGACCCAACTCAAACCAGCCGTTGGTTTTCTTGTTTGAATTGTTTTTCTATCGCACCCTGCTTGTGCCCTTTGCCTTTCTCCATACTGACAGCTTTGCCAGAATAAATCTTTGCTGTTCAGCCAGATGCGAAAAGAGCCTGCAAACAAGGTTAGTGTCCTTTTTTGGTTAGGTATGCCTAGCCCAGATTGCAAAGTCCTGACTAGCGTGTCAGACTGTTTTCACATTTCTTATTCTGTATTACCAAAAGGTGTCTTTGAATCATTAGGTCATCTACCTATAAATAAGCCAAAATTTTTATAATGCTGCTAAAAAATAAATCTTCATGTGGCACGATGCATATAATTTGCCTCAAATATGTACAACATTATCTCCTCTCCATCCCAGATAATTTAAAAGAATCTTTCCAAGATTTCCTGGATAATTCGAATCCAGGAAGATTAAAAATTATACAAAAAGTATAAAAGGCAATAAACCTGTAGTTCACCGTAGCCTATGGAGTTCTCTCTAACACTTGTTGTTTTGAAATTACTTCTGTTGCAGCAGTGAGCGAGTGTCTGCGCTTTCACCTGGAAACAAAGACTGAATTATTATCTCTGCTGTCGAGGGAATGTTTTAATTTCTTGTGTTACAGTCGTTTGAAAGTTCGGCACCTAGCCTGCAGATGGAGAGAGAGGGCTGTGGTTAACAGGCTCACAAGCGTTCCCCACAGAGTTACGTGCCTGAACTTTATCTGAAACTCAACACTGCGGTTCTCACAGATAAAGTGGAGCACGGATTAACAGTGTGGCATATGCATAACTGAACAAGTATTTCCAAAGGCACATTCTAGTCTCAGCCTACAGCTGTAACTTGGGAATATTGTTTTGAATTTCTGTGTATATTGACTAGAAGAATGTCAGACCAGGAACTTCTTACCTGGTAGGAACTTCTGAGTGTTGATGCCACTGAATGAAGGAATTCAGAAAACAAAGTTATTTTCTTCTGGTTAGTGACTGATATCACCCCACTGTTTTTTACAGCACTGAAAGTCTGCTCAGTGTCTCTGACACTTCTATCATTTCTAAAGCCTGAGTCAGGTGGCTGAGACATACATGTTAAAAAAAGAACTTAATTTTACTTTCCATTTTCTGATCACTTATCATTTTGAACACAAATATTGATCCAACAAAGCTATCATCAGAAGAAAGGGAAGAGATGTTTGACACATAATTAGAAAGGATTTATACACTAAACCTTCAAATTATTTTCTCCAAAGAATTGAGTGATAAAACGTGTATTTGAATATAGAAAGAGACATAATGAGTTATAAGTGTTGTTATATGTATTCTTAGCCCAAGAGCACTTTTATAAAGAATTATTATTCTCTAAGAAAGAAAAAAAAAATTGAACTCAATGCATTTACAGGCAAATCCAAGAGATAAGCAGCATGCCCTGCTTGTCGAAGTTCTCTTTATGTTACACTCAGAGGAAAAAAAAATTGGAAAGCAGTACTCTGAACTGAGGACATAGGCTTCACAGAAGTTAACAGAAGTTCTCTTACTGGGAGCAGAAATTCATCCTGCAAATACCAAGATGACTGCATCTTCACTCAGCCCTCTAGTCTTGTTACTACTAACCACCCCTCAGTGCCTTTGGCACAACACTGAAATGCTCAGTTAGGAATGTATTCAAAGTCTCATTGCCTTAGTTCAATTTGAGTAACTTCCTCAGCAATTTTATAGCATTTTATAACATTTTTCCCACCTTGCTGAGATTTTAACCAAAGAAATGAAAATATTCATATCTTAGGGATGCTTTGACACAACCACCAGACCACAATCATTGGTGCAGTCCTGCCCAGTGCTTAAAGAGAAGGAGCCACAAGTCCTTTTGGACACGGCACACTATCTGAAATGAGGAGATTATAAACTGTTCCCTGAACAGCCAAGGAAATTATTTTCAAAGTTCCTTAGGCATGTTTGTCATTCAGTCCTTCTCACTAAACCGATTTCTACAAAGTTTTAGTTATCTCACTGTAGAAGATCAACTGATCAGCAAAAAACACTAGGGAAAAAAATTACAGAAAACAAAAGAATAGTTTCTCATAAACAGTTGCTGTGCAGAATGAGCAGCTTTCTGTAAACTTATGCATTTGGTAGCATTGCTACAATCATATAGAAATAGAAGTATTTTGAATTAAGAGAAAGGCAGTAACTGCTCAGAATGAAATACATCAGGCTCATCATAGGAGCTGTAAATACTGTCTACAAACATGATTTCATAAATACAAGCATTGGGTTCAGCTGTTCAATGATAGACCTCATTGTGTGTTTACTGAAAATGTTCCTTTTAAGGGATACTTATTTGGAGAATTATGTATCTTCATGCAATATTTGCATCTAAAGAAGTGTATTTTTCCACTCTGAGCAAACTGGGAGATTAAAAAATCAGCTTCATTATTTTCCATCCCTTCTTAAAACTATCACTGCAGAAAGGATGGGATTTCAGTAAGATTTTAGTTGATCAGAGAATGGAATGTAGAAAAACCCTCCCTGAGATGGCTGAAAAGGTCTAGCAGTAATGTTAAGGATCTAATCACCAATTCAATGCACATATACACACTAAAACATTTAAGTAGATTTTGAACCAACAAAAGTCAAGGGTTCAGAGCCCATTCTTGTGTATTTATAACAGGATTTAACCTGTATGAAATTTAAACCCAACCCTTTCCACATCTATATAGCATCTATATAGACATGGCTCATCCTTTGTGTTTTTAGGCACATCAAGTTTGCTGAGACTCACTTTGGCTTTCCTCTCACACATACCTTACAGTCCCTATTTCATTTAGTATATCCTCTTTAGCAAGAGGTTTGTGAAGTTTCTCTGCATACCACTTGCTTTCTTCCATCTCTGTGTCCAAAAAAATGTACACATCTAAGGATGCTTCCTTCCCAGTCTGGTCTGCAGCTTTGGACTGTCAAACAATCAGGGTTTCATATTTTTGTCACGGGGCAGTTTTTCCACTGTGGGGGCTTAGATTTCCTTAAATCCCAAATCCACAGCTTTATAGCGCTTACCTATACCTTTGAATGAGGAGGAGCGAGTTAGCAAGTGCTGGGGTCCGGCATGGACTTCCCTATGGTCTGTAAGTTTCCTTTCAATAAAGAAATGGAAACACCAGCAGCTTGAAGGGGCAGAAAATAACAGAATGAATAACAGACCCCCAAAATGAGATTGCTTTCACTGTTACCAGTTCCAAAGAAAGAACAAAGATGCATTAACCAGGTTCAGCAGTTTGGTAGTTGGGTGATAACATGTTTGTTTACATACAGCCCAGTCCAGATGGGTAAAGTGATAAATGTTACAGAGGGTAACACCTTGTTTCGGTAGCTCAAACCTAATAAGAATCTACCTTAACAGTATGTGTAGGCTTCACAAACATGAGAGAGTGACTGAATGTTTGTACTGATTCTTTTACTGGCACAGTGCTATTGTGTAGCTTGGGTTCTTTAAATAGAGATTAATATTATTTGTCCAGTCATTGTATAAACCATGTGCCATAGCAAATCTTCTCAGGTTGTATAAGAAAATATTAAATTACAACACTAAGAACACCTGGTACTAAGAAATATCTGTTTTCTTCTTAGCAATATAACTCAATATATACAGAACACAGATATTTCCTTTACGTGTTAATTAACACCTTACTTACAAGTAAGTACCTGTATAAGCATAGGTAGTAAAGTACTAACACCTCAAAAGTTAAGAGTCCCTCAGGAGGATGGAGAAAGAAGCCCCATCCATTCAGACCTCATCTCTCCCACCAAAGGGGACAGCACTTGGACAATAGCAAATCAGCAAATGGGCAAATTAAACACTGATGTGCCATTCAAACTGTTCACAGCTCTTGATGTTTTGCTACAGTTTTGTGCTCACCAACAAACACATTCTTGCCCTCTGCCAGTGCTTTGTTCCCATAAAACAACTCTTGTTGCAACAGGACTCAGGGAACAGAGATCACACTCCTTTGACTTCCCAAACTAACGTTCAGAGTGAGAAATAACAGGAAAGTTGAAAGTTAAAAAAAAAACAAACACAAAAAAAACACCAAAACAACAACAAAACCCACTTCATGCAGATGCAGTCTGTGGAATTCAATGCCACAGGACATCAACAAACTGAAATACTGCAGATAGTTCCAGTGCTTACACAACATGCAAGCAAAAGCTGATCAGAATTCATGCCACACAATGTAAAATCTCAGGGATGAGAAAATGAGCTATCTTTATTTTCTGTATTGTGGTGATAGGTGCAGTGCTCGGCACAAGAAAGCTGCTTACCCTAAAGTGCACTGCAGTGGTCACCTTCCAAAGCTGTTACCAGGTTAGTGGTTTGAATAGGCACAGTAGTTCCTGATGCTGTGATCCACAGCTCTCCAAAGACATGCCATTGATATAAATTGTAAATTACAAATGTTTGTTCCTAAAAATTTGTTTAATATCCAGTATGTTCCATTCAAGTGTTTTACCAGGATATTGAGGATTGTACTGCATAACTCTAATGCTTTTTTTCTTTTTTGGAGTGTGTCTTTTACAGAAAATACATGAAAGTAACATTGCCATTAATAGATTATGAACCACTAATGCAATTATGAGTTTAAGCAGTGGCAAAAAAATAGAATAAGGTTTTTTTAAAGTTACACTAATCCACTCATATATCATTAGAAAGAATAGCATCGCTTCCTGCGTCCTTTAACAAAATGACTTAGAACTTCACTTTTCTGATTCTTACTAATTTAAAGAAAAAAACCAACAGATTCAAAATGTGGAAAATTGTGGTTTAAAATATCTTTATTGTCCTCAAGGCACCATAATTTTAGTTTAGATAATGTTATTTTCCTAAACTATAAGTTGTGCTAATTTTTCTCTCTCTACTTTCATATTTTTTTCCTCAGGTACAGATCATGCATTTCCTCCCATCTTTTGCTTCTACTTCAAGTTTGATTTTTCCTAGGGACAGCTTTGTTCTGCAGCAAGCAGGCAGTCATTTTAGCTTCTTTATTCCCGTTAACCCCCATTCTCAGTTATATTCTGTATTTTGTGGATATAAAGGATACACCTAAGGTGAGTTGAGACACTATTCATAAGATCTTTCTGCCCACCCCCAACCCCAATAACAATAATCAGAGACAAGGTGTCCTTGTTCTTTCCTTGCTACCAGAACATTCAGGATTGACAACTCTATACTGAGTTGCTCAGTTAATCATACATGTTCTGGTGGAAATTATTACCTTTATTACAAAGCTGTGTATAGATAGAACTAAATGCTCATCTTTGCAATAAAGAATGTGCTCTTCTGTAAAATAATTACTCCGTTATCAGGTGTGCTTTAAGTATTGTGAAGTTGCTAGTCATTTTTCCTATTCTGTGAGGATTATAAAAGAGAACTTGAATTTCCAAAGTACAGGATTTAAGACTATCAATTATTTCCTTCATGGGTCCCTCCCTTTCCAAAAGAAAATAATCTCCTCTGAAGAAGGTGTCATTCTTATGACAACAGAGGGAGTGCAATATCACACATTCAGTGAGAATGTTAGACCTGATTCAAAGTCCAAAAATTCGAAGTACGTGGAAAATATCCTATTAACATCAGCAAGCTGTTCATCAGCTCCACTGAACAAAAGCTTCCCCTCACTTAAGGTCCTTCTGATAGCTGTCAGGCCCTTGAAAGTTTTGACATCCTGGTTCCAGTTACATCAGCTCCCAGAATACGATTTATACAGCTTTCCTGCTCATCTTTACTGGTTAGGTATATTCAAGTCCTCCTTCCTTGCTTCAGAAGCATGTTTTATATAGTTTAACTTTTAGATATTTACTTCAGCTTGTTAAAATGACAAGCATTATAGGGACCATGCCAGCAGTAATACCCAAACAAAGTCACACCCCTCTTAAGACACACAGATTTCTGAAACCAAAGAGTTTCCCCCATGCCTTGCAATCCATGTGATACTAAAACTTGAAAGAAATGACTGTTGTGCAATTATCATTTCCTGCAAAAGACGATCACTAAAATAACTTACAACTCTGAATGTTAGATGTAGCCGAACTCATTTACGCCTTCAGAAACATCAGGAAGTTCTTTGATTCGATAAACACTCTTGAGAACTGATGGGCTAAACGAGGCTTCCCTGCCAGGTGTCCTCTTTTATAAAATAAAGCATCACAGGAGCATGTCAAGAAAAAACAAAATTAAGACACTTATGAGCACCAGGTGTAGACAGAATAGAAATAAATACCCCAGGACAAGAACACAAAACAAGAAATCCAGCCAGGAAAATGATGGTTAGGTAACAGACCTTACAAGTACAGCAGATAAAGGAAAGAAAATAACATATGTATGTCGTCAGGGAGGGTGCCTTACATCCAGTCCCCCACAATCCAACGCAACTACTTCCATTTTTTTGCATCCAGAATCATCATTGTAAAGGTTTTTGATTTAGAAATGGAAGCTAAATGGAAATCACAGCTGAAAACAGAACTGCACTGGAAAATATCCCAGTCCAACTGAGTACTGAATATTTATCCCCCAGAGGAATAAAAAGGCCTTACTACTCCCAAAACCACAGACTTTCAATCCTCTCTGCTCAAAGGCAGCAAACAACAATAATTCAGCCCACATGAACCAAAGCTGAAATATTTTCTCTGCCTGTGCCCAAAAAGAAGAATCACAGTGAGAGATACCCAGCATTTTTCACTAGGGATTGATTTTTGGTTTACTACAATCTGTAAGTAATACTGTCACAAGCTTCCCTCACAACCCCCACACCCACAGCAGCACTGTGGAAATGCAGAGTTAGGATAAAATAGGTAATGTCAGCTGAACCCAGGAAAGCTAAGCTGTAAAAGCAGCAACAGCTACATCATTCATCCCCCCATCTCCACTCCCCAAACAGGCCTGTTGACCTTGCCAGTGCAATGGATTAGCCCATGCTATCACGGCTGGACCACTTCCATCTCCTGTGTTTCCTGGTGCTGCACAGAGGGGCAATGTAATTTGTTGGTATGACATTGCAGTCAGCAGGAAACACTCCCATGTTTTGGAGCAAGGGGTCTTTCTGGACACGTTGGCTATGGCATTTTCTGGACAGTCACCGTTATTCTGAAGGACGCACTGATATTTTGATCCCAGATGAATGCGTTCTGCTCCTCCAGCTCATTAATGCCAATCTCTTCTACAATAAATAAGCTCAGTAGCTGGTCTTCACTGGCCTCTCCTGGATGATTTATGTCATCAGCTTGCAATAAGTCATGCTGAAGTTTCCCTGCCCTAGATTCACTCCAACATTGTAACTAGTTTGGTGACTTCTTTCCAGTCTTTCAAATCCATTATTCAGCAAGCTGGTGCTGATGATGCACTTTCAGCCAGGTTGCTTTCATCTTTCATTTTATTAAATGCAAATTGGATTTGAAAATGAAGGCGGACACTGCTGTAATCATACTGGCAGGTAACAGTGTTATTCAGCTGTCAACAGAATTCAGCCTAAATAGATCATGGCACAAGAAAGAAATTGTATCAATGACTTTGCTTTGCTTGTATTTAAATATTACATCAAACCTATACTGTCACAGGGGACAAAAAGTGAGCACAAGTTGCAAACATAGCATTCTTATTCTACATCCTTTCTCTTTTCCCTTTCTCCTTAGTAAATCCAAGGGGAGTTCTTACAGAGCAAAATTTGTGCATTGTTTGCCAAAAATGTGGCAGGATGATGATAAACCAGACAACACCAGTGCCACAGGGTCCCACTTTATATTACTGGTTTAGATAAACTAATTAATTAAAATGTTAAGAGCATGCTTTACACATGAATACTCAAGTTCCAGAGATGTAAAAGTAAATCAATAGAAAACACTAGATTCAGATATATACTGTTGATACTGATTTGCTGGTCTGTATGTTATTTGTAATAAATAACACTATGGTCTGCTTTTATCAAACTATTAAGAATTAGTCAATTGTATTAACCGTTTCTGAACTATATGTGATCATATCCTTATGTAAAATACAAGCCAGCTGTGCCACAGTCAAAAATATCAATGAGTATTAACCAGATTTTAACAATTACTTTGATGAGGCTTGGTTCATGAATTGGACAGTGTTAATTTTTCCTATCTTTGCTAACATTTTAATACTAAGGAACATGTCAATGCTCAATGTTCTTTGTTATTAATATGAAAATATGCTGAGGCTTTTGTTAGAGGTGTAGTAGATAGATGTTTGACTGTATTTTTTTACAAAGGGGCAATTATTCCCTACAAGGAGGAAGGCAATGCAGCTACAATCCCTCCAAAGAACAGACTAAACCCTCTGAAATGTCTCAGCACAGGACATAGCATTTAGCACAGTCACAAATGGAAAAATCTTGTTTTTTCTTTAAGTGGTGACATTTTATTAACAAGTGGCAAGGCCATAAGAAGGCAGGGAGGGTTAAACATCTGGTCTGAGGTCTGGCAAGACGCACCTAAAGCTTTGGGTACGGTGTCAGAATCGTTCCTGACATGCTTCATTTATTCTGTTCTTCTGTGCGAGCACCAAAGTCTGCTGTCAAGTGTCTAATTGTCTCATTTCGATTGCAGCAAGCAGCTTTCTCACCCACTAAAGAGCTATAATTTTGTGCGCTCGCCACTTACTACAAACGCTGTCAGAAATGGAAATGAACAAGTGGGAGAAATACTTAAATCCTGCCACCCTTCCAGCGAAATGAAAAAGCAGAAGGGAGTAAATAATCCTGTTGGTGGAGTCAGAAAGGGGACTCAGCCTCTTGCCTTGCCTCTCACCTAGCCAAGACAGAAAACTCAGCAGCATAGTCCATTCACACCAGGGTCTCTCCATAGCCAAAGGGTTTCAGAGGTGGCTGCTGCCCTACGTCGGGCCACTAATTCCTTCATTCCTCTGCACAGGTTCCCTGAGAAAACTGAAATAAGGTTTCCTCCATCTGCCAGAGAAAAGTCTGACTAGATAGACAAAAGTCAGCATGAAGCCAAGTCCTGCAAATTGACCTTGGACTTTACTCCTCCAAAAGCTGCAGAAGTATGTCAAAACGCCCCCTCAAGTTCTCACACACACCTATGCTGACAGAGTCCCGAGCAAGTTTGGACCCAGGTGTTTTGCAGTTCAAGGATCTTGATTGTTTCAGGTGGAAAGCAAGGAATTAACAGCACTTTGCATATATGCATACAAATATGTGTGTGTGTGTGTGTGTGTGCTTTTCTTTGAAAAAGGTCTTATTTATTTGAACCAATTCTAATCTCAATTTCTTAGGCTTTTTTTTTTTTTTAAATTTCCTACCAGACCATTCAAGAACGCAAGAAAGCGTGCTGTGTACACTAATTATATATCTGGTATGCTTTCTGCCAGACTGTTTATTCCATCTCTAACAGAGCCCCTCAGTGTTTCAGTGTCGCAGTAAAATTCACCAATACCTCTAATAAGTATTCTAAGACTTCCATATTCCGACAGATGAAGGTAAGAAATCTTTTTGTTTTTAAAAAATACAAATTCTTAAATACACTTTATTGCCACAACTCACTCAGCTCACAATCCCTTTATTGTGTCAAGGATTTCTTTGTGCATAGACATACTTAAGTGTTGGGGACTGACCTGTTGAGAAATACCTACTTTCCCAATGGATGTACAGCAGACGGAGAGCTCTACTGTGATTTAAATCATGAGCCTGCAGCAGAGGGCACTGTGAAAGCACCATATGCTACAGTCCTGCACAGAAAGAGCTGGTAAGGGGGAAAGGACGTCTCCCCCCAGGGGATGTGTACCTCCTTTCCTGATGCTTCTCTCATTTCCCCTCCTGGAATGGTGACAGTGGTTCCCCCTCTCAGCAGGCATCCAGGAGGCAGGTGGTATTATCACACCGTGCTCCTAACAACAAGGCCAACTGAGTCTTTACTGAATGGCTGTTGTTGGTGAAACCTCCTTCCAAGTGAAATCTCTAATGGGCTGGTTCATGACAAGTGTAGACAGCCCGCCTCTCCAGACCCTGCAGCTGGTAGCACTGCTGAGAAGATGGACAGAGAGCTATAAAACCATGACTCTGGGAATCAGTACACACACTACCAGTGCATGACGCATGCTTGTACAACCGATGGATATGCCTGGTCCATAAAATCTGCTTGGGACTTTGCTGACTTAAATTTCAAAAGGTCCCTGGGAGAGACAATGCCATTAAAATACGGGATTTATAATCAGTCATTTTCATTTGGAAGCTGAAGGCAGCTCTCCCGTGCTCTGCTTTTATATTTTGCACTATCAAATATTCCCAAACACCCTACAAAGAGGCTAAGCCTGCAGAGCTGAGAGAGTGAATATTTACAGCAGCACTCAGCAGCCAGCATCTCTGAATCTATAAACAGCTTCTTGCAGGAGGAATCAACCCTGTCTTTCTCCCTCTTCACAAGTACTTCGAAGAATAATTTTAGAAAGCAAATGAACCATTGCACAGCCATTAAAAGAATTAAATAATCCATAAGTAGCAGTAAAATGGCACAATAAAGAATACTTAATGTTATTAGAAAAGTCAGTTGTGTGTGGACAAAGGCTGGCTGACAAATGAGAAAAATATTTGTTCACTGTGACTGATCTACAGCAGACCTACAGCCAATGGTACCAGATGGTGGGGCTGGTTTTTTTTGTCAACACACCTCTTCTAGAAACAAAAAAGCCAGGTTAATCGACCATGGATCATGGTCCTATAAACTAAGCAAAGCTGTGCCTGCCCAGCACTGTTGGCTGACGGTTCCCATAAGGGAAGCATTAGAGAAATGTTCCTGGTTCTTCGGGCAGCATCTGGATTCACTGGGAAGCACACAAAAAAAGGGAAATGGAGTAATTCTGACTATGGATCAGGTGATACAGAAAAGATCACACTCAACTTTCCATGTCTGTGATGGAGAATACATTTGATTTCAATGGGCAGGCTTCTCTTTGAATTCAATATTTTTAGTCTTCCACCCAGAACGCAGGCGTATAGAGCTAAAGAGCTGTGCAGCTGAGAAACCTATCTCATACAGGGTGGGTTCATTGGATGATAACCATGAAAAGGATGTTGATTCTTGGTTTGAACTGTTATTTGACAATAGCTAATAGTGTTCTTAACTCTAGCACTGTGATGGTATTTAATCCATGAATTTCAAAGAGCTTTTCTACAATATAGAGGATGAAAGAAATTTCCAAAGCAAATAGGCATAAAATATTCATCAAGGGAAAACTCTGACTCTAGTTATTAGAATGGAACAGCATTCCCAACCCACGGAACACATTCTTTTGTTCATTGGCACAGCATCACAGCTAACCCTGCTGTCAGTCACGTGAGGATTAATGACCCGATTAACAACCAGCAGCAGAGCAGCTCCATTCTGTACAACAGATCAGAACCAATTTCTAAGAATTACAATCTAGCTGACAGTGTCTTCAGGTATAGAATAAATTTCTGGGAATATTTTTTTTTTCCTATGCTCACAGAGAATAAACTTTCTCTGACCACAAGATGGCCCTCATAGTATATTGTCTGTGCTATGGTATACCACATCCTTGCCTGTTTATGATGCATAGCGTCCAATATTCTGGCTTCACTTTTTTTTCTTTTTTTCTTTTTTTCTTTTTTTTTTTTTTTTTTTTTTAGTATATATATAAAGTCTGTTTCTCCACCGTTACCTTTTGTGAGCAGAAGGCAAAGCAAAAATCCTGAATCTGTCAGATTAATTCACAGGCCTTGAGGGAGTCATGTTGCCCCAGGCTGAGTTTGTGGCTGTGCTGTCCCCAGGGCACAGGACCTCGCACACTGGCTCCAGCACAGCTGCAAGTGCACGTCATTGCTGCCCACTGTGACCTCCGCACAGCCACACATCCCACAGTATAACGTCTGCATGCCTATGGCCACTGTGAAAGAGCCAGTTATGTGTACCTGGAGAAAGGTCTTTTCCCTGTCACAAGGGCTGGCTGCCGCCGGGTCAGATGCCTGATGAGCAGAGCTCCTCCTCGCTCTCCCATCAGGATGTTTTGCATCTCCTGCTTCTCATTGTTTTCTCAAGGATTCTTGGTATTCCTTCTGCAGGCATATTTGACCTGGCATTGTTTCATTTCCTGTGTTTTCTCCCCAGTAGCCATACGATCAGGCACAGTGACATCAAGCAAGGAAACTAAATTGTTTCTTTCAATCTCTGGCTTACACTGGACCCTCTGCAGCCTTTAGCTGCAGTGACAGGGCTCAGGTGTCTCTCTTTTAATGTTGATGCCAGTCTAGACTTGGGGAATTTCATAAGAGCACTTCCTGAAAGTTTAACTCAAGATGATTCAAAGCAGACCAAGAGATTAAAGACCTACATAGTCTTCTGGCTAGAAATCTTCTGGTTTCCTGCCTGAACGTGTTCAAAATTTTAAAATGGAAGTCCTATAACAAGGAGTGCCAGCGGGAGGAAGGACAACCCCATCTTAGCCCAGATGAGATGGGCTTTCTAAAATCATGAAAGCATGGGATCATTTTATGATGATGTGATGCTGATTTGGTAAAGCGTGGGGCTATCCCAGAACAGGACGGGGTACAAATCACACTTCAAAGGTATCTGTTGAATAAAAGAGCAGCAACAGTTTATGCTCCTAATATTAGTCAAGTATGCCTATTTCCCATGGACTTCCAGTGCTCCAAAATGGTGACAAGTACAATTAAAAAAAAATCATTACAAATTTCAGTTGAGAATATTTTGCTGTTTCTAATTCCACACTGTGGGGGCAAACTTTAGGACTTCACTGTTCCCATGGCAAGAAAAGAAGCTGAAGGTCTTTCCATCCTTTCTAGATGTGTAGGGCTTAACAGGGGAAATGAACTTAAGCGCTGAGGTTTTGGGGATGCCAAACTTGCCAGCTTCACCATCTCCAGCTTCAGTCTGTCACTCACATCTGATCTGTGCTTGCAAGCTAAAATGCAGATAATTCAGCTACCAATGCTAATCTTAAGCGATATATTTGTTGGTGACATCCATGTAGCTGATTGCTGATCATATCTTATTCAGTACAATGAAAAGCTTACATGAGGTATTAGAAAAGGCCCAATAATAAGGCAGTTCTTTAAAGGATGAAAGATGCATCCTTGAGCAGTTCCAAAAAACTTAGCAAAGGCATTGAAGACACACTGAAACAATTATTTCTTGATTATCACCCCAACACATAATTTGAATACAAAAGGAAAGCACTGTGTTCCATTAAAGAGCAATAAATTTTGGATCTGTAAAACCAGAAATAATTCTTTGTAGCTAGATAACCTGCCAAAACCAGTTATAGTGAAATAGCACAGTTATCATTTAATGCAGTCAGTGTACTTTTATATCCCCTTTAAACTGCTGAAGATGTTAACTGATGCCAGTAATGCAAATTAGAGTTCTCCATAAGGAATGAAATCTAATTCTCTCCTTCCCTAAGAAAAAAAAATTATTTGTACAGCTTTGAGGAACCAATCCATTATATTTTCATGGCATATCAGCTCTTAAATTTCTGACCTATAAAAGAGTTTGGAATACCAAAAGAAGCACAAGAATTAAACAACGGCCATATATCAGACCAAAGTCAGTTTAGCTCCATAGTCTCCCCTGAGTTAGTGACTATCTGGCAAAGGGTGGAAGAAGGGAAGAAGCATCCTCACCTGCAGTTGTCTCCTGGCACTATTACTGCTGCTACTGGACCTATTGAACTCTTCTGGTACTGAATTCAAAATCAAAGACTGCATATTTCTCTTCGCATAGTTAACACACATCAATAGCAGGCTTCCACAGCCCTAAGTAGAGGATGGCCATTGATTTATAACATGCAAAATCTCCTAGGAAATCTGGATCTAAAAGAAGTTTCTCTTGGTTTCATGACAAATCTGAAAATTAGCCTCAGGGTTTTTCATTGTTTTTCTTTAAAAAAAAAAAAAAAACGTTCTTGAAGCTCTTGCATGGATTTGTAAGACACAATGAGTCAAGCTGTGTGAGTGTTTGTGTGAACTCAGAGTACACTGAAATGCAGCACCCTCATATGCTTACAATCAGTAACCTGGCTTCATGTCTTCAGTTTGGCAGAGTCTGAGTTTGAGCTTTTAGGTCCATCTGAATGCAAATCACAGAGGAGGCAAAATTCAAAGCAAGAAACAAATCAGCAAATCCCTACAGAAGTTGTGTTTCATTGGTTCATTCCAGTGTCAGCAAAATATGTCTGGATCTAGACCTGAACTGGGCTTATTCACTATTGCAAAGGAAATCTATTGATGATACTTTCTCACTGCCCCCTGTAATCCTCTTTTTTCTATACCCCACACACAACTCTGTTCCTCCTTTCTAAATTATTTTTTCTTTAAAATTGGCTCCCCACTTACTCTTCCTTCACCATTTTGAGGGTGGAACCTCTTGAGCAGGACGAAGTTTCTTTACTGTGAAGTTCAATGGGCTTTATGTAATTTGCACTTATGGATACATAAAATAATATTTTTAGCATTGCTCTCTACGTGATTTCTCAAGAACTAACTGCTAAGCAAACTCTTTGGTGTTAGACTTCATGTAAGCTTGAAAACAGTTATCACAGAGGAAGAAGCTTTAGGTATGAACAGCAAGAAGAGCCCTTGCACAGTAAGGTATCGAGGAGCCGACAGGCTATGAAGCAACTGGGCAGAAGTGGCCCTACTGCTTCTGGTAACCCAGGTGGGATAGGAGGAGAAAGGAATAAAGGGTGTCCAGCAACTTTAAAACTCATATTAATTTTTCTTTCTCCTGAGAGAAATGAATACTTAGAAGCTTTTCCAGGGAACCATCCATCATGCTGAAAAATTTGGTTGACAGGTCTTTCATGAAAAAAAAAAAAAAAAGAACCTTACATCAGATTGTACATCTTCTGCCCAGAATGGGACCAAAGAAATGAGACTGAAAAGTATGAAAGTCTTCATGGGGAGAGATTTCCACTCTTCAAAACATGGATGTACCGGATGCAGAAATCAGGGTTTTTTTTTCTTTTGATGTCAATGCAGAAACGTTGCAGTCTCCATAATGCAGAAAAGAAGCCTGGATGTCACTGAAAAAAATTTTTGCCTGCTGCACACTTCCCCGCTGCTCTTATGCACAATAAGTCATTGTGAAATATATCCAGACCAATTTATGTCACCGTGCTGCCTCTGCTGCTTGGCTCAGGTGTGTTAGAGAGCTTTAGCTTTTTCTGCTCTTCATTATTTCCCAGCCATCTGCTAAGAGGCAAAATAAATGGGCTCAGTCTCTGCATGCAAAATTAAGCAATAAGGGTGGGAAGATAATTTTATACAAAAGTACTTAACCAAAATTAATATAAGCATGAGTCTGTCTGACTGTCTCTGTGAACTACAGTGCCCAAACTGGACAAAAAACCAAAGAAGGCCACAGAAAAGTGTAACACTGGGTAAAAATAAAAACTGGGGCCAAATAATTTTTACATGTTTTTAGAAAGAAAAGATGCAATTAAATCACTTCAGGCTTTTTTGAGACTAGCATCCATAAAGATACCAGTAACAGGAACTAAACACCCGTTCTTTAAAAGCCATTACTTTTTCTTTAAAAGAAAAAGATACTTTCAAACTTCAGTTTAATTTGAGGTGAGATTCGGTTTTCAATGGCAAAGTGGGATGACCTGAAAGCACAACTTCTTTAGGGAGACTATTACATGATTTTCAACCTGTTTAAGACATAAGTTTCAACCATAAATTAAATTCCATTCCCAGGAACTTTGACTAAAAAAATAATCCCAGAAACCTTTAGAGCAGACCCTGCCATTGCTAGAAGCATTCAGCATCCCTGCAGCTTTCATCCTGCAGCTTTCTTCTACTGCTATCATCCTGCAGCTTTCTTCTACTGCTGAAATAAGACCATGAGTTACCCAAAATGATTGTCTAATACTGGCAGCTAGAGCTAACATTTCCTTGAAGCTACTGAAAGTAATTCCTTTTCATGATGACTTGAATGATACAAGACACTGTATCATGTTGCACACATCAATATTTTGCAGATTATTTCTCTTAATGCTGATGTTTTAATCACAGGTCTTCTATTGACAGAAGAATATATCAACACAGAATCTCTCTATGAGATTCTGAGAGAAACAGAGACGAAAGAGTCTGGGAAATGTCCTGAATGTACGCTCTGCACCAGAGTACAAGTCAACAGGGAGAAACCAGGGCATAGCATAGTACCCTCTCATTCTTGATCAACATTAAATGAAAACACTTTTTGACTAATCCATTATTCTTAATACACTATCTCTCCTTACTCTTATGATAGTACAAAATGAGAGTAATACCACATGCTGGTTTTGGCTGGGATAGAGTTAATTTTCATTATAGTAGCTAGTATGGGGCTACGTTTTGGATTTGTGCTGAAAACAGTGTTAATAGAGAGATGTTTCCATTACTGTCAAGCAGTGCTTACACAAAGTCAAGGCCTTTTCTGCTTCTCACACCACCCCACCAGCAAGTAGTAATTGTAGTAGTAGTCTGCCTTTTAAAAATCCACATCTTCATAGTTCTACTTGTACAGGGGCCATAAGAGCCTCCTCAGCATCTGCAGTGCAAGCAAGCAAAGCTTAGGCACTGCTTGGTACCTTAGACTCAGATTTGAGGGTTTTGAACAAAATCAAGGATGGATTTTGGCACTTGTTGAAACAATTTGCTCCACTAAGCCCCAGAAAGGTGGTGCTCAGGGGAAGGCAGGGGGAAAGGTGCCATGGTAGAAAGGGATGGGTTCAGACCACACAGAGCACCCTCCAGCAGAAATGTCCTTCTCACCCAGCAGAAATGTCATTTTGAGACAGCCATCCCTCAGAGCTGCCCATCAGGAGCCCTTGACTATCACATATTAACAATGATAGTGCGAAAAAGCCTGCACCAAGTGTGAACTTATGGCATGTAAAGAGTCAAAATTAAAACCTTGGAGATATCTGCATCTCTTTATGAAAAATAGCTTATTTTTCAACATTCCTGCAGCATCTATATTTACCAGTCATTGCCCTAACCTGTGCCTTAAAAACGTAGCCATACAACTTCACTGTAGCCGTAACACCATTTTTTTATTTCACTGAGCATCAGCCTTTTGCTGCTCCAGTGAATCTATTATTCTGCAGTGCTATCAGAGATGCTGCCTGGTGCCAGACCAGTTTTGCTCCTGCTTTGGTACTACCAGGCCACCAGAACAGATTATGCACTTTTCTGGGAGCATAATTTGACCTGCTGACCACTTATTACTGGTAATAAAATAGAAGTAAAGAACATGATTTGACTTCCAGGGCCAAAAATGAATTTGCTAGCTAGGCTGGCAGTTACAGGAAAAAAGAAAATCTTTTCATTTATATACTGAAGATGTTTGTCTTTAGTTCCTGGCACACAATTTGAATAGACCACTGAAACACATTTGAGATTTAAATTAGTCTTTAATGTAGATCAAATATGGGAGACAGGGAACCCTCTGGTTTCAATATTTCAAAGATATCCCTCCTAAATTGCAATAAATGTCCTTACTCTCTTTCCAGACTAACCCTTGGGGTTCTCGCATTAACCTATTTACATCCCCTCAGACAGTGATTAGATAAAAGGCACCATTTTTTAGTGAATGTTTGATTCAACAGACTTCTTGGGCAATCTCCTTTGCCAAGCACTTTGGGAAAGGTGAGAGTAAAACCCTGTAGAGCTCAGAGTTCAAGAAAAACAGCAGGTCTTCCTAGGGCATGCTAAGCATTTCTTCATTGCGGTTGAGGGAATCAAAGTATCCCTGAACATCACCACGCAATTTTGATTGCCAGTAGTACGAAGTGAGAAGATGAAAGCCCAATTTCATCAGTGAAGAAAACATACCAAAAATGGGCTCAGGGTGACTTCTTGGATACTTTGAATTGGTACCGCTAAAAGAGTGAGGCTGCAGCCATGATTCTTGAAACTCATTTCTAGCGTTACATCTATTTGATGTGTTTGTGTAAGGTCCCTGAGACCTATATATGTAAAAGGGCACTATTTGCTTATCTCTGAAGACTGAAGGCAAAGATTAAATGACAGGAATCAGGGAAATATTAATGGAAAAATTATTCCTCTTGCCAAACATGAGGTTCAGTTTCAGACTGCTTTTTACTCTGTCCAATAACTTGATAGCCAAGAAGACTGAAAGAAACTGAACTTGAATAAAACATCAGAGAGTCACAGCATATTAAAAATAAAAATAAAAAAATGGATATAATATTAATTGTATTAGGAAAGCTTAGTGGAAACCCCAGTACTGTCATGTTTTACTTTGCTGGGATCCAGTATTCATAGTAAAATGCACAGCATTTTACTGTATGATACCTCTTTAGAAAGGAAGCTTCTCACTTGTTCAGAAATATGACTTAATTATGGCAGAAAAACCAAAAGCACTTTGAAGATCCAATAGCTTGAAACATGCAGTTGCTATTTCCAGTTCTGACTTCCTTATAGTTAGAGACCAGAGTTTTAAAGAGAAAAGTTTGGGGGTCAATATTTGGAGAAGTGCATGTCTCTGCTCCTGGCTCACTTTTCAAGTATATGCTGTACCATTCCTCACGGCTAAACAGTGACCCAGGAAGGGTCATCATTACATCTATTTAATCACTGCTTTCAAAAACATGTACTTTCCAGATATCTTATGGAATGAAGAATTTCAGAACATTATAAGTTCTCAAAGTATCTTCTCAGTACTTTCATTTATATCACTAAATACTAATTCCATGGATTCCTTCCCGAACTTCCCAAACTACCTAATAGCAAACCTTTTTATAAAGGGTCGTGTAGCTACACTGCAGCCTTGGACCCAGTTTCTCCTCACCTCCTCAAGGATTAGTGGATTTTCTAGTGACAGAAAACAGATGTCTTCAGAACAGAAGTAGAGTTTTTAGGGCATGTCCCTACTGAGAGTTCACAGGAACTTTGGATAAGAGACTCATTCAACTATTATTACCTAGAACAAGAGACAACTGTATAGACCTATTTAAACACAGAGGTCTTAGGCCTTTAAACTAAACTGTGTGACCTACACATTTACCCAGAACAATTTTGGATACCAGAGCAATCTAGCTGGCATCTTGCTTCCAGTGCCAAAGTTGCTTTTACCACCTGGCACTGAAACTGTGTAAGAGGTAGCAACCTGTTTTGCAGAAGCTATCTGTTTTCTGACCACATGGACAATTGAACAGTTTAATTTATAGCGTAAAATCTCAGGGCTTAAAATTAAACTTTGTCTAATTCTGGGTGGACAGTTTTAGTTTTATTCCCTTTTTGAATTATTTCTACATAAAGCAGTAAGTCAAAATTTTCATGAAGCCACTTGGTTTTGCCCTAACCCCTCACATAAGCTATCTTTTGGAAGAGTGTTCAAGTGGAGCAGCGATTCCTCAGTAGCATGGGGTGTTTTAGGCATTACTTTTCCTTTGCACACTGACCAGTGAGTGTTACAATGCCAGTCCCAGCAAGCTGTTTTTCCTCTTTACCTTCATTATTTTCTTAGTTGTACTTTTTTGTGGTGAGTTCCCTAATATCGACCAATGTGTCGCCCATCACACGTGGGGGGAAATCATTCCTCCTCCCTACTCAGTATACATTTTAGCACTAAAGTAAATTCTATTAGTTTCTTACTCAGTGATAATACAAAAAGCCCATTCACCCTCTCTCCTCAAGGTGCAGAGAGGAAGTGCTTCATGAGCGCTTCTCAGCCCCAAACATTTTCAAGATGACAGGGAAGTTTATAGTTTCTTTTTTCTTTTTTCTCATTTAAACATTTTAAGAAGGGCCATAGGTCACATTCGCATTAAGGTCTTTTTCTTTGGAAATGCTCTGGTTCCTACAGGAAGCACAATGGCTCATATGACTTAATTCTGCCTCGAAAACTAACAAGTAAATGATCACAGAATACCTGAATAGCTTTTCAGTGATCAAACTGAGTCTTTTACCAGACAGGGTCTAACTTACGCAGTTTTCTTTTGTGTGTGAAAAATCCTATTTTTCTTTGTTCATTTAACAGGGAAAGTCACCAGTCCCAGGTTGTTACTGAGGCTGTTATTACATGCTTTAGGTTTAGACCAGTGCTCTTAATACTGTGAAACTGAACCATCTCAAAAAGCTTTCCCATTTTCTTAGGAAGGGCCAAACAAATTAGGGGGGGAAAGGAGAAAAGAAAAATACAGCTGGCCAATGACAAGAATATCATTCACTACATTGAGATATATATATATATATTTGACATTTATTGATGTCAAATGCCTCTTCCTAAAAGAGAGAGATTCCTTATAAGACAAATTTGTATAATCCACATGGTAATTTGTTCACATAGAGTGGAAGAGATCTTAAGGGTCTTTTCCAACCTTAATGATTCTACGATTCTATGATTTAAGGGCCTGCTCTGCTCTTTAGGACTGGAATCTCATTCTTTCATAAACTACATAGCTGTCCCCATTAGAGGAACTTTGGCATCTCTCTCTGCTCTCTAAAAATTATGGACTGTTCCCGTCAAGCCTTTCCATGGAAAATAGTCTCAAATATTTATGTGTGTACACATAAAGTGAGGCTATATAAGTACAAAAATATTCCAAATAGCAAAAACTTAACAAAAATAAAAAGGGGAAGGAGCGGAGAGGAGAGGCAGGTTTCTTGGCTTGCTGAACACTTTTAATTGAAAATTTGGCAAAAACAAGAACCAAAAAAAGTACATTTCCAGATGAATCTGCTCTTCCTAAATCTTATTTGGGAGCAAGCCAGCATGAAAGAGAAATTAGGGAAGCAATATGACTACACATTTCCGACAATACAGGTCACAATAAAATTGTATGAATTTCCTGATATTTGATGCTCACTCCCATTCCTCACTGCACCCTGATGGTGTAAAGCCCTCCCAGGAAGAAAATGTGGAAAAAGAAGATTGTTTCCACAGAACCCTGCCCACTGCTGAAAAGAGCATCTAAAAACAAAAAGAACTCCGAAACAGACAGGACAAAATAACATGTATTTGTTTTACCTTTGAAACTCACATCTTTTTTTCTTTTTTTCTCAGATATATCCTGTGAGTTTGAAAGAACAGAGATATCAGAAAAAAATCAATTTTATTAACTTTTTTTTAATTACCTTCTGTGTCTGAAGTTGTTCTGTCGTCTTTTCCTTTATGGCAATATAGAAGCGGTGTATCAACATTTCTAAGGTGCCTTAGTTCTATAAGAGGTATATTATCATAGCTTAGTTTAGGAGAACTGTATGCATTAATGCAAATCTACAGTAACTTAGTAGAAATAGACATATTTAATCCAAATATGCTATATGCAACTTCCATATATACTAGTACTTACATAGCTAAAATGTGTGTTAAAACGATTTTAGATGTGTAAATTCAGCCAGCAGAAATAAGCTCTGAATACACTATTCAGCTGGGCTAGATTCTTTTTTTCAGAAAGTAAAATAACTGCACTGAAATCTTTACAGACATGTGCACAACCAGTATACATTATACAAAAAAAGAAAAAAAGAAAATCACATCCTAGTGGGTTTTACTCTCAAAGTATTATATGGCAGTGTCCTACTATTCAATCTATTTAACCTTATTTATGAGGTTAACTTTTGTTGGTGAGAAAGACAGGGATATTAGGATGCTCTTCAATGAATCAACGTTATAACAAGATTCCATTGAAACTGAAGTCACCAAAGTTCAAACGTGAAATAGAACATAGGGTTCTATTGAGAAGTACCTCAAAACTGGCTTGTCACAATAATCTGGTATTAGTGGACTACACAGCAGCAATACTGGTGAACTATTTATTAGTGGTGAACTGGTTCAATACTGATTGTTCCTTTACAGGAAAACATCTCTTATTTGAGTCCTGAGTACTGCTTTCTCATCATGCCATTTGAGGCTACACAGCAATGAAAATCCAACTCTTTTCTGAGGACTAACCCAAGCCACAGATTTATAACAGAAATTCCAACTTTGGTAACTATCTGAATGTTGAGTATTAAAGTGTCTAGGCTAAAATACATTAGGCCCAAGTCCTGCACCACAGAAATCAAACAGCATTTTACCAGCGACATTAAAATTTCCATCCTTGAGGATAATCAGAATTTGATTGTGCAAGGCCCTGAGCAACCTGATCTGAAGTTAGACCTACTTAGACTGGTGGTTTGGATCAAATTACCTCCTGAGGTCTCTTCCTACCTAAATTATTCTGTGATTCCCTAGAAAAAAAAAAAATCAGTAAGTAAAATGGAAAACTGCAGAAGCAGAACATGAGAGGTTTTCACAGCAACTACAACAGAATTATTGAATAATATTGCTAGAAACAAGATTCTGAAGAGACAGAAGTAACAGCTGAAAAATATTTTGATGAAGAGTTACTCAAGAGTTACTTACAATGGTCAAGTGAGACTTTCAAGGCACATGATAGCACAGGCTTTATAGACATAAATCCCCCACCTTCTCCAGCATTTTAAAAGAGCTGTTTGAATGTTCTACTTTTTCCCTTTCCACAGATATGGGGGGAAGGACTGCTCAGATTGTCTGAGCTGGTTAACTACTTTTTTTTTTTTTTCTTTTTTTTTTTCCTTTTTTTTTTTTGCTTTAATCAAGGGCTGAACTGAAAATTCAAAGTTTACAAGGGAATGGTAAGGAAAGTACATGGAAACTTCTGGTTCAAACATGTCAGACTTGGCACTTTCACTGACAAGTAAGTACAACGAACAACACCATAAAATGCACTTCTTCACAGGACAACACCTGCAAGCCTCAAAGCAGAAAACATTAAAATGGTTACCAGCATGAAATATTGAGCTCTAAAGCACATAGTTAAGGATAACTTTACCTGTCAGTATAAGAGTAACATTTTTTCAGAAATTGCCAGTGAGAATTTTTACTGATGAAAAAAAAAAAAATCTATTGAAGACTTAGATGTGAACTGAAAGAAAACAATTGGGAGTAATTGAGAAATTACATTGTATTGTGGAAGTTCTGATTACTCAGACAGGCTGAAAATTGGATTTTTCTACAGAAATGCAGCTCTTCTGGAACAAAAAAGCTTGAACTGAGAATATAAGATGAAAGAGAGAACAACTTTACTTTCACCTTCCCTTTTTGGCATGCTACTTTTGCTCTTTTGTGTCAAAGTAGTTTCCTGGCTCATTAGAAGGTTTAAACTGGCTGATTTTTTCATGCTCCATTCTATGTCACTGAGATTTGGTGTTCAGACACTGATCCTGATGCAGAATCCAATTACCAAGGCAAGGGAAGCAAAGGCTACAACACTTGAGATGTATGAAAGCTGGATTCAGCCTTCAGAATTTTCCTTCATTTGCAACCATATGCACAGTTTCCTGAACACTGTGATGGATGTTTACTGTCGAGAAATATTTTCAAACTTTCGATCCCTAGAGAGACTAAGGGCAACAAATCAGTTTGCTGCTACAGTACATTACAAGGCAAGAGGACATTGTGGAGAAAAAGGTAAAAAGCTGGAGAGAGCACTGCACCAGCGGTCTGAACCATCTTCTTCTCTAGCATCTGACTTGTACCTGGGAAACCACTACGGTTGCACCAGTGAAGAGAAAGTTACAAACATCTCTCAAAGGCATGTCCATTAAACACAGCTCTTTTACCTCTCTTATTAGCTTGGTCAAACAAGAGAACATGAGAATTGTAACTCCAACACCCTCGTTTTTTCTGTTTTCTGAGAAATAAGTCTTTTCCAAAGCATGATAGTATATCTAGAGTGACAGCTCCCAACATATTTGAACTAACAGCCCTTTACCACCACTCCTTCCTGCAAACACTGTTGGCTCAGCAACCGTATGAGGGAATGGGGTTATGAAGAGGACTCATGCCACTTGCAAGACCAAATCTTGCGATCTGTTAGACATACACCACCAATGTTTGAGAAAGAGGAAAAAAAAGAACACATTCGTTTTGAGAACTCACATTGAAGGACAGGCCAAAGGAAAAACCCAACTTATTTTAGATGTAAACCACAGTCACTGAAATACAATAAATATGAATGTTTCTTGACCTCTTCTCATTATTTTTCTGTGCTGTACTACATTTCTGAAGTACCAGCCCAAGCCTAAGAACAGTCACAAAACAATTTTTGGACTGGCACTTCTGGGTAAAAAGCCATTTGGAGCAAAATGAACACCAAAACATGAAATAAACCATTAAATAAGGAACAAGGAAGTTGGAAAAATATAACAGATGAACCCACTTCCAATGTTCTTTGAGATAAATTACTATTCTGGAAAGAACCCTTCTTAACAGTGTGGTTCCAAAGTAGTATAACCAAATAACACTGGCCATAAAAAAAAAAGTAAATATTAGTTATAATTCATTGTAAATAAACAGGTACAGCAATAAAGATTCATAGTAACGCTATTGCTGAAATCAAAGAAAGCAGGTGGTTAATGGGATCAATAATTGGAGCATCCTATGGTTTGGCAATGCTCACAGCTATGTTTAGAAACTAATCACACAGTGCTGCCAAAACAAATTCCAGAAGAGATGTCAGTAGCACCTTGCTCTCTCAGGCTCCAGCAAACCACCACTGAAGTACCTGAGCAGCAGAACCAGAAACAGTAAAACCCCAGCTATACCCAATATGAAGTAGAAGCAATCACAGCCAAAAGGGAGAAAGAGCAACTCCATGACTTTGACTTTTGGTTACATTGACAACCGTGACCAGAATGGAAAATGAAACACACAGAAATAAGGACAAGATCTGTGCCTTGGATCTTCCCCACGAGCCAGGACGGAGTCTCACAGCAGATCCCTACTTGCCTGTGTGAGGAGGGTGGGTGCTCCCCACTTCTGCAGCCCCCTCGCACACACCCCTGACTTCAGAGTCAGCCAAACATATCCGTCTCTTCCTTCACTCCCACCCACACCTTATTAGCTGAAACTCCTGATTAACTTGGATTTGAACTTGGATGCCAGATTGTAGCCTGGAGCTCAGACACATTCTCTGTTTGCTCACTTGGAGAGAGAACAGTAACATCTCAAGTCATGCCAACTATTTGCCCAATGAATATAAAGAAGTCCTTGTACCTGTTTAAACATAGCAAGTTACAGTCATCCATTATGACTTTGACATGATTCTAGAGCCCTTCAGAATGAAAAAACAGAATACTGGAGAAAATCCAAAGGGCCTTCCCTTGACCAAGGATAAAAACATCGCTAAGAAATTAAATGATCATCTGATACTACAATGCCACCACATTTAATCACCCACTTCAAGCAGGTTTCTAAAAACATTTTCAGGTTAAAAGGGAATTCCCTACCCAAGTGACAAAAGAGACTGCACTGGCTTATGAATTCACTAGACATTCAGATATTAGAAAGCAAGAAAATTACATATCCCATTTCTAAAGATCAAGTTTAGCAATAATATCACCTAAAAGAGAGCCTGTCTCCCCAGCTAATACAGATCAAACCCATTCCATCAGGATCCTAAGGTCAGAGTTCATGGCAATACGTTTGTTTACTCTTGGTCCCTTACCTCTTTTGCCACATCTTGCTATGAGCTCCTGAACATAACACACGAAAAATGGCATTCCCCTGGTTCCATTGCAGGGAGTATCCCAAACCCTTCAACAGCATAATAGGCAATCCTAGTACCATACTGGTTATTTTTTCCACCTTATTCCTAAAGGATTTTACACAAACAAAGAAAGAGATGGAATCTGTAGGCACAGTCTTTGGCCTTACCTATATCTGAATTTGTATTTATAGACTGCTGCTCCGTGTGAAGTACAGAGAAGAGTCAACTCACTGAAAAATATCGTGTTAGCCATTGGGCCCAGTTACTGAACAGCGGATGTAAAGAAGTCACCAAAAGAGCAGGAGAGAAGTGATCTGTGCCTGTCCATACTGTGTGACCCATAAGTGAGATTATTTTAACAATCTTTCCTTAAAAATTACACATGCATTCAAATATATTTATAAACAGTAGATTCCCACTCAAATTTATGAAAGAAATGTCACATACCTTCTTTGAATTAAGTAGTCAGAAAAAAACAATGCAATTCCTTTGTAAACAGGCTTTTTTTGGAGGAACAGTCACATCAGAGCAGGAGAGAGCTCTCCCTGTGTCCCGCGTTCCACAGTGGCTCATGCTGACTTCAGAAGAACTGAGAGATATTGCAATACGCAATCTGTCCTCCAAGGAAGTTTTCTGCTTCAGATCCTGTGTGGACCATTATGCCAACTACCACCAAAACTGAAGGTTTAGTGCTCTCCTCCACACTTGTGTGGAAATTCTACCATGTTGCTTGCTGAGTGTGACATGCAACTATGCCATAGCACACATAGTTGGGTAAAAAAAATAAATAAATTTTTAAAAAGACCTGTCTGCAGAAATTAGAGTTAACATTTTCTGACTCTATTGTATTCATTTTTGAGATCATATTTTGATAAGCTGTGTTTGCAGTTCCTCTTATGTGTATTTAAGAAAGGATAAGAAAAATACAAATTATCAGATTTACTCTGAGAGGTTTGATAGGGGATTTAATAGCTGATGAAGATGCAGGGATTGTGGGGGTTATTGGTTTTCTTTTGATTCCTTCAAGATCTTCCTAAGGCTCTGCACAGATGCCCGGAAAACCATTTCTGCTCCATCTTTTTATATAAATGACAGCATAGCAGAGAACTCAGGAATGTTCTGTTATCCTCCTTCCTGAGGATGCACATCAAACATGATAGCTTTCCTGTTCAAAATCTATTTCTCAATTTTCAGAATTAAAAACATCTGGGTTTCCCATGTCGACTCATGACATCTTGAAACTATTTTGAAATAAATGAAAGATCATTTTTGCACTGCTGAATATTCTGACCAAGGCTGAAGAGTAATTTTACAGTAATTGAAAATAAAACAATATTGATTGTAAAAAAAGAATTCAAAATGGAAATTTTTATTAAGTCAAAATGTTTTTCAGCAGCAATACATGACATTAGTTTCAGTAATATTTCCAGACAAGGTCAGCCATCTCAGTGTAATTGGGCTATTTCTGCCCAGGGCACAGGACTGAGCCCCAGTAAAACCGTGTCCTATTTCCCATTTACTGTTACTGACCTTCAGCACATCAGTCTCTCTCTGTGGACCAGGACTTGCAAATGGCTTTGTGATAAGCAGGTGAAAAGCACTTTATCACCTCTTAGTCTAATCCTTACTAATTAATGACAGAATAATTGCTTTGGTCTTGTTGCTCATTAGGTTTTGATGTGTTAAATTGGTTTATCCTAATGGCTTTATTGAATAGACCACTTCCATGAGATGAATTTCCAGTCAATGAATAATACAAAAAAGTGTTTTCTTACAGCCATTTAAAGCATGTACGTAAGGCTGTATAACACGGGCTTCACAAATATAGTTTGAAGTACCAGAAAGCCTAATTTAATCTGCATCCAGTTAGTTCTTTCAGAGAGGAGACATGTGAATTTCGTTATCTCAATTCATTGACAGAGTGGAGGTGTCTCCAGCCATAATAAATCCTATCTTCCATTTCTCAAGCCAGTAATAAAGCACAGAATTCAGTAAATGAGCCTAGTCCTTTGAATCCTTCTTGAAATTCTACTGGTTTAAAATTTTCCTCCTGCATAAATGATCTTATGCAAAAATAAAAATGTTATGTAAAGATATGGGAATTTGCTTCCCAACACGTAACAGAAAAAACCTGTCAGCTACAGAAACTGTTATTTTACTAATAAATTAATTGCTGGGTTTTTTCCACAATCATTTGAAACTACTATTTTTTTTTTCCTGCTCTGATCCTGAGGAAGAAAATATAAAAAGTGAAAAATGGTATCCTCCAGCTCAATGTCCCTTCTGAAATGATTCACTATTCACTGTTTTTAAGTGGGCATCAGATATGACTCATGGTGTTAAGATATAGTTTCTCAGAGACTTTAAGGAACAAGAGATATCATTTCATTTCTATTCAGCCTGAGATTATATGTACAGGGATTTGTGTATGGGAAATAGGCTGCACCTTCGGTTCTAAGTAAGCAAAAGATATTCAAATAATGGTATGGTAGCCAGGGCCAAGAAGAGTCATTTTTCAATTCCAAATAAATGCTGTGCTTCCTTCTAATGTTTTTGCTTTGTCCACCTCCCCACATCAGTCAGCACGCAGCTACTGCAGAAGCCAGAGCACCAGAGCTCTCTGGATCCTTGCCCTCCCACCACAGCCTCAACATGGCTTTCGTCTCTTCCCTAGTCCTTCCCCCTGCCTCAACTCATAACTGGCAAGGACAGAACTAGCTGGCAAGGTGAAAGCACCTTGTATATATTTATACTGGGTCCTTTGATGCCCTCTGATTCTCAGCAATTAATAGGTTTCTCCTCATATTTTACTCTATTTTTCATTACTACAACAGTTAGACATCAGAACACCCTAGACAGTTTTTTGTATTTGCTCCCTACTTACCTTACTGGCAGTTCAAGTAGACTGCTAGCAGTCCTGGAAACTTTCTCCAAACAATTTTTTTCTGTCTATATAATCCTGAATTTCTTCCAATTCTTTTTACTTCATAGCAAAGAGAAAAGATCACTCCACATCCTTGGAGACATTTTGAAGCAACTTTCACTCATTTTAGAAGTATCTACTATAACATATTGAATGACTGCCAGGCCAGAGCATTGAAATCAAAGACTAAAAAACAAAATAAATCATGCTTTTTTTCGTAATTAGAAAGAAGCAGGTGTTTGCATTGTTTCAGGACATTATTTCGGCACAGCACCATATTGCCCCATATTATCTACTACAGCATTACCATAAATGTTGTAACTATCCATCATGTCTATTAGAAATAATAAATATGCTAGTCACTAATTAATTATAGTCAATATATTGTTATTTATAAGACATCATGCATAGGAATTATGTCCAAATAGCATGAAGAAATGAAAGCCACATACCACCAAAGAAAAAAGTAACCTGTTGTGAACACTATGACCCAGAGTGTACACTAATACCCAGGGAAATGCATGAACCTGGATCAGAGCAGAGTGAGAGCGAGAACTGCCTATCAAGCTCCCACCTTTACAATGAGGAATACAGTATCTGACCAGCGAGTGCCTGTATTAAGCACAAACATGAGGTATCAAACTACTGAAAGCCCACTCTATCTTCTGTATCCATGTAATATATATATGACTTTTTTTTTCCTCCTGCTCTGATCCTGAGGAAGAGAATATAAAAAGTGAAAAATTAAAATTTTATATATATATATATATAAGAGTTATATATATAAAAGAGTTATAGCATCTTTTTCCTCCTTCTTCTGTGGTTATCCTTTGGTCATGAAGGACAATACCTTCACACCTTCTAGTGTAACACCTCAGAAGAAGGCGAAATGAAAATGAAGCAGGGAAGAGGTGAGAGAGAGAGAACAGTATGAAAGAGGAGAAAGGAGAGAATAAGAGAAGAGATAAAGTTAAACAGAGAGAAAAAAAGTCTTGATGTTTTTATCACTGCACTTTCAATTCATTCTGGTCCCTAGCATAAATGACAGAGATGCTAGCTGTGGACAGGAAGAGGGAGTATAGTATGTTCACAGCTGACTGGAAGAAGTATTAGCCAGTTTTAGTTTACAAAGAGGAGCAAGTATGCTTACTGAACCAGCCACACTGAACACATGAAATTTGCTGTTGAGAAAAGGCGCACTCTGGAACTACTGTCATAGAGAAGCTCTCAAGAGAGATCTATAAAAGTACTTGCACAAAATACAAATCCTATCACCATAACAAAGCAAACAAGGGGCAATTGTTCCAAACACCTGCGTCCTGCTCATCAGTTTGCTGATCACACCCTCGTGATTCAGTTTTGTTAGAAACCTGATGATCTCCCTGACAGCCTTTCATTAAGCAGTAAAACCTCCACACCCAAATGTGTTAGTGTTATATTCATGCATTAGAAAACATATGGCACAAATTTGTAATTTGAGTTTTGTACCTATTGCTATTAGAGGCCACCTTTCTCCTCTAACCTCAGAAGAAGACAAAGAGTAAATACAGACTCAGTAATTTCCTGTTGGGCTTGCCTTTTTATGGTTTTACTAATTTATTTTGTCATGTAAACACTTTCACAGATGTGTCTGACGACCTTCTCTAGTTCCATTATACTCCTTTTCTCAACAGCAGATTACTTGTGCTGAGGATGGCTTGCTTGGTGTGAACGTTTGCTCCTTTTTTGCCTGGAGCACTGACAGATGTTGAGGCTGGTGTAAATTCATATCTTAAAGGCCAAGTTCTCTCCCCATCTGTCAATCCCTGTCACCCTATCATCTCCTCTGCATGCTGAACAAAAAACAAAATCGCAGGCAGAAAACCAAACAGAGAAAGAAAGCAGCAGAAGACTGAGACAGCGATAATAAAGGGTCATCATTCATGGAGTAGCAGAATTTCAATGAAGTGAAAGGGAAGTTGGAAGTTCAAGTCTTAGATGGGACAGTGATTTGGAAACAGAGATAGGACTACACTCCACCTTCTGTCCCTGCTAAACCACCAGGCAACTGGATATCATCTTGTCATGACCTGAGCAAACATGGCAAAACAGCATTACCCAGTTTCTTACAGTTTAAACTGCTTATTTATTCATAAAAATAAAGGACAGCTTGTGATCCATCTGATCAAATTGCCATGCAGTATGCATTGGTTATCAGAGATTGCAACTAGAATGCAATATTTTCTTTAATTCTTTTACATAAAGCATCTGTGAGAAGGGAAATTGAGAGCTAGTTTTTCCTGCAGAATGACCATTATTGTTTAGTTGTATAAATATTGGCAAATTAATTTAATTAAAAGACTGTCTCTACATCAGGCACTATTCAATAGATTTGAGAATGGCATATGTCATCTTGCTGAAGGGAAAAGCCAGATGTTCAGCTTCTCTGTTCAGAGAACTTACTAAATAAAGATTGGTAAGAGAAAGTGGCATGAGGCAGCTGGGACCAGTTATGAAAAAGACTCTGTTGCTCAAGTGAGACAGGAACTTAAAGACCCTTTGAAGCAAACTTCCATCAGACCTGTGTGAAACTATGGAAAAATATATCGCAGTAGGCAAAAGCAAGTAAGACTTTTCTTTAGAAAAAAAAAGTTCCAGTAGCATTAACATACTAGGAAATATGGGGACAGCAAAAGCAGAGATTGTATCAGCAAGCAATGGGAGTGAGCAAGAAGGAAGACAAGCAGAAGGTAGTTTTATTTCTGGATAATGCTAGTTCTGTAGGCCTTGGTCGGGTTAGACAGACAAGTAACTATAGTACTGTATACAGACATATGACATCTAGCACAATCAAAATTACAAGAGAATTTTAGACAAAGTGCAAAATGGAAGTACAGTCTGTGACTATTTTAAAAGTAAAGAGTTAGTCTTTGTGGAGCTGAGCTCTTTCAGACTGTAGTACAGTTTGGGTCTACAATAGCACATTCAGAAGGACTAGAAAACTTAGGAATTACTTGTTGGCAAGCAAAAGTTAGTCGAGTTTGAAGGCTGAATGGTATCCTGACACCAAGAACAAGAAAAAAATTCAAAATAACATGGGAGACAAAGACAGAAATGTGAACGTCAATCTTGAAGACTGTAAAACAAAACAGAAGGGTAAAATATCACTAAACAAACGCCTGTGTTTGGGGAAAGATGCAAAAACTTCAAAGGATTCTATCACTTTGCAAGAATTTGGGAACATCAACAGAGTTTTCACAGCATAAACAGAAAAGATAACAAGAGTAACAGTAACTCCAAGGAATTCTTCAGAGAACTGGTGAATAATATTACAGCAGAAGATAAATGGTCGACATGTGAAAGGCAGTACAACACTTAAATTTAAGGCATGCATTCTTGACTTCACATTAAGTGGACTCAAGTGCTCAAGCAAAAGGAATATTCCGAAGTGCCAGAATGTTTCCATACCATGGCTGACCTTTGCACATTTCTACCACCTATGGTTATCTGGAATTTATAATATTGTTCCTGCACAATAAATATAAGCAATTAAGTTGTCCACCAATGCATTCTAGCAGATGCTTTTTTAAACCACTTCAAAGTCTCACTTAGAAACAGATTCAAACTTGGAAGACACTACAGCGAAGTACTTGCCAGATCTGATAGCACACGATCAGGTAGTGGCATGAATTTTTTTTTTTTTCCCAGCAAAGTATGATTTGAGACGTGTTACTCCAGTTCTCTGACAGAATTAGTTGAACCATCTTTATTAACGTGCTAAAGCACACAGCTTTACAAACTGCAAAAACTACAAAGCTTTGTCCTAAAGCAAACAATGTCATTGGCTAAAGCCTTATTTAACTGAAAACTTAAAACAGGAATGCACTGTTTGAGAAGTCTGGTCACATTACTGAGGAAATGCAAATACAGAGGAAAAGGAATGCACAAATAAAATCCAAATTATGGAGGTCTGCACTTTAAGCTAATAATGCTCGATTGGATATACAATAGCAAACACTGTCAATGCAGACAGTAGCATAAGGTCCAGATAGACACAAGCAACTCAAAATTAGTTTTATTCCCAGAACCGAGAAAGAAAGAAGGACTGGATAGTGGTTTGGAGGTGGTGACCTCAGATGAGAACTAACATACAGCATACTTAAACAGCTGAGCAGAAGAACTAGTGGATTTATCTTCTCCTGACAGCTCAGAGGACGTTTTAGGAATTTCACAGTTCCTCTCATGAGGCAAGGCATCATAGACCGTGACAGTACATTAACTGGTAATTTAGGAATGGAGTGCTTGTAAGAATTTGAAATTGTGCCTTTAACTGTTGCTAGCATTATGCTTACCTAGGAAAAAAAACAAAAAAAATATGTGAGGAATTGCTCCTTTAAAGGACTGCTGGTGTGGAGCTGTGGGGCTGGCTATGGTGGGAGAACATGCACACTAGCAAAAGCACTAAAACACAGTGCAAGTGCGCATTGTTCCTGAGTTACTACTGAACACCATCCACCAGCATTACTCATTAGAAAAGGTGCAAGAGAAGACAACAAACTAAATTTTTAAAACATTTACTTCTATGAAGAATTTTTACTCATAACACCTGCAAGGAAAATAAATACAACTTGAAAAAAGAAACCGAAGTCTGAAACTATTCCTTCAAATGCCATGGAGCATCTTTAAATTCACAAATGGTTTAGAAGGGTAAAAGTACACTCGGGAGTTCCAAGTGAAATGTTTTGGCATGTTTCATATTCTTCAAACTAGAAAATTTGATCTTTGCTTGTGGTGAACTATTGGCTTTACAAACACATATCACACGTCTTACCTACTTATGGACCCGTTATCATTAAAAGAGGAAAAAGTATTGAAAGTCAGTAACACTACATGGTCTTTCTTAACTCCTATTGCCGATATGCAGAAATGTCAGACCCCATACCACACGAATGATACAGGAATCCACAGAGATCATAATTCTTTGTTTTGTTTCATATTTATTTTTCATTCTGGTTCTTCATTGTCCTTCAGTGAATTAAAGCTACTATATGTGAAACTTGATCATTAGAAGGTATTGGGTTTAAGGTAAAAATTAGTTTTAATCACAGTTTTTATTGTCTTTTCTTTGCTAGTAAAAAATTCAAACTTATTCTCCCTCTTCTTCTCCCTTACAATCTTATGTTAAAAATCCACGATAAAACTGTTTCTTTGAAGAACATCAACAATTAAAGTTGCTCATTTATAGATACATAGCAAGTTAGGAAATTAAAAGCTATTTCTACAGCATTAAATGTACACTGACATATCAATGTAATGGACCACATTAGCCCAATATTTTCTAATACATGTACTAATATGTTCCTTGACCTTTAAACTCATGTTTAAAAATGTAAACTACCTAGTTTGTGAACAAAATCCAGCAGGTATCTCCCAGACGATAAAATTTCCATGAGCTGTCGCATGTGCGATTATTAGGGGACACCTGAATATCATAGAATCATAGAATCATCAAGGTTGGAAAAGACCCTTAAGATCATCGAGTCCAACCGTCAACCTATCACTGCCAAGTCCACCACTAAACCATGTCCTCAAGCACCATGTCTACCCTTCTTTTAAATACCTCCAGGGATGGAGACTCAATCACTTCCCTGGGCAGCCTGTTCCAATGCCTGACTACCCTTTCGGTGAAGAAGTTTTTCCTAATATCCAACCTAAACTTCCCCTGGCGCAGCTTGAGGCCGTTTACCTCTTGTCCTATCGCTTGTTACTAGGGAGAAGAGACCGACCCCCATCTCGCTACAACCTCCTTTCAGGTAGTTTGAGAGAGCAATAAGGTCTCCCCTCAACCTCCTCTTCTCCAGACTAAACAACCCCAGCTCCCTCAGCCGCTCCTCATAAGACTTGTTCTCTAGACCCTTCACCAACTTCGTTGCCCTTCTTTGGACACGCTCCAGCACCTCGATGTCCTTCTTGGAGTGAGGGGCCCAAAGCTGAACACAGTACTCGAGGTGCAGCCTCACCAGTGCCGAGTACAGGGGCACTATCACCTCCCTGGTCCTGCTGGCCACACTATTCCTGATACAAGCCAGGATGCTATTGGCCCTCTTGGCCACCTGAGCACACTGCTGGCTCATGTTCAGGCGACTGCCAACCAACACCCCCAGGTCCTTTTCTGCCAGGCAGCTTTCCAGCCACTCCTCCCCAAGCCTGTAGTATTGCATGGGGTGGTTGTGACCCAAGTGAAAGAACCCGGCACTTAGCCTTGTTGAATCTCATACAGTTGGTCCCAGCCCAATGATCCAGCCTATCCAGCTCCCTGTGTATGGCCTTCCTACCCTCCAGCAGATCGACACGTCCACCCAACTTGGTGTCATCTGCAAACTTACTGAGGGTGCACTCAATCCCCTCATACAGATCATCAATGAAGATGTTGAACAGGACCGGCCCCAACGCTGAGCCTTGGGGAACACCACTCGTGACCGGCCGCCAACTGGATTTGACTCCATTAACCACCAGTCTCTGGGCTCAGCCATCCAGCCAGTTTTTAACACAGCGCAGAGTGCACCCATCCAAGCCGTGAGCAGCCAGCTTCTCCAGGAGAATGCTGGGGGAAACAGTGTCAAAGGCCTTACTAAAGTCTAGGTAGACAACATCCACAGCCTTCCCCTCATCCACTAAGCAGGTCACCTTGTCACAGAAGGAGACCAGGTCAGTGAAGCAGGACCTCCCTTTCATAAACCCATGCTGACTGGGCCTGATCCCCCAGTTGTCCCGCACTTGCTGCTTAGTGGCACTCAAGATGATCTGCTCCACGATCTTCCCCGGCACCGAGGTCAGGCTGACAGGCCTGTAGTTCCCCGGATCCTCCTTCTGACCCTTCTTGTAGAGGGGTGTCACATTTGCTAACTTCCAGTCATCTGGGACCTCCCCGGTTGACCAGGACTGCTGATAAATGATGGCAAGTGTCTTCAAAGAGGAACCTTTTATACTTTATTTCACAAATTATCAGAGAGATTACATTGAAATTCAGCTGCAGAGCATTTCCAAATGCCTAGCTTTTGGACCAAAACACCTGTACTTCACATACCACAGAGAACATACACATTCAAGACATTAGAGAGAGAGAGACAAAAATAAGAAAAGGCACATAACATTTCCCAGTCAGATTTGCTCAATAATACTTGTGAGTGGAATTATCCTCTAAAATGCCAAACTTCAAGAGGTACGCAGTTAGCAAAGTTTTAGGTATTACATGATTACCTACACCCCACCCATTTTGTATTTGTCAGGCACATTATTATGCAGATACTATACAAAGACAACATTATATTGGATACATAGTTTCCAGACTATGCAAAAGAATCCCAAAATAAAATTAGGTCAAAGCAATTTCATATTTGATCTTCCCATTCTCTTTCAAAAGGAAAGAAGAAAGTATTTCCTTACAGCTGTCCTTGTGCAGTTCTGTTTACATATTATGTCAAGTTTCCAAACCTCCCTTCATTTGATTTGTTGACACAGTGTCCGGTAAAATATTCTGGATCATTAAACAGGCCTAAATATTTTTTCTGTTTTGTTTTACATAAACATGTGGTTGGTTGGTTTTATTGAATTCAGAACTTTTCAGTCATCCTAAAAAAGAAATTATGTACTTAAGGCACACTTGAGGATAATTTCATTAAGAGGGATTTTCCTGTTTTACACACTTGTGGATCGGATGGAAAGTATGACCAATAGCTTGTTTTCTTGTTCTGCTCTAGACCCTTTCAGGACTTTGGAAAAAGAAGCTGATTTTCTCTTTTTAAATACCTGAGACACAGAGCACATCTTCAGCTGTTCCTGGCATCACCCAGGCAGACTTCAGCTGCTCCTCTCCACGTGAGGAATTTCACCACTGAACCAAAACTAACAAGATGAACTGATGGCCCCACAAGAGCAGCAATTCATGATTCCATCTTTCTGCATGGGTAATAAGTTTCCACCCCCTCTCTACAGTTATCCACCAGGTTCTGGCTTCATAAACTCTTGTGTCCTCCTTGCACAGAGTTGGGCTTTAAGCACCCTGTCATAATTTCAAAATCTAACAGATGTAGTGATTAGTTTCTACTGACTCCATCTGTTCAGCTATGAACTCCTTCCTGCTGGGCTTGTACATGCAGATGGGAAAGAATTTTTTTTTTTTTTTTATCTGTACAATCTCCTGGAAGCTGAAATACAAAACAATAAAAAAAAAAACAAAAGACAAAAACCCGAAGCAAACAGACATAGCAAAATTATTGCCATCTAGGTCAAATAAATATAAGGAGATAATCCACTTATAATAGTCTTGCGATGTAGAATTTGGAAGGGAAAATAGCGTAAGCCGTTAGTAGATGAAAGCTGTAAAATATATGGTAAGTAAAATAGAGCAACCAAAAGATATCATCTCTCATAAACATATGTGCTAAGTAATTTTTTTCTGTGCTTCTTCATGTCTTTAGACAAAATCCTTCAGATTTCATAAACAAAGTTCTGACACTGAGGAAAGAAAAGTAATTATTAGTATGACAACTCCATTACTAAGACAGCTCAGTTAATGTCTAGCTCACAGGAATTCCACCCCCACTTTCTCACTCAGCCAGAAGAACTTTAAAATGTGTTAATAAATCTGACTAAATCCTTTAAATAACTGATCGAGTCTTATAATTTTAGAAACTCTAATAAAAGCACTATTGAAAATCATTAATAATTCTATACCCTTATGAGCATAAACCAATTTCAGTCACAACATGAAGTACCTTTCAGGAATGTACTTTGTAATACATTTTTCAGTGTAACACTAATAGAACTTACATAGGTCATCATATAAGCAAAAGTGTCTGATGCAAAATGTCCTGTCTGGTGATCTTGATTATACACCAAGTCCCAAAAGCCCCAGGTACCTGCAGTGGGAAAGATGAGCCGCAGCTTAGGTTTAAAGCTCTTCTCCACAGGGTGAACAGTATGGGAGCAGGGATCATTTTATTGGAGCAGGACGGGAAGGAAACCCAGCACACAGGCTCTCTGCAGAGTACTTGCATAATTGTGAGAAGCATTTTGCTCTGCCCTGTGGGCAGAGACTGAATACTGGCCTGTGTAGTATCAGTGTGGCCCATGAACTTAATGGTGCAGATATAGGAAATAGAGTGGTATTTGCCAGTAGTTTTATACAACTCTGCTTTCTGTTGCTAGGCAGGGTGCAATCCTGCTCTTGGAAATTGTCATATTTGCCCTCACAGAGGGGCAAAGACTTTCAGGAGTCTTCTGAAAGACTAGAGATCCCAAAAGGGATTTCAGTCATACAAATCCAATGTCACAATCCTGAAAAACCCTTCACTTCACAAGCACCTCATTACTCTAAGGACACTGAAGAGCATCTCAGCTTTGGCAGAAATCTCTTTGGCCTCCAGGTGATGGATGAAGCTGATAAAATTTCAAAGCTCAGGCATTTTTCTACCAATGTCCCTCTCTGATCACCTATGAAGTTTTATAATATGCTCAATACAGAGGTATAGGATCAAACACCATGCAAGTATCAGTGGCTGTTTCAGCTCTGATACAACTTGAAGGAAGAAGAGCTGCTTCTTCACTTATCCCAAACTCCATTACACAAACACCTCCATAGTGCAGCCTTCACCTAAGGTGAGGGAAACCCATCTTCATTCCCTTCTCTGCCTGACCAGACCCATTTTTCCTTGTGACATGGATGCTCTTCAGGAAGGTGGAGGAATAAAGTTGGGAGCCTCTCAAACAAAGCACAGAATGAATTGTAGGTCTTCCATATCTGAAAGAAAGCTCTCAACAATTTAACAATTACAGTCTAATATACTAAATACTGCCTAGCTTGAAGGCAGCTCCATCTTTTCTCCCACCGCATTTTAGAAGAGTAACTCTGCTCAAAAGTCTGGATAAAGAAGGGAGCATCGACCTTCTAAAGAGTGGCCTGGCAGAAGAAAAGTCCCTTTTCTCTTCTTACTGCTATGGAAAGCATCTGTGCTTAAAGGAGGGATGGGCTGAGTACAAGCTCTGACCTTGGCAGGTGAACTCCCTTCAAGGTCCTTTAGGATCCCGTAGCAGAGAGCTGGACACACCAGTGCCCTGCTAGTTGGTCCTATTGTCTGAAGCCACCTCTCACAACTTTAATGGCAAACAAGTGCCATCTGATTAGAAGTAGCTAGAAATTTATCGAATTAGAAAATATTGAGTCAGAAAGAAAAAAAAAAAAAGAGAGAAAAAAACAATAATTTTAATAAAATCTTTTTCAGGAAAAAAACACTTGAATTCATGATCTCTCCTATGTCAAAAATAGGCAACACACATTTAAACACAGCTCCTAGTTATTTGTATATGGGCTTACCTGTAAAAGAACTGTTTAACTGAAGGAATTACACAATTAGACACAATGATTCTAAACTAATCAAAATTCCAATAAGACAAAGTCATGGTGTTTTCAGCTGCAGCAATTTAAGGTTTTGTTTGGGTTTTTTTCCCCTGATAGTAAACAGAAAAATGGAAAACAAAAAACTTCATTTAGAAATAACAATAACAAAATAATAAAGATCAGAGTGCAGGGAAGAATAAACATATTATCATGTTTTCCTGTGTTTTTAAACTGACTTAGAACACTTTAATGCCTTGCAATGCTATGGGCAATGGTTTTAATGTGGTAGTAACAAGTGTAAAAGTATCACATTTTCCCATGTGGTTTCCTAATTATAGCTGAGTAATATGATGGTCAATATTGCACACAATTAAATGATGAATTAGGCAAATTCAAATCAGTGCAGAGGTAAAACAACCTTCCAAGATGAATTTACAACATAAGTAATAAAAATATTTCAGATGAGGATAATAATATGTCAGGCTAAAATGATGAAAATAATGATACTTTTTACAGAGGATAGAAATGCTTTGTTCTTCCCTCTGCACCAATAAAAGTACCGGTGTGACTTTTATATTGAATAGATATATTTTATTTACACATATTATTTTCACATAATTAATTGTTGCACATAGAATTTGTTCCTTCACTTGATATACAAGACATTTTAATAATTATAAAGGGAAGTACAAGGCTTGGAGCTTTCTTCAATTCTTATAAATTAAAATCTTTATGCTGTGTTATACGTACATATGTGTATGTGCATATCTGTTTACGTACAGACATACTCCTAGCAGAAAAATAATGTTTAAATCATTTGACTGCTTCACTATTTCAATATTGCTGTTATGTTTTCACATTGCATATTCGTTATTACTATGTGGTGTATGATCCCAAACAAGCATACATTTCTGCGATAAAAATACAAACATTTTCAAACGGTTAAGCAGATAGGATTTGTTTATTGTTAGCAGCTACAAGACTAGCAGTATCTTATGTGAAAGCAGATGAAGTTGTTGGGGTTTTTTTAGTTTGAAACAATACCGTTGTTTCTAAAATTAAAGATTTGTATATATTCTTAAATTTTTATATATATATAATCTGACTAAACTTGAATTCTGTGGAAGTAGGAAATGGAGGAATCGGGAAAATGCGTTATTTTTTAAGAGCTAATAAATATTTTCTCTCCAACAAAAAAGTTAGAAGTTTTATGAGGTTTTCATAGTCTTTTGTGCTCGAAAGTAAGTTTTATTTCCAAAAAACAAATTACACTTTTGACTTAAAAATTTTTTCTCCTAAAAGATAGAAACCAGCTTACCTCTTCATCATAACTGCATCAGTGGAGCAACTCAGTGATGGAGGCTCTCCTGTTAGCTGCTATCATTTTTCAGTGTTGCAAGAAAAAGTATTTTTACACCACAGTCTGAAAGTTCAGACTTCCAGCAAGCAGCGCTCCAAGGACCAGAACTTGTGTGCAGCTCTTTAACCTGTGCTCCACACCACCTCATTTCCCACTCAACACCTCCATGCTTTCTCTTACAACCTGTCCCTTTCACAAGAATTTCATAAACCATTCCCTTCATCAAAGGCAAGAATGCGTTGCAATTGCAGAGAAATTCAGAATGGATAGAGCCCAAAGAAAGACTATCTACTTTCTGGCTGGTGAACACTTTCTCAGTTTATTTCTCATGGGATTTCATACTAATCAAAGTTTTTATGAAGGCAAGCTTCTCTATCTCCTATATAACTAATAAAAATCTTCATTAAAGATATGAAGGTTTCCAATTTAAGCACTCAGAAGTTAGGAAATGCCTAAATTAGCGTTCTCTTTGCAGCCAAAGGTTACACCACACGTACACATGCACCACAAAACAATCCTTAGCTATTTTTCCCACCGGCTGTGAGCCAAATAACATATCATTCCCCAGTCCCATCTCTACAGACAGCTGAACTGCTTCAGTTGAGTTTTTCCCAAAAAGACTCCCTTCAGGAAGCCATCCAACATGACTTTTTCAAGTGAAAGGTTAATGTTTCAAACTTCGGCAAATGCAACCGGTAGTACTTTGAGTTCTCATGGAGTCTCACAGATGATCCCATAGACAAGGCTGCCGCATCTTTGCAAGCATGGATATAGACAATTAACATCCCTTGTGAGGATTCAAGGACACAGAATTTGTTAGAAGAGAAAAGGGGCCAGCCATTGCGCAACTCACCCTCCTCTGCCATACAGGGAGCAAGAAAGGGATGGGATAGGAGACTATGAACATTACACTTGGGCCACAAAGTTATTTCAGAAATGAGACCGCATTGTATGAATCTGATCCATGCAGCTGCTCATGGCACTAGCTTGAATGACTATTACCCTACCTGACCGTTTTGAGATCTGCCTCAGATGCTATTAATCCCCATTCAGTTGTGCTGACCTGTCCCACGGTGTCCTATTTCCTGCCTGATCTCAAGATAAAATACATGTATCTGCCTGCCACTATTTTATAATCTGTACTTCTGCTTGCTTTTTCCTTCCACATTGGGCATTCAACATTATACTACTGTTTCATATTCATAGCAAACAAATAACCAAAGACTGGCAGGTTTCTTCAGCCTTTTGAGCTAGGAACATGATCTAAATTCCTGCCCCACGTAACACAGTCTAACAAGAGGTCTGTATTAGATTACATGAAAAGGACTTCCAAGCAAATCTTATCTCGCTTACAATTATTAAATCTACTACTAAGTAATATGATTTTGTATCATTTATATGATATGACTTTGATGTGTGATTACATATAACTCTAGCATTTTAATTCCACTAGAATATAGAACCAAATTGGCCAATTTCACTCTATACTTATTTCTTTCATGTTCATTTAACCATGTGCATTTACTATGAGCCAATTTCCTGAATGAATGCAAGGCCATCTCTTGAATTCCATTACAACATGCATGCCTGCCTTGCAAAGCTTCACACTGCACTGACTGTTTCTGGTACTCCTGCTACATTATTTGAAGTCAGATAAGGTATCATTCCACTGCACACTGAAGCATGAAGTGTTGGCATATCCTTAAATTGTTTGGGGTGGTTTTCATTTTCCATTAAATACTTTTTATTTCCATCACTGTAAGAGCACTATCAAATCCAAGACTGAACCTTTCTGCAGATTTAATAATGCTTCCCTTGTTTTAATTGCACTTTAAAAGCATTTTGATACCTATCTACATACCTATCTTTATTGTACCAGGTCAAATGCAGTAATTTCTTGCCTTCAACAAATTATTTCAAACCAGATAAAAAAAAGTATAAGTCATAGCTTTAGAAAACACAGCTGTGGCTGAGGTGTATGTATGCTGCTGGCAGCAATTAGACAGCACTTTGATAACGACACCCAGGTAAGGGATTCCGTTCTAGCTCCTTACGGTTTTCACAATTTGGACTCTGAACTTTTATAAACTGCTGTTACACAAACTGAGATGTCCCTCCCAAGAAACCACAACTTAAGCAATGGAGATACAGGTCTGAAATATATTCAACAGTTTTACCTTCAAGGCATGAGAAGTAAATATTGCTTTATTCCCCAAAGAAACTTACTGTGTAGCAAACAATTGCTACAGCTTGTGATGGTAGCAAGGAGGCTAGCTTGCTTTGATGGAAGTTAGATGTGAAAGGACCTGTCTGGCCTTTGGAGCCTTAAAAATACAGCCCTCCATTCTCTGAGGTATTTGCATTTCAGCTATAAAAGTTCATAGGGCTTTTTGTGGCTGAGCTTGAATCACATTTAAAAAATTAAAACCATGTGAACCTCTTTGTCTATTTTTACTGCTGTACCATTAAACTTCTGTAGATTGGCGTAAGTGGGTTTACTGACATATAACTGAAAGCAGATCTCTTTATCTTCTCATCGAGAATAATGACATTAAGCTGAGGTGATCATCATTAAAAAAGATCTCCATGGCTTCAGTGCACAAATATATTCCTGAACGTTCAAGAGAATCAAAAGTCCTGTTTCTTTGCACATTAAAAAAAAAAGCATGGCATCAACACAGAGGACAGCGCTTGGATTTCCACACCAAATAATAAGTGGAAAAACACACTGTATTTCAGCCATTTTTGACTTCTGAAGTGTAACAGGAAGTTGGACTTCACATCAATCTTTATCACACCTTTCATGTTATTTCAGGAAAATTTTTTCTATTAAAACATAATACAAATAAATGAGAACTAGGTGTTAGTAAAATGAAATAGTTCAATGGAATTCTCACTAGTGCCTTCTGAACTCTATGTCTCATTCTATATCTATGGAGAATCCCAAGATCCCACAGGAAAAAAACAAAGTGGATAGTTAGGGAACATCCTGCACTTGGCATTTTACTCTGAGTGCTACAGTGATGCAAAGAACAGGTTATATGATCATTAAAAACAGTAATAAATGAAACTTTTTCAGCTTCTAGTGAGCACAGAAACTTATTATGTAGTACTGATTTGTGACTGAATAGCAATTTCTGCCCATTACTAATATTTCAAAAATAACCAGACTTTGGTTTTCAATAAAAATGTTCATTTTCATTATTTTTCAAATTCTCTTAGGGCTGCCTAAAAAAAAATCTTCATTCTGTCTTGCTTTTTCTAACCGCTCCAGAATCCCAGCTTTTTTCTTTTGCTTAGAGTGCTATAACACTTTTAACTAGATGGATAAAAGCTAGTTATGTTTATCACGCAAAGACCTTTGAATAAATTGGAAAGATATCTAGCCTGGAGAAACAAAGCTGGCTAGAGGCTTTGGATGACAGCATAAGAACAACATCTAGATTTGACACTGAAGAAGGCATCTGTATTTCTTTGTTGAGTGAAAGACAATAAAGCCTTCTAATGGGCTAATTTATAGCCTTGGGATACTCTTAAAAAAATCAAGTAGCTATTTCTATATTTTGTCATGATGTCTTAAGAAGGCATTTGTCAGGTTAGTCCTTTAATGCATCAGGGATTTTGTTTACATATTAATAAATTTAGAGTAACTGCAAAGATTTTTATAAATAGTTGTCAGATCTTTGTGGCTATAGGGAATATTTAAATATAAAAATTATGTGAAATATAAATAAATTTAGTTCTATCCAGTCAAACAAACTGGACAGAGTCAAACAAACTGGACACAGTCAAACAAAGGGGCAGAGCTTCAAACTGCAAATGTACATTTTTAATGGCACACAAAGAAACAGCTAGAAAAGTGTGGAGCCTGTGCACAGTGACATTTTTCCTGCAACCCCCGCATTGTTTTGGTAAATAGTTTGTTAAATAGTGGCATGTTGCCTCACACATATTGCCTCACACATACAGAGTTATTAGCTAACAGTGAACAAGTTTTGCATAAATTTATATATCTGAGGGAATGGGGGAGGGAGTTACTTATTCATCTTCCCCAGATAAGTAGAAACTTCCCCTGTAACCACAGCTGGAATGGAGTCCTGCCTACTAAGGATGAGTTCCTCTCATGCAAGTTGAAGAATTCACCCCACTCCTCCTCTCCTCTTGATGGCAGAACATACTGTCTTCAGCACAAGTGACTTTACTGAGCATCGTTGTTTTAACCCTACTCACACGTCTATTTTTATCTTAGGCAGGCCATGTGGTTGTGGACTGTCATTGTTACTTAAGGCATTAGAGTAGGACTAGCAGACACATTGCACTCATGAAAAACTGCAACATGAATCATCACTGCTTAGTAGCAGTGGAATCATTCAACGCAGCTCACAGTAAGAATAACTCAAATTAGAACAAGCCACTCTAAACTGCTGGTAGAGATTACGGTGATTTGAAAATACATGGGAGAATCAACTTTTAGAGCATGATCACTATCATTTCTCATTTTCTTTGCAAGCAGTATGAAATGTTTGTTAATATTGGGGAGGGCAAGAGGAAAAAAAAAAAAAAAGAATTTGCAAGCACAGTGCATAAAAGTCATTAAATCAGTAGCACCGTCCTAAGTTCCCCTCATGTTCTCACTGCTTTTCCTTGCAGACAAAGCAGGTAAGACACAGCAAAGCTGGTCTGATTCCCTTGGCCAAGCAGACCTTCATGGTGAGGGGCTGCAGGTGCTGTTCATGTTCCCCCAGCAGAGAGTTAATTTATTCAGCATGTGCCCGCCAATCAGAAATTTTCTCAAAAAGGTGACAGTTACAATGCCTGTCCTTATACTTGTTGATTTGCACAGCACACAGGCTGAGAGGACAGCAAGTCTGAATTTGCAGTACTAAGAATACAGTGTATTGCATTATACTCAGTCCTCTGCCACATGCATTTGACTGATAGCTGTTCTCGGTTTATTCTGTTGGAAGTCAGTCTTTTTGCATCATTTGTAATTTTGAAAGACATTGTACATTGATTTTGCTGCTAACTGCTAATGTACAAAACAGTGGAGGAGATGAGTATTTTGTGGTCCTGAAGATAAGCAGTAGAGATGGACAGCTGGCAAAAAGAACTGTGATATAAAAGCGTACCAGAATTGTAACAGTGTAAGAACTGATTATTTCTGCCACAAATCCCCACCACCGATGCAGAAAAATACAAAGCAATCAGAAAGGAGAAGAAAGAGGCAGAAAAACTAGAGGAAAGATGAAAAATAGAAATTACAAGAGAGTTTGGCAATAAGAGTACTGATTGATTGAAATGCTAGGGGTAGCTTTACCTCTCTCTATTGGTTTGTTTTCCTGATAGTTTCTTCTGTAGTAGGCTAGGACTACAGATTAAGCTATTTTTCCACATGAATAAAAATAATTGATTTGGTCTCAATGTGGGCACCATTTGAATTTAATAGATCTGAATCTGAAGGGGCACTGTTACTATATTGGGATTTATAGAATCCAGACCTGGGGGCTCCTCAGAAATGAGTCCCACCTTCATACCAAATGAAATGAAAAACAAAGCTTCTCCCATATTGGGTAGGAGAACATAATATCAGAAATACCAGCAAAAACCACCCAGCCCTGCTTTGATTTCTCTTCCAGTTCACAAAAGTAGCGATACTGCTTTCCACAGAAAATGCTAATGTTCCTTGAATTTATTCAGACGTTTTACTTCTGTGTCCTCATCTCTCTCTGAGACTGCTACACACTAGGTGAAACCCTTGGCATGGAATTACTGACCACATTGCAGGTTGATTTCATTAAGTTGCCCAGGGCAGGAAACTTAAGTGTCTCAAGCAAATGAGGAATTCCTGTTCTGCTCCTGTGAGCTGTACCTACCTTCCACACAACCTTGTTTGAGAGATTTCCTTGCTCTGACTGTACATAGTCAATAAGGCCTGAGGTAAGTGGGAAAATTTATAATTAGCTCTTGCTCTCAGGTGACCTCAATCTCCCTGAGGAATAAGGGTCCAGAGAAAAGTGTCTTATTGGAGCTGCTCTCTGGGTAGCAGGTTCTCACAGAACTGTATTTCAGGTGAAATGTTTTATTATTTAAAAAATAATATACTACAGGACTGATTTTTTTCTCCTTTTTCACAATGAAAAGAATCCATATTTGTCTCACCAGCCCAGCTTCAGACCAACCTTTCTTGCACTGGCCAAAGTATAAATAAGATATTTCACTTACCTCAGAAATGGCATAGTGGATCTGCTGATGCTGGAGGCTTGCAGGGCTTTTGGCCGCTCCACCCAGCCTCTTGAGGACGCCTGCACATCACGGCAGCTAGGCTCAACAACGTCCCTGCTCCATAGGGCTTCTACAGGCCAGTTGCTGACACTGCTGAAGCATCACATCCAACCACTGGAGCATCACCTGGAAGAGCGTGGGGAGTGCTGACAAGTGGGATTTATCTGGGGTCTCTCCAGAGCGACCTGCAGTGTAAAACAGATGAGGAAGCTTCGCCACATTGTCTTGTCTCCTGGCAAGAGTACAATCACGAAGTGTGACTCTTCTGGCTGGGATTCTGCTGGCATGACACTATCATTTAACCCACTTTATTCACTTTTCCTTGTCTCCAGCCAAGTTTTTTCCTTGTTTGGAGATATGGATTGAGATACGGACAAAGCTCATCCATTCAGGCCATGCTACTGGACTCTGTCAAAAGCTATTTTGAAATCCAAGAAGGCTACATGCGTAACTTTCCCCATCTGTTCTTTGCATAATTTCCCTGAAAATAAGTGTACCAGACAGCATCACACTGGAGATTTTTACCTTTTATGAAGTTACATTGGCTTGTTTTTGTCATCCATGATTTTTCCAGATGTTTTGTGATCTCACTGATAATTAACATATCCAAGATCCAAGCCTCACACTAGCACTGAGATCAGGCTGAGACACGTACTTACAATAGTCTAACATCATTCTTGATTTTATTTTATTTACATGTCCCATGCCTTTTCTATGGAAGAAAATAAAAAATGCATGCAAATAACAACTTTGAATATCATCACCCACTCCTAATAATCTATTTAAAATTACTGCTTTATTATATTTCACTGCTGAACATTTACACTGTGAAATGACTGTAATTGTGTATTTCTATGGAAAACATGTGGTGCACAGACACATACACCCTGGGTTGAGTCCCCTGTTATTCACTCCACAGCTCTGAAATTAAAGTGGTGTTTCCAGTTTTCATAGCTGAGAAAGCAAAGTGAACTAAGCAAAACGTGGCAGTATGTATGACTGTACAACACTAATTACTACACTGGCAGGAGTCACAAGCACTCACATATAACTTTAACAAGGCTTTGACTCAGAATGTTATTTTTCTACATGTTACCACCCTAAACTCCGTCTGTTCTCATCAACTACTGACATTTTAGCAGTATTTACAGCACAACCTGCTGACCAAAAAGGAGCATATAGTTTATTGACATAGTAGGTGATATTCCGCTATTGGGATATCAGTATTACAATAATTCATTTCCTTTTATCAAAATATCATCCTCTTAAATTAGTTCCAGTGAGTTGGATAATTCTTAGTAAAGAAGAGGTATGCAAGTTGGAAGAATCATCCCTGTTTACTTACAGCAAAAAGCATAGATCCTGCTTGATGACATGAAGTGCTTTAAAAAGGAAAGTAACTTTTTATATAGGAATGATGCTAAATTTCACTTGACAATTGCTTTTCCTTTGTTTCAAAACAGAAAAATTTGAAATAAAGTTTACAAAAGTTCAGGGGAGAAATCTGTTTCTCTTATATATATTTGCAAATCAACTAGTGCATTCCTTTCAGATCACTGGAAGCATATAAATTATTTCTTGGGAAATAAACTATTTCCCAAGAAGACACTGAAGTGAGCAGAAATACACCAGCCAAACATGGCAAAATGTGAACATTTATTCAGGAGTGAAATGAAGCAGTGAGTGATATTTTGTGGGATTCACTTGTGTCAAGTTGCAAGTTATTTGGTAGAAGGAAGTAATTTTAAAATGTATCAGTATTTCTTCAAGCACTGAATGATTACTATAGCTCTGTCAAATCTTCTAGAACTGAAAACTGTTCCATCAAAGTCAATGTGAACTCTGCCAGTGAATTCAAGAGGAATAGGCTTGCAGCAAGCATACCAAATAAAATGTAATATTAAACATTGTTAGCACTTTAAAAATCACTTTACCGGTTCTGTTGTACTGAAGCAATAAAACACCACAGCCTAAGAATGATAGTCTCTTCACTAAAGTGGATTAATGGTTTCTTGAAAGAGAAGATTACTGGAAAGATATGTATAAAGCCTGTTATTTCTGTATGAAACTATAAACACTTCTTACATACATGAGAATAGTTTATTCAGCTAAATCATCCAAACCACCGTCCTTCCTTCTGGCTCTTAGCTCCTACTCACACACAACAGATAGCTCACCCAAAAAGTAGGTGCAGAGGAGATGCTGGTGTGACACACGAAGCACACCCCTGAGCTGCAGCTATAATGCTTTGATTTGGTACTCTTCAAACAGCCAGCAGTGGATAATGAAAGGTGGTGATTTCTCTTATGCAGTTTATTTTAGAAATTTTTTTTTTAATTAAATAATTTTACTTTAAAAGTGAGTGCATTTCTTTCTTGGGGAATTTTCTACATTTCCCAAGACTCCTTCCCATTTGCACAACACAAGGCCTTGTACGATGTTTGTGTAAAAGCAGGAGGCAGAGGATCACTGAAATAGTAAGGTGTTATTTATATCTTGTCAGATTCAGGCACCTTAGACTCCTTAAATAAAGCAGCAGAGGAATTTTTTATAGTTATTTTATAAAGCTCTCAGTGAGAAGAAAACTTTTTTTTATTATTCCAGCTTTTTCCCTCAAAACTTTTACCATTGCCTTTCCATGTGCTATTAGTCTGCGAGTTTCTGATTCTACGGACTGTAGTACAGCAGTAAAAATTATCTCCTGGTTAAACATATTTGCAGAGAAGCATGTAACTTGAGTGTGTTTGGAGGAGATAAATCTGAAGGAGATGTTTTATTTTACATCATATAAAACATTATATTTCTACTACATTCTGTTGAAAATCACCCCTTGTCTTCTGAGAGTTGATATAAAACCATAAATAAGAAATTTTAATGTGCTCCGTTAACTTTTAAGAGCCTGGATGTGCAATCAAAGAGGGTATTTGGTTTGGATTGCTTAAAGCTGAAATTAAAAGGGATCACTGCTGATCTCCCACACTGGTAGGCAACATGGGCTGGCAGAAGGGTAACTACAAGGAACTTCAGACATCGGAAGTTTATAGAGTGCACCAAAGATTTTGCCAGAAGGCACAAATCTGTTGACAGAGTAAGCCCAGCCACTACAAATCCTATTTCGTCAGCCACAAATACAGATGAGAGAATAAGCTCTATTAATGACAAACCTGACTTGGGACATATGGCTGAGAATTTGTGCAAGATACATGAAATAATTTAGGTTAGAAGTGATCCTGGAGGTCATCATGTCCAACCCCATGTTCAGAGCAAGGCAAGCTTTGAAGGTGGGTATCACCTTATGCTTTTGAAACTTGGTGGTACAGCTTCCTAGAGTTTATCACCATGGAAAGAGAAATCTTGCCCACCACAGAGGGGCTAGTAACAGCCAAGGGCCTCAGATATTGCCTCCACTGCAGTGGAAAAATACCAGAGAAAGAAAAGGGAAAACAACAGAGAAAGTCTCATCACCCACATACCAGGTGAATGCATCAAGTTCAAGGTCTCATACTCACAAAAGAACTTGGTTGTCATGAGTTCAGCAATAATTGGGCTCCAGGGCTCAGCACAGTTTTCTGTTAAGGGGTAAGCACTCCAGATATGCATTGCAGTCATGATCCTTCCCTGCTGGGGGGGTCAGTCACGCTGGGTTTTGCAAACCAGAATATCTTCAACACAGATGACGGATGTCAAATTACTGTTTTAGGAAGTGGGGATTGAATTGCTTTAGGCAACCATGGATTAAAGTTCTGCCTTCTTCATCTTCCTCTCATGACAGTGTTACGTAGACCAGAAGGAGCAGCAGACAGCACATGGTGTTTCAGGCATCTGGGGAACTTAATGGATGAAAATTAAGGCACCCTAGAACTTACCAGAAGTCACTGCTCATCAAGGATTATAAAATCAAAAATTTGAATCCTGAAATGGAATTTAGACTTTATCACTTGTCCAAGTGACATTGCAAAAGTTTCACTTTAGGCTACCAGGCTGCTTTAGCATGGACTATTACAAGTTCTCCTGCAGGAGCCCTCACTTCCACACACCGCTGCCTTCAGTGCATCTGAAGCAAAAATAGGACTGAAACATGTAATCCAATGAAGAAATTGTTTCAGATTACAAATATCTGAATTTATAACTGATAATGGCATTTAAAGTATTTTTCTTATGCTGGCTTCAGAAGAAAGCAAATACACACACACAAATTTTGCTGGGAATGGTAGTTACTTGGTAGTGATGTTCTACTGATAACAGTTTTTTGCCTCAAGTACTTTAACTTGTCAACCTACTACCGGCAGTAGATTTAAAAAAAAAAGAAAAGTAAAATGGGTTTATCTTTGCAAACATCTGTAACAAGTATTTATTTTGCAACCATGGTGCTGAAATTAAACAGCCAGATAGATACATGTTTATATTCCTGCAACCACAGGACTTTTTCTTAAAGACTCCATGAATGTGTTGCTAAGAAACAAAGTCCCCAGGATATCTATGTCACTCTAACTGATCCGAATTATAAACAATTTTTTTAAAATTGCAGTTGAAGTTATATTTTTAATACTTAACTATTGTCCAATCACTTCAGACGTCATCTTGTTTACAGAAGGCAGTAGAAAAAAGGGACAAGTGAGGTAAATGGATTTATTCTTAAAGCATCATCACATGAAGTTGCTGAAATGTTCACAGGAAGCCTTTTTCCCTACACAAGGAGGGTCAGATCTATTATGGCAAACAGTTGTGATTGACTAGACATTTGGTATTTTTCTGTTACTAATTCTTCCTGTAACTTGCTGCAAATATTATGTTTGTTTGTTTTCTTGTTTCTTGTTAATAAATTGTACTGAGTAAGACCTAGTGTTTTAGTTTTTGCACAATTTTCAGGCTTTCTGATCAGATCCCTAGGTTTCCACCAATAGATACATTCCTTGATTGCACTGCCTACCCCTTCTAAACATAGAATTTCTAAAAAGTCATCACACTACTACATTTGTCCAGAGCTGGATGGGATTTTTTCCTATGGTATTTCTTTAAAAAAAAAAAAAAAAAAAAAAGATGGAAAATGGAAGACTTTTCTTTTGGTACTGGAAGGAGTGTGGAGAACAGAGCTGGAAATACTCACATCTATGTTCTGCTGCCCTGCCAGGGTTGGATCCTTTCTGCATACTCCCTAGGTCAGATCTCAGAAAGGGAAGCCTGCTAATTTCTGCTAAATTCTTATTTGTACTCAGCCATAGCATTTAAGTTACTTGAGCCAGAAACTGTAGGTCATAGATGTATATAGTATCTCTCTGCATAAAAGCAGAGGACCAACTACACTAAGGGTCAGACTGCAAATCTGTTTTGATTTGCTAGATACTATTAAGGTGAAATAAAATGAGAAAAAGTATGGATTACTGCTTACCAGGGAAGAACAAATAACAGATGATAGAGAAAAACCTGCAACAGTCATTGCCTTTTTCAGCCCTCACAAAAATAAATTAATTGTGACCTCATTAGCTTAAATAACCAGGAAAGCCTGGAAAAGCCTGAAGAAAGAATGAGTTAATGAATCTGTGAGTTACCTTGAAGAATCCTGTAACTATAAGCAAGTACAGGTCCTGCTCACCAGCCTGATCTCCTCCCATCAAGGGCATGGGTTCACAAACCAGCTGAGTAAAATTAACAGCTTCTTGGCAAGGGAGGTGTCATAGCCTTTCCCTTTGCTGATGCACTTCCCCCCATGCTCTCCTTGCTTTGCCCTTGCAAAATTTCTGGTACTGCAACATAGAGCAATTGGACTCATTATGCTTGTAAACTGCTACTCCTTCTGCCGCACTCATATTTTTTGCCGTTTTTGCAGGGTCAGTCAACTCACGGTGCATTCAAATGCCAAAAACAGTGCAAAGGCAGCAGCATGGAGCACATGGCCAGACACCTCATCCTCCCAGCTGTGGTTCAGCCAGCTTGCTCCAAAAGTGCCCCAGCAGCCCAAGCAGCTGAGGTAACAGCAGCTGAGGTAACAGCAGCTTGGCAAACATTTTGGTGTAGAGGGGATTGTTTACTTGACAGTCCGAATTGTTGTATTTACAACAGAAAAAGGTCTCCTTCCAAAGCATCTGTCTGGATGTAGTAACGGTCACAGGAAAGTGAGCTATGATAGAGGTTGTTCCATGCAGAGAATCAAATACAATATTTTTCCCATTGTTTACCCAGCTCCCGTGCCTGAGATGAGAAACCATGAGACGCACAATACCTGTCGCCACCGGTCCCCACGTTGCTGCATCCACTGGTAAGGAGCAACCCATCATATAAATAAGTCATTTGTATGAGAATAAAAAGCATGTTGTTACTGAACCAATCAACATAGCACTAAGGTGCAGTATTTTCCATCTGAGATACACACTCATCTGACTATCTGATGGTCAATGGGTACTGGAACTCATAATTGGTTTTCTTCCTTGCAGCTATTCCTCATCACAAAGTAGTAAACTCAGGGTTATCTCAAGAACATAAAATGCAACTATTCATATTAAATAGCCCCTCTTTTGTCTCATCTTTGGAACAGCATTACCCTGTCAGTATTTAAGACTTCTTAGTAACCTACATTCAGCAGGAAAACATTGTCTGTTCAAGGAGTACTCTCCTCAATATAATGCAGCTGAACCAGAAGTCATCATTTGCTGAAATCGAACAGTTTTGCCTTTTTTAATGTTGGCAGATCACAGAAATTTATATTGAAAAGTGTCTGGGCTTTTTAGGATAGGTATTGTAAATTCCCTTGGGATTTGAACACTTTTTCCCAGGACCCAAGTGCTGAGGATTAAATTTCATGCCAATCTATGCAGTTAATCAGAGTTGTGTTGTGTTACCAGTAACATCCTGGAGGAGTGTATCGGCAGGTGAGGCACATCTGAAAGGTCCCAACATCTTGTCCTAAAGGATTACCATAGCTACAGAACTGGTGTGTGTTGCCGTTCCTGAAATAATTCCTAACACATCAGACTAAAGTAATAAAAAAACTTATATACAAATATCTGAAAATAAACACACAAGGTGGACACTTTGCCTCAAGAATCGGATCAAAAAGACCTTGAACCTTGCTTTCCATCTTTGTATCTAGGTAACAAACTATGGGTATTTGCCTGATTCCCATGATGAGCATCTTGTTATTGATGCTTTCTTTGCTTCAACAGGTTGATTCAGCACAGGCTAGGACCTCAGTTTAGGATAACGTGCTTCCTTATACAGCCTGCCATTTCTCAAGATCCCAATTAGATTTAAATATTCTCCCACCCTGAGGATTTCCTCGGTCATTAGTCAGAAATGAGACTCACTTTCTTCCCACCAGAACGCTTACTGTCTCTGCCTGCTCTGGAGACACTAATTACTGCCTAGCAGTAAACTGGCAGCTCGTGATTGCCCACATGGTTAGCCAACCTCTGAAGAGATCATCAGCACACTGCTAAGCAGACTGTCCTTTTCTCCTTGCCTGGGCAATACTCAGACCCTAGTGTGAAGCTGTCCCATTGTTTTTTTTATAATCTCATATTCCATAAAACATATAATTTGCTAATGATACAACACAGCACATTGCTGCCTCTCTTGTGAGATGAAACGCAATGATAATCAAATCACTTTCAGTGGTAACAGACCCTTGGGTGGCTGTGTCCTGAGCTGCCTCTGCAGGCTACCACATCACTGGACAAGGCAAAATATTAACAAGAAAAACTCGCATTTGTTTCAGGATTCACAGTGTGTGTGAAACTAATCAGAGTCTGTGTAATGGTATTGGCAGATATTTGGATAAAAACACACCAAACTCTCTCAGCTCCACTTTTATTTGCATTTTCTAGGCGTGGATCCTCAGAACTTGACCTTGTCTGTCTTGGACTGTTGACTGCACTGGGCTGCTCACGTGCAAATGAAGTGTACGAACACTGACACCTCCTATCTGAATTCTCACTGTCTTCCTCCTTACCTTCACAACTGATATCACGTGTGTGAATGGCAGTGGCTGGCTTGAATCCAGTGTGAGGTTTTTTGTCATAAGGATTATTTTTAACAACTTCAGATCTCGTTACACAAAAATATCATAACTCTCAAGATACAGTTTGATAACTTTAATGAGGCTTTGCAATTTACGTTCAATATGTATTAGTACACAAAATATAAGAAATCACATATACATATAAACTTTTGTTTGTTTGTTTTACAAGTCAACCAGTATGAACTACACAAGCTACATTTATTCACATAACAAAATGGAACATTGATGAGCTTCATTCACCGATCAAATACCTCAACAATTTACGGACCAACATTTTTTTGCAGCTGCTAAAACAACTATCTTCCATAAAGAACAAATAATTTATGTCAACAGATACACTGGCATCACATTCTATGACATGAAAAAGCCAAACCGAGCACTGACGGAACACTTCCAGATTTCAGCAGAACCCACACAAAAGCAACAGTGTTGAGCTTATACCAGCATCAAATCTGTCCACGGTTTATCAGCTCTGTGACTGAGGAAATAAATCACATACAGAAATTCTTCAGGGTAAATGAAGCCATTTCATTTCATTATAGGGTTATTTAACCCATTTATTTTTCAACCTTTTTAAAACAAAAAGGAAATAGCTTTTAAAACAAAAAATTGATATATTTAAACCTTTTGGTTTTTTATTTTCTGACTTAAACTATTCTCACATACAACAAGAATTTGTAGTTTGTGAATAGTTTTGGTCCCTCAGACTGTCTTGGTGAATCAGTTTTTAACTACTTTGTCCAAATACACTAACAATTCACTAATGTAGTTATTTGAAGTAGATAAAAATAACATTAGACATTTCTATCTTAAAACAATCCCTCTGCTACAAAGTCTCTGATACTCTCGGTTTTGCTTCTAAACAAAGTATGGTCACAAAAACCAAAGCCTCTTTTAGCAGCATTAAAGGTGAAGGGCCCCCTGTGTAAAGTCCTGGAAACTTTCTGGTACCCTCAAATACACTGAATGCCCTCGGCTCTTCAGACACAGACCCTGCAAAAACTGAGCGTGCAGTTTGCTTTCACAAACACAACCACACTCCCAGTGCAGTTCCCTGCTCATTTGGTCACACACATTTTTCATGAGACAAGTGTGACCTTTTACAAATTAAGCAGGCGTACCTCATGAGCATTTCAGTATATGCATTAGGGGAACGCTTCAAGAAACTTCCTTCATTTTGGGGGGAACAAAAACCTACTCTTTTTACAGACCAACCACAGCTTTATGCTTGTTAGTTTCAACAAGATTTGTTAAAAGGACTAAAAACTCACTGGTAGATCTGAAAACGTAACTAAGCAAGCTGAGCTGATCTGCTGCTGTGTTCCCACAGGGAACCTCATCTTTTGTCAGTGATTTGAAAGGAATGCTTACACTGATGAAGTTTGCAGCTCTCCCAAAAATTTATGGAACAGTAAATAATTAAGAGGTCAAGTCAATGAACCAAGCAAACTGGATCATTTAATAAGCTGGGCACAAGCAAAATGTCTTTTATATATCCAATTGGAAAATTCAATGCCTGGAAGCAAAGAATACCCTTACGGAAAGGATGGTGGACTTTACCCTAGGAAGTAGTGACTCTGCAAAGGATTTGGGGGTATTGCTGGCAGATAAAATCTACCCCTTTTAAAAATCACCTTGAAGGTCACTTTCGCATTTGCATGTGTTCTTAAGAAGCCTGCTAAGGTAAAGGATTTGGTGGAGAGTATTATAAGGAACCCTGTTCACTTCAGTACCTGGAAGGGAGAAATACAGGATGATTTATCATTCTACTACCAGTTTTGGAAAGGATGTATTCTAAAGGGAATTAAAACATTCAAGTGCATCTTTTGGAGTAGTAATATCAAACTAGTAAGCAACAAGAGCAAACCACTCACAATTTAAAACAAATACCAAATCACTGAGCCTTGGAATTCATTTTAAGGTATTGCCCGTGTATGAGCGTTGACTCCATCATCTCTTCATACACTGCGTTTAACTTGATTGCCCCGTAGAGCTGAGTGGCTGTAGGTTTATTTGTTTGGAACTTACTGGTGACTCAGATATTGCTGCAACCTTCAAAGAATTCTTGATGGAGCTGAGTTCCCACATATGTAAGTTTATGATGTGCATGCCACAACATCCCCTTGTGATCTTGTACAGGTTTTTAAGTACGGCTTTCCGGAGAAGAATGTACACCCAGGGATCTAAAATCTGATTCCATGTTGCCATTCGGAGAGCAAAAAGTATTGTTTCACAGGTCTCCTTTGAATGACTCTCATTTATCCCAATTCTGGCCATTGTCACCTGAAAATGGAACATTTTAAAATTATATATCAAAAAAATACACCAAGAGAGCATGTAAATGAGTGAAATCATTTCAACATTATCTCTAATCTTCACACTTTCACAGCATCAGTGCATCCCAATTGCAAAGTAAATACTTTCAGGCATGTAACATCATCCTAGAAATCCTTTAATGATGCTTTACATAGGATGTACATGTGTCTCTGCTGAACTACTTCTGCTGAACCTTGAGTAAAGGATGGCAACCAGTCAGATGGCAACCAGAGAATACCCTCCAGAACCAGGGATTAATTTGAGCAAGGAATAAAAACTTGAATTTGAGCTAACAAAGCATGCCAAGACTGTTCCAGGGAAGGATTTTTTCAAGGATACAGGCCACTGGATCAGAACATTTTTATGAAAGGTACTTATTTTTTCACATTTTCCAAATTAAAGTCTGCATAAGGGATACAGCACCTTGATTTCATCAGGAAGAATCACGTTTTAAGCTGCAACAGAACATGATTTATTGACACCAACCAGAGGGTTTAGAGGTTTCTAGGAAAATTTAAGCCATAGTGACAAATGCCACCGATACCTCTCCTCTTGCCAGTTGTGGCTGGCCTCCCCGCTTTGCAGAGCTGCAACCTAGGTTTTGAATCACCAGCCCTAGTGAAACACGCCACTGGGGCTCCTGCCCTGCAGAGCTCTCCTTTACTGGCTTTCTGCCACTGTGGTTTTGTAACCTGAGTTCCTGTGTGAAGAAGGCCTGACTCTGCAAAGCCAGGAATCTGCCAGAGGACAGTAAATTATCTCTCTCTATTATTAATGTTAAAAGCACATGAAGACTTTTTTGGTAGAAAGAGGAAAGACTGTAAGGCTTTCAGTTCCAAAGCCTTTAAAGCAATACAGTTATTTAACTATGAAACTGGATATTTTACAACTGATGCTATGAGTACGCTGATCTCTTGGGTGATGAGAGGTAGAGTCAGTCTGTCCGAGCGCAGAGGGTCATATATTCACAAAGATACATTGTAATTAAAAAAAAAACTAAAAAATAATAATGAATGAAGAGAGAAAACTACCACTTGAGATTCCAGTAAACCTATTTTACCCCTTTTTAAATGCTTCTCTGTATTCCTAGGCCCTACCTATAGCTTGTGGGTCACCACATCCAAGTGTAAACTTGAGTGGAACAGAGTGAACGCATAAAAGGAGACTGTACTTGCTTGATTAAGCATTTGATCAAGCATTTCTGGATGGACATCTATGGGAGCAGCAAAGAGAGCCCATAGGAACATTCCTAAGGAAGCTGGTAAGACTGGCAGAAGCACAGCTGGGAACCGGTGCAAGGAGGAGGAGGAATGTCTGAGCACCAAGCCAACACAAACACTTGCAAGTCAGTTCCCTGAATCTGCTTTTCACCCCACAACTGCTGGGCGCATTCCTCTCTGACATCAGCAGCCCACCCAAACTTGGACAACTCCTTTGGCTTCTGCACGGGATGTTTTCTCAAGACAGTCCTACATTTTATTTATTAGAGGTCCAATATCACAAGCCAAATTCAGATGAAATACTCCTTACTCATGCAAGTAGGACTGGGGAGCAAATGACAGCGTAACAGAGCTCATGGACCAAAGTTCTTATCCGATATACCGCATGCTTGACTTAATACAGATATACAGCTTCCTCATCTGGTTCTTGATGTACTTCAAAAATCCATTTGTTGTTCTTCTCTCGCATTCTGCAGTTAAATGCCAAATCCAATGCAATTTCATGCTCAGAAGAGGAGGCAGTAGATGTTGCCATCTAGGAAAAATAGCCCCATCCACATTATTTTCTCACGTTACCTAGCAAACTTGCGACATTTCTTTCCATTTAGTAGTAATCACCTCTAAGCGAATCCACTCGTTTGCTATTCAACTTCCTGTTGAACATCTCAACATAAAGTACCTCTGTTTTGATTATGGAGTTACATAAAGTAAATCAGAACAACAAGGAAATTTGATACATGATTTTATGGATTCTGGTACTTGGAGAAGCTTCATCCGGAACATTTAAGTTACCTCTTCTGAATACTGGACATACAAAAAATAATATATCTGAACTCACAAGTAGCAAGTAGAGCTTATATACATAGCTAAATGCTTAAGCAACTCAGCTGTGAATACCTGTATTGGAAATAATAAGATAAAATTTATATTATCTACAAATTCTGTTTCATAAAATAAGAATTTTCTAGCCATATTACTTATATTGTTTCGGAGTGTTATGCAGAAATTAAAAAATCATTTCCTTTCTTGTATCACTAAAACCAACATAAAATGATATCCCAACTTTTTGAAGTTCTGAGATGCAGAGATTTCCATACAGGCCTGGACTAAGAGAATCTCAGTCTGACCCCAAGCATGAGCATTTTTATCCAAAAACACTTGTGGCAGAGCAGTGGTAGTGACAGACACATTACCATCACATTGGCTATGAAGTGATATAGCTTCTCACTCCTCCAAAGAGCCTGCACTGTACTGGCAGCTCTTCCATGTCTTCCGAGAAAACATGTAAGAAAACTGCAGGCAACTGAAGCCAACTGCATGCAGAGACAGGGCAAAGAGGAGACCATGTCCTGGCTACTGGAGCCTTTCTAAAGTCATCTGATGATTTCTAGAACAAGACCCTAAACTCCAGCTGAAGAGGGGTAGGATGGAGTGAGGCCAATATAAATTATTATTTCTAACACATTTTCATGGTCAATTTTTTTATTTAAATTTAAATTCTTAAAATACTATTCCAAAGTCAGTTTGAAATCATAATGATAAAAAGGCCTAATACAGTACCAGCTATTTAATAAAGGATTTAATTGAAGCAAAACATGCAGGCAATCTGTGTTTGCTTCCTACGTGCAAGAAAGTTGTGTCACTGAACTGGCACAAGTCCTTGGCTCAGAAAGGACACTTCTTTTCTTCTTATTTGACTAATACTTTTCAATAATTAGTTCAAAGTCAAGAAACCAATTCAAGGACTGACTTTTTTTTTTTTTTTTTTCCCCTGTAGGTCCATCAGGTTAGTGTAATGAAGGAATGCTGTCCTCTGTAGCCAGCAGTACACAAGTGGGGAAACGGGAAGAGGCAACGCAGTTGCATCATATCTAGTTGCCTTTGATCTCCACAACTGAATTTAATATTCATGCAGATTCAGCAGTATGACTTAAAAACCTAATCCCCAGCTGATAAATAATAAACGTAACTCATGACATTTTCTAACATAGTTAGAAATGTAAAAATCCAAGTAGCATTTTGCTGAGTTATACAATGTTTATAAGAACACAGCTGTAGTATGTCTCCCTGGTTTGCAAAAAAAATGAAAGTAATCACATGACATAACCAATACAATTCAAACTTTCATTAGGAAAGAAACTATAAAAGCATAACTGTAAAAGTGACTTTTTAAACCAAGGCTGCCAGCTTGTAAGATATGAAGTCAGTCTGATTCATATTAGTCCTGTTGGTTTAAGGAAAGACCTGAGAACTCTCTGTCCCTACAAATAAATACAGAGAAATCAAATTTGTGTCAAGCAAGGACTTGACACGATACGTTAAACTTCTCCACCCTTTTTTTCCAATTTTAGGCTTCACTAAAACCAAAGCTCACTTCACAAGATCCAGAAAGTCTGATGGAAAAGTTTTAAAAACATTTTGAATTTGTTGACTTCTACAATTTTACTTCTAGCAGATAGCATCAGAGAATTGCCATTTCCCTTAGGGACAAAGCTCAGTGCAACAAACAGAAAAAAATTGCTCCAAAGCTTCACACCACTCTCCAAATCTAAACAGCATGTCTTTAATTTCCCTTCCAATTGGATCTCAATTATACGAGAACAACTAATAAGCTAAATGGCAGTGCTGCTTAGTCACATTCCTGTTAGTACTCAAGGACAGCCAGTCAAAACAAGAAGCAGACTTTAGAGTTAGGAAATAAGGCAAACCGTCATACTACTTTGATGCATTTCAGCACACAGGCTCTAAATCCAGGTTCTATCCTTGACTTCAGGAAACTGGATAAAAATCAGTCACCGAGAGATTCACACGGAAAGCAGAGCAGACAGGCCAATTTTGTAATGTGCAAACAAATATCAGAAATTCTCTTCCACTGTAGCTCAGCCTCCAGGCTCCATTTCCCTGTGGGAACCTTGCAGACCCTCCCAGACCTCTTCCTCTTCCTTTGGATTTCATTACAAGCAGTTCTGAGAATTTCCATTAATGGAAGAAAGTCCATGTTTTTTTCAGTATTTGCGGAGTACATATATTTTGTCACTGATGCCTATGTTGAATCCAGAGGTGCGTATCCCCTTCTCCTAAAGCACATAGGACTCAAAGCAGTATTCTACTATGTCCCACTCCATGGAAACAAAAAATATATAATTATTTTGAATTTCCAGAAGTTTTTGGAACTTCCATTATTCGTACATGCTACAAAGAAGCTGCAGTCTGCAAAAGGCAAGAGCTGATAGAAGATGATACTTTGTAGCACTCTATAAACATAAACTTTAAGAAAAAAATTTGCAAAAGAGGGGGAGAGAGAAATCCAAATGTATCTATCTTCACATTCTACGTACCACTTTATATCTCCTAAGAACAGCCATTAGAAAAGAAATCCTGACAGCAAATTGCCTATATCATTGCTACATAGATATTGCAGTATATAAACCAAGCATTTGTTGCAACAAAGCTGAGTATGCTTCATTTTATTTTCTTTGTGATTCTATATAAGTCAGTGTAAAAGCAAGAGCTTCCAAGAAAAATATGTAGCGTACCACTTCTGCCATCAAAATATTAGTACACACACTGTACTACTTATGCCACATAATGCTTTTTATGTTATAGATCTGCAACATGTTTTTTCCCCCATGTTTTCCTTTCCCTTTTTAAAAGAAAAACATGAACGATACCTTCAACTTTTATATACCAGATGATCATTTGGGCTAGCAAGTAAATTTTAACGGAGCATAGTGATTTTATATTTTAAAAATTTGTACTTAAAAAGGAATTGGAGAAGACAAAATGCGCTAGCAAGTTTTCCTCCACATTAAAGTCCAGAGGGTACTTTTAAGGGGATAGGTAATACTTCCGTGTGTAAAGATTTGCAGCATCAGCTCTTGACAAGTAGCAGCAAAAAAGGAGTTCCCTTTTCTCCCATGTACGCTTCTGTGAAAAAACAGTAATGCCACTAAAAATTAACGATGGATCCACTGGCTCACTACTCTGTTGGGGAAAAATCTCTATCTCCTGAAATTAAGTTCTGGTCCAAAACAGGTAAATCAAGGGTGGCAACTACTACCTGCCATGATATGCATCCTTAAACATGCAAGTTTACTTATTATCCCATTAAATGCAGCTAGTCTGAGAAGGACCTTTCCTTTATCAGAGTCGCAGTCCTCTATGAGAAACACAGAACCCAAATGAGAAACAGACAGAGGATCGGAAAAGATTCAGATGACCAGAGGTAGCTGAGATTGCAAAAACATTTTGTAGATGTTTATTTAGCCTCCACGTGCTCCGTATTTACCCTCCTTACAACGGAGCCGCATAAGCCTTTCGGATGTATTGTAAAGCTGAAGGCACTCGGAGCTCAGAGGTGTTCCCAAAGCTGTGATAAAAGTCAAAAAAGTATAGAGAAAACGGGAAAACACAACATTTTCCACAACGCAAATGAAAATAGTTTCTAACATTCCTTTCTCAGACACAGTGGATTCTGTGACCAGGCAATTTCTCACCCGCCGACGCTGCTGCTTCATGAACATGGTACTGTTCAGGATACGTGTGCCTTTCCTCATGTTGGCAAGATCAAAGCCTTGAAACGGTATGTCCAAGCACCCCTCTGAATTGGTAGGGCAGCTCTCACATTGACTGGATGCCAAAGAAAGGACTGCAGCGTAGCAGCATGTATATGACACTGCAGCCATGACATTAAATTAAGGCTCTGTGGGTGTTTGCCACCCAGCAGCTCAGCTCCATCTGACCTTGCCGTATGATCCCTCCTCACTGGGGCTGTTCAGTTGTTCTGAGCTTTCTGTTCTCCTCACGCAGGCTCGGGTCTGCAGAGGACTCACAGTCTATTGCACTCCATTACTGTGCCATTAGAGTAAAGTGTGACATTTTCACCATCTGTGTTTTTACAGCTTTATGCAAAGTATTTATGGAAGGCAATATACTTTCCAACAAACATTTGGAAACATCATTTGAAATGAGATTTTTATGCATGCAAGAATGTCAAAATTACTGAAAAAAATGTGAAGTGCTGTGACATTATACTCACTATTTATATTTTATTAACTGCCTTTGGCATTATCATGCTCTATATAAGGCAGGAATGCAATTATGAAGTAAGCCTCATGAAGAGAAGGATTTCTTTGTGTGCATAAACTCACAAACATCAACTGAAAGTGAAGCTTTTATTTTCTGTCAACTTTCCCCTTAGACACTACCTATTTGCATCTGGTTTGCAGTAACATAAATTCAGGTTGGGCTTGAATGAAGCATTCCAGGTCACCTCTCTTTCATTCTCCAAAAGAATCCAGATATTTCTGTCTTGGAGTGGCAGTCTTTTTTCCTTCTTTCCCTTCCACCCTCTCAAAATTAGAAATATTTTCGTTCAACTAGCAATGTAATTACTCTCACAGCTTAACTGATTAACTCATTTGAAAGGAAAGCAAAATGGATATGGACAGAGAAGAGTTCCGCGCTGAAGGCAGTAGATGACTCACTTCATAATGAAAAGACACGGTGTCTGTATCAAAGTCAAATAAACAAGCTGTTTCCTGAGCTACATGTTTTAAAGTTACAAGAAAGCCTGCTTCCATAGAGTGAGGAATGTATTGCTGCCTAACAACAAGACCTATAACAAAAATCTCTTGTAAAAAAAAAAAAATTAATTTTACAGATAAAATTAAAATATTCTTTACCCAGCAATGCTGAGAGAAACTTTACAGGACAACTGCTAGACCTCTTGGGACCAGAAAACAATACAGTATTTCTAATACTGCATAATAAGGATCATCCTGAGAAAAACAATCAAATCAAATAAATACTTAAGAACTATAAGTATTCAGGATCCATTCATTCTTCCTTTAGAGTCAGTTGGGTAAAGCTTCAAACCCTGGAAATGCCCTATTACCTCTCTTTTATTGCTTTTCTTTTTCAGGTTTTCACACTCATTTGGAAAAAAATCACATTTTTATTGGCTAAACAAATATTCTCATTGATTTAGGAGCAACAGAACTTCTCTCGCTAATACCCTACAAATACCTACCCAAAGAAAGAATCACAAGTAACACATAATACTGGGGAGGAAGAGAAGAACTGTCTGAATACAGAAAAAAAGAGACAATATGCAGACAACCTGGAGGAAAAAGGAGCTGCAAAGGTCCATAATTATAGAATGAATTCAGCATTTAATTAGTTATGCACAGGATCAAATCAATAGCTTAGAAGTGAACTGTCTTTTCAAACATCACCACATTCACGCTGCTTTATTACTAAAGTCATCCTCCACTATATTTACATGTCTGAGGAAAGATACGATGTAGAATCACCAACCAGAGGCAAATCTTCCACTTATGTCTTTGAGAGCAAGAAAATGTTCTTCTGTAGGGAATGCAGGATTTGCCAGTTCTTACCTGGCCATTTTTTTAATTCTCTCAGATTTGTTACTTTTGTCTAAGAAGCCAAGAATTAGGCTGAATTCTCTATGGGTTCCTTGGACAGGTCACTCCTTGATTTCAGAGGAATGGCACATACATGCAGGCTTTCAGGGCAAATACCACCGAACTCAGAGATATCTATACATATTAGAAGTGTGAAAACAAGAAGAATTTCACAGTGAGCCACTCATGATATATAGCGGCCTTTTCACCTCTTCTAGAATTCAGGGATGCAGATGGCTTTGATGTGTGACTGAGCCTGCAAGACCTCAAGTAACAACAGGTCAAAAAAAAGTAAAGGACCTACTCTATTTTTCTATTTACCTACCAATGGAGTCAGACCTTCAGTTTAATTGTCTGAGAAATTATGGCATTTATTACATGGGTGTAGGAGGAAAATAAGGAGGAAAAAAAAAAAGATACATTAATTTGTAATTATATTTTACATACGTTTATGTTTACCATGTATGCAACATACACAGTGGAGGAAAATGAAATCTTTTTAAAGATGGATTGGAGTCATAGTCACCTAATGGCTTTGTGCTATCTGATTTGCAGTATTTGCAAATCTGGCTGGAAGCAAAGCAAGATGTGATGTGCTCCTTTCATGTTATTTTTTTAAAAAATCACCTTTATTAAAGTGACTTATTCTGTATATCATTCTGGAGAAGTACATTAAGAAGCTATGAGTGGAAGTAACAGGGCTAATGAATTAGCAATATATTTACCAAGTTGTAATATATAATTTGCAATATTTTTTCTCTTTAATGTTGGCAAATAAATTAAAAGGGACTGCTGTGCAGCTGGACCACCTTTTAGGTGGAAGAGGGAAGAAAAAAATCAAATCTCCACTTAGTAGTGATTTATTTCTCCCTGCTTCAGCAAACACACGTTCCTGGTAATAAGTGGATTCAATTTTATTTCCAACTCACTAATGAACTGTAAGTCCCAAACCAAATTGCTATCACTCACATGGATCCTCACCTCCTTCCTGCTTCACCTCCTGTTTTAACACCCTTCCACGCAGTGAGGCAGAGGGGAACGCAGCTGGCCACATCCCCACCATCGCACGAGTCTTCTTCCCCACATCCTCATGTCCTGATATTGCTCATTATGTGGGTGACGAGGTTGCTCACGGGCAGACTCGCTACATCCTTTACATCCTTCCTCACTCCCATAATTTTGGGGTGGCCGTGCAGCCCACGCAGAGCCAGCTTACATGGGGTTCAAGCCACCTGAGGCAGCTGGCAGCACACAGGTCCAGGACAGCAAGTAGAGGACCAGCTGGAGATCAGTCATTAACTTCCATTTATCCAATAACAAAGTAATCTTTGGTTTCTGCAAGTTTAGTATTGAGGCCCAATTTTCTTTAAAACCTCAGTTCAGAACATCCCTTACACAAAGACTCATCTTCAGCCTTCTTCAGGAAATCATGCAGAAACACAACTCCAACGCCACTCAAACCCATGCTTCAGCACACGTCTCTGAATGAGGTCTTCACACAGCTCATTAAAAAGAAGCGCTAAGAGCAAGCTTATGAGCTGCTCTCCACTCCCTGCTCTGCCTGGAGTAGATAAGAGCAATCCTTCAGCAAGAGACAGTATATTACCTACAATATGGCTCAGGTTCATTCAGCCGCTCAGCTATTTCACCTCATCCAATATGAGAATGAATGCGAAAGAATGAGTCACAATTACTAAAACTTCACTGCAAATCCTGGTGTAAAGCTTTTCTGTAACATTCTGGTACCTGGCCATTACTATTTGTAAGAGCATATACACAGAACCCACAATGGGATCGTGCTCCTGTTCTGCTAGGCACCATGCATGCACACAGTAAACAGGCACCTTCCTTCCTCAGGGAGCTTGTCACCCAAGTAACCAGCTGCAATTCAGCAATTTCTGAATATTTTAATGTAAAATTTAAGTCTCAAAAGCACATGAAATAAGTATTGCTCTGTTTTAAAGCTAAATAGCATATTTCCCAGAAGAGGATCCAAATAATGTGCGCTCTCAGACATAAACTGATTCTACACTGCTATTAAGACAAATAACTTCTGCTAGAAACATTTACAATCATGATGTAAAACTTAAGATCATGAATTAACACCATAATAACAGAATAAATATCTCACAGAACATACGAATGTATATCACACACTGATGTCTGTCATGTTAAACCTGGTGAGGATGGAGGAGTTTCTGGAGTTGTTCCATGTGAGTGTATTTGTCCCAGAGACTTTTCAGCAACAAGTTTACCATTTAAAGACTTTAGATAGTCAGGAAAAAGAGCTTTCCTAAAATAACCATCCAAAAATGGTTATGCCGTGTATGACATTTTCCAGAAATGGCTATGCAGTGTATGATATCTTCAAGCAAGAAAGGCCTGAATAAGTGTAATATCTATGAGATAGGACGAATCCACTTTTATCAAACAAAATTGGAATATATATCAAATTGACTTCAAGCACAGAATCCAAAAACTTTACCAACTGAATAAATGAGGGGAGGCTGTGAGCGGAAATTAATCTGGCTGAAGTTTTCAGAATTTGATTTTTTGAAATGGCAACTTCAAAATTGAAAAAACTCAAAATTTTCTGTGAAAGTCATTGGCACCTATTTGGAATGAAATATTGTGTTTGAATTTATAGCTCTTTATGGTTTAATACTGTATATATAATATAAATTTAAAAATCAAGCAGCAAGCAATTTTGAAAGAAAAACAGGACCAGGTTGTTCTGAAAATGCAATGTTCTCAGGACTGGAAACCTACTTTTTCTCTCCGAAACAAACCAACCTCATCACATTCTGATGGCACCGCATTTTCAGAAAAAGCCTTTACATAAGTTTTTCCAAACAGCACAAGTAAACATAGATAACAAAAACTATAATTATGCTTCCCCAAAAGCCTCTGGTAAAGGACAATCTGTCAAACTCAGCTCTTCTTCCTTCCCTGGCTCATATCAGTACTGCAGGACAATATGCTGACCACTGTCCATTTCTGCTGCAGAACTTCTTTCCTGTTGAGAGAGTAACTCAGCTGCTCAGCTCCCTGACTTCTGTGAGAGGGAGGTAAACACTTGAATTACAAATATAGCCACAATTAATATAGAGTTTCTAAGCACTCTATGATAAACTATGCCCTGGCCCACATTTAAGAATATTTTTCTAAAATGATTCATATTTCTCAGAAAGGCTAAGGCCCCTAAGATCTCTACAAACTGTAAAAGACGAAATTCAGACCAATTCAGACCAATTCAGAACACTGAAACAGTACCTTTGAAACTCAGTATCATTTTAGGTGGGTATACTCTAAAACGATGCTTATTCCATTTCTTAACTGGTGGAAATTTGCCAGCTGTGCCTCTTAAGAATCCAAAGTAAAAGAAAGATCTCTACAACCAATACTAAAAAAAGGCATGAACATCTTATCCAAGGGTTTCTAGTATCATAGAAACACATCTGAATAGGTTGAATGAATTTTTAAATACATTTTATTAAACTTTGTTATTCTCTCTCTGCAAACACCTACAATTTCTTTCCATGGATTATTTTCATGGTGACATACAAAAGCACACTTGAATTATCTGAGTTGTTGCTTAAACCTTATTCCACAGGAAACTAAGCTAAAAAGACACTTCTGTCTTGAGACTAAGAAAAACTTCAATCAAAATGAGTGTTCTCTTTCCTCTTAACCCCTAAAATCAGCTATTTATTCCAAAATATCTTTTGAGCCATAATATTAGGAATGACACTAACATTTCAGTGATTTAACCTTGAGTTTCAGAAGCTCATTCAGAGGAACTCAAGCAAGAATACTAATTGAATTTGCAGTGTTAACGGATGCATTGAGAAACTCAGCAAGCAATTAAAAGGCCACGATATGAGGGAGAGCAAGAGCCCTTTTTCTAGTGTAGCTTGAAAGACAAGCAAACTCGTATGGGATTTTTTTTTTATTTCCAGAGTAACTCAGGGAGCATTTTATTCAGTCAAACAGCCGCTCCTGATCTGACCTCTTCTGACACAGCAAGGCATGGAAGAGAAATAACAACCTATGGTTGACAATAACCATTATTGTATCCACGCTTCGGACTAGAGATAAAGAGGTGTATCTAGCAGGTCTTCTGCTAGCAAAAAGCTTTTTTCCTTTCCCTATGAAACCAGTTCATTTATTAAAATTGTTGTGGCAAAAGTGGGCTCCTGAGATGGGCTTGCACCCGGCCCAAGAGATGCAATGACAACATCCAACGGGTCTTCCCGTAGAGGTCCTGCAGCAGGTCACCTCTCCTGTGCCCGTCAGCCTGCCGGAGGCAGGGTGTGAAGTGTAGCCCAGACCCAACTCGAACCACATCTTCCTTACTCTGATAGCACATCCCGTCTTTCTATGGTGTCAACAGACAACCGTTCTAGCAAAACATTACAAGAATTCAATGACAAAAGCCAGCACAAACACCGTAATTATCATTGATTACCTTCTTAAAAATCTTAATCATGAAAAAGACAGACAAATTGTGGTTTTCCCCTGTGAAAGTAACTTTTACAATGGCATTCAAAGCTGCAAGGTTAGCTAAACACACTTAAGAGCATCTCCTTCAATCTTCAGAAATGGATGACTGGAAATTGAAAGTCTAATTTATTCTTTTTCAAAAGAAAAGATCACTCTCCTCGTTGACAGTGCCTAGGCAGACACAATGAGCTCACACAGGCTGCAGCTTTGACTACCAACGTGTTTTGCCAGTGACCCTGTAAGAGAATACGCTTCTGCAGAGCAGCCACCCGTGAGGTCTGGGGTGGCTGTACTGTACCTGGCAACAAGGGCCTCACTGGCAAGGTGTGGACCTGCATCTTGGCATATCTTGTGTCTGCTTCTCCTCAGCTGTATTTTTCAATTATGAAAATCACCAGCCAGAGAGCACAAGAGAAGGGACAAATTTTAAGTAACTATTTTGTTGTAGGGACAATACAACCAGCAATATTTGAAGGCATACAAACAACATTAATAAAGCAACGAGCTCATATAAATGATGCCCATTCCACATATAAACATAAGGTAGTACAACAGAAATTTAAACTGCCAGCTTGTTAAAGACTACCGAAAACAGGAATGGAGGAAGATGCTTCAAGGGTAACAGGGGTATGAACTCCTGGAAAAGTGTCAGTGTGCAAGTATATATGTGACTACACATACAAAAACACTAAAACACAGAGGACTGCCTTGTACAACAAAAAGTACCTTATACTGTATGCAACTACATGGCCTAGAATTTAGTTAGTATAAAACCTGTAACAGCCTGACCTCCTTCAGCACATACAAACCGTGAGCCTGTCTCAGCACGCAAAATACCTGGTGGGGCAACCAGGGTGGGCTAGGCCAGGGTAAGTGTATTCCACCAGGAGCATCCCTGTCAGCGCAGCGCTGCCCTTCTTGCCTCCTGTGGCAGCGTATGCACTGAAAGGACCACTCATACCAGCTCTGGCAGCTTCTAGGTTGGAGTGATTCAGCAAATTGTAAGCTAAATGCAGTCCTAGGTGCACAAAAAACAACCATCAAGGCTCGTTGCATGAGACAATCTGAGGACAAGAAGAAGTCAGAGTGAGTTCAGAGAGACACAATTAGCATAACAAATTGGAAAGGGAAGAGGTGACATGAGAAGAGAGTGCTAGAAATTAATCTAGGCAGTAAAAAAGCAACTAAGTAAGAGTTGATTTAGTCATATGAAATAAATAGCTGAGATCTTTGAAAAAAAAAACTAGAAGGAGTGGCTACTTTCTGCAGTAGAGGGGAGGTAAAACTGGAATGAAAGTAATCAGATAACTGCATGGAAAAAGATCTTAACAAGAATAATTTACATGTAAAAGCATTTTTCTCAGACTAAGACTGTGTTCCACACATGAAAAAGAGTATACATTTCTTCGTATCATCATTTGTTCCTGCAGATAAATTCACTCTGAAGTAACCCCCCTCCATCTGCAATTAGAGGGAGTTCACTTTGTTACTCCAAAAACAAAATTCAAAATGTTTTTATCCCTTGAGCCCCACAGAATTTGACGTACTGAAGTCAAAATCTGCTTATACGAACACAGCTCCAAAAACAAGCTGTTTCATGACAGGCCAGACACCAAGTCACAGCCAAAAAACAGCTTAATATAACAATCCATTTCATCAGAGATGCTTGTCACAAAATGCTCCAGCCCAGCTATCAGCTTTGGGAATCCAACCCTTAGGGACCAAATTTATCCAACAAAATTCACATATCCCTAGCAAAGGGCTAAGACTCTAGCAAGGATGAGAGACGATGACTTATTACACACAGAAGTAGATGTTACTGTCTTCAGAATGTATTTTCCTGGAATTATCCATCACAAAGCAAAATTATTTGGACTGTCAGAACAAATGTGCCTCTGCAAATCATTGACTACATAGATTATCGGAAAACTCATGAATTTTACTTGTTGCTTTTTTTGTGATTTCCCTCCTGCTCTCAACTCCTCAAAAGGAGATGAATGTTCGCCCACAAGGGAAGAAGAAGGGAGCACCCCTTATTCCGGTACTCCCTTAAGAAGATTCCCACACAGCGGGAGAAAAATTGAAAACGCTGCTCATTTTTGAGGGACAAATGAGACGGAGCTTCAGGAAAGAAATCGGAAGGAAGAAAAGAAATCAGAGGGAAGTCCCTGTCCAACAGCCCCAGGCAGAGCTCCACATGAGCCATGCCACGGGCTCTGCTGCTGAAAAATGCTCCAGATCTCCAGGAGTCTTAAAATAGAGGTGGTGATCGATTATAATATTATATATTATTATATATAATAATAAATGTTAGATACATATACACAGATATATAGAGGCACCAAAACAAGTTCACTACCACTGAGCAGGTGCAGAAGTCAAGCTCAGTTCCACACCAGACACCATAAAGGATGATCCAGGGTCTTGTGCCTCTAATGTCATCTAAAGGCAATTTTAGCACAGAACAGTAACTGAATATATAACTCCACTTGGAAAAAAAAAAAATAAAATCAAATAGTGAAGTAAAACTGCAGTGGGATTACAGTATTGGATAGACTTGATTTTGGTAGCCATGCACATATGACAATTGACATAACACCAGACTAGATTAAAAACAGAAGAAAAATAAACAAAGCAAACTCCCCCATCAGATGGAGAATTACACCAAATAAATCAAAACTCTTGTATCTGCAAACCACGTGGCATAAACTGCATCGCCTTTCTCCACTTTCTCTTCCAAAGGTTGGTTTGGTTTATAATCACTTTGGTTTATACAGAGACAATTCACTCTCACATAACATTTTGTTCTCTACTCTTTGGGTTAGAGAACATGGGTAAAATTTGCAATTCAAAGATTGACACTGACTTTCTAGATTTTGCTTTGAGAAAAAATAAAAAAAGCAAATGAATGCAAAACAAGCATGTATTTAGCTACTTTGCCAAATAATCTCACCTATGAACATCTGCTCATATTTATTTCAAGAAATATATATTTTGGTATACGCTGATTAAATTATAGAATCTAAACAATTCATTTCACCAATTAAAAGCCCTGAGAGGTTTCAGATAAATCAAATGAGTACATTTGGATCAGCAATTCTTCGTAAATCATACACTTTGATAAACCCTGGATCTCTTTATTGTAGCACTTTAGCAGTACATTCCTGGCAAAGCTTTATTCCACTGAATCTGCATGCTCCACTGCAGTCCAATAAGGCTTGCTAAATTAACGCTGCGCTTATAATTCTGTTTGTATTCAGTGAAGAGAATGCTACCAAAACAAAGAGTTGGTAATTCAGAGAATTAACTTTTATGACAACTCTACGATCCTAACAGCTAAGAAAGGTAACATCGACCAAGGACCCTGTCCTTTGCATTTCCCAGACTATCGAACTCTCTGGCTAAAACACTAATTGCTCACTTCTTTGAAACTTTGTTTCAAGAACTAAATCCTACCTTAACACTAACTTTTTTTTTTTTAACTTCTTGTTTCTAACATAAATTTGTCCATATTGCAGGACTATTTTCCATATTGCCAGGCTAATTTTGGTGGTAGTTTGGCTCATCTCATTTCAAAAGAGATCCAGAAGCAAAGTGTTGTGAGCCCGCAATGCACAGAGAACACCGGCAGATTTGCCACGCAATGACCCAGAACTGCTTGTGTATCATCCCCTCTGCAACAAAGTCCCCAAAAATACCAAGAACAAAATAAAGCAAGAAGTCATTCACTGATCTATATCACCAGCTGATGAAAACACCAAACTCTGAAAAGGCTCTGGAAAAACATTTGTTACTGGAATAATAATTCAGTGTCAGCTACAACTTAGATGAAGTTAAATACTTCAACAAAAGTAGTGTTGCAATTTCAATAAAGACTGTCAAGATTTTAAAAATTATGTTTTTATAATTTATAAAAATTGAAAAGCATAACAAAATTACCAACACTGAAAAAACAACCACAGTAGTTGCAATTTAGTGTGCCTTCATATGTTGAATAAATGAATTATCTCTTTTGAATTAAAAAAGTCTATAGCTCTTTTGATACCCAAGGGCTTTTCAAAAATCAAATTAACTCCAACCTTTAAGGACAGTTATTTTATCTGAAAATAAATGTCACCAGAGGATAATATACTGTTTGTTCATTAAAAGTACAGCCATCATTTGAGTTGCTTTTCTTGAAAACCATTCTGTGGCTTGCCCCAGACAAATCTCAGGAGGTGTCTGGAAGTAAGTTCACTACAAAAGCTTGCTATACTGTTCCGATGACTTTGTTTATGCTCTATGCACAATAGCCAGGACACTGAGAAAAGCCAACATGAATTTAAACTATGCTGTAGAGCAAGTCCAGAAAAATCAATAGAGAAGCAGGGGAAAATTCTCTGTGTGTTGAACAAAAGTGGAACAGTTTTTGTGCATTTCTGTGATGTGGAGATTTATATCCAGACCCTCTCTTTCAAGTCTGTGATACTGGATTAATAAAATGCTACCTGCCAGACATACCCAACTGCTGCAACTAGGCTAATATCAGTATCTAATTCAGAACTAGTTCAGGTGACTCCATACTATACTATAGGCAGTGAGTAGATGAGAGGTAGCTGGATCTGATTCAGATCTCAGATTTAAATTTCTATATTTGTAAGCTCAAAACAAAATCGCTCCTTATTCACATCAGTGGAAAACTACGGGACCTTGTTTCTAGGAAACAAATTAAGATTTCATATTACTTGTGACTTAACCTCTCTCATCCTAGTAAAAAAATAAATTTTCTTCAGTCAGGTTTACTGCAGTAAAAAGAGTCACAATTAATATAATACTGCATCCAGCCCTGGAGCCCCCAGCGCAGGAAAGACATGGATCTGCTGGAGCAGGTCCAGAGGAGGGCCACAAAAATGATCAGAGGGATGGAGCACCCCTCCTGTGAAGAAAGGCTGAGACAGTTGGGGTTGTTTAGCCTGGAGAAGAGAAGGGTCCAGGGAGACCTTATTGCAGCCTTTCAGTACTTAAAGGGGGCTTAAAAGAAAGATGAGGACAAACTTTTTAGCAGGGCCAATAGCGATAGGACAAGGGGTAATGGTTTTAAACTAAAGGAGGGTAGATTTAGACTAGATATAAAGAAGAAATTTTTCACAATGAGGGTAGTGAAACACTGGAACAGGTTGCCCAGCGAGGTGGTAGATGCCCCATCCTTGGAAACATTCAAGGCCAGGCTGGATGGGGCTCTGAGCAACCTGATCTAGTTGAAGATGTCCCTGCTCATTGCAGTGGGGTTGGACTAGATGACCTTTAAAGGTCCCTTCCAACCCAAACTACTTTATGATTCTAATATCAGTTTTATAATGCCATCATGCAACAGGAACCATGAAATTCTTTCCCATATCATAACCCCGCTTCCTTTGACCCTGCTAGAGCACACGTTAACATGAGCAGCACTTACCGCTTTGGAAGAGTCACAGCAGTTACCAGCAAGCAGCCCTAAGTTACAGCCGGGACAGCTGAGAAAGCGCACTGACTGCACAGAATAGCTTTGCTAGTCATCCGTCCAGATTACAAACTCAGCTTAGTCAGGTCTAAACCAAATTTTTATTTTAACCTACTGCCAACCACTGTTTTTTAACATAACTTTAAAGCAAAGCCCTTAATACCCTGCTAATGGAGCAGAAGGTTTTCACATTCTTAGCTGTTATCTTCTGTAACACAGTTCGCAAGTAGCAGCAAACTGTAATAGTAACAACAACCAGACTACCATAAATAAAAAATGATATGAACCACAGTACAGACTAAACAGACTTACCACTCCAAGACTTCACTGAATTTTTCGACAAGCTCAGTCTTTGCTCCGATTTATTCTAGCCACCATTCTGCTACCACTGTCTGCTTCACAGCACTGGAAATAAAGTCCTCACAGTCCCTATACATTTTGCTTACTCAATCTATTCTGCTTATGATCAGAAGTAGAGAATAATTATCATTTTTGTTACAGATGCATAGGTACATACGTTATGGGCAATATGCTGTAAAATCAATAACTTGAAGAGTGAATGGAGCTGTTATCACAGCTAAAGCACCTTAAAACCTGGAGATAAAAAAGTATAACTTTTATACAGTGATGTGCATTAAAAATTGGCAAACACGTTAGGCTCTTACCAGGAATGGACTCCAGCAAATGCAAGAAACACACATTATAGCCAAGAGCTGAATGATCATTTCAAAATGATGAGATCTGCCTTGTCTTTGTTGACTTTTAAATTTGACTCTTAAGAGGGTAATTCCTGTGACAGCATTGCACAAGAATGAAATAGCAAGGGCCAGTAACCCAAGGCAAGAAAAAAGTAAGAGATAAAATCTGTCTTCCCAGTCCTCAACATGTTCTGTTTTATAGAAGCACCAGGTCCTCGATGCTTGAATTTGATAGGCTCTAAACCTAAGAATAGGCAGCAAAGCTATAAGAACAGCAAACAAACATACCATAGTCAACATCATTTTCACATGTTTAGAAGTCATTTTTGTAGAGTGAAATATTGGCTTAGTGACTCCAATGCACCGTTCAACAGCCATGACACTGCCCAGGAAGAGCGGGCACAAACCAAAGAAAACCATGCAGATGCCAAAAACACTGCAAAGAATGTTGGACTGGTTAAATCGAATCCAGTCTTTATCTGATGCATACACAAACACTGCAATGGCTCCGTTGATGAGGTGGCCGAAGAGATCTGTGACAACCAAGCCACTAGCGAGAAGCAAAAAGGAGGCTTTTGATTTCTGTCTAAATCTCTGATATGCCTTCATGAGAATTGCTATTGCAAGACTGTTGGACAAAATTCCCACTGTCATGAAGATTATTGAAAAGAAAACTGAAATCTTCTTCTCCGTGTGGCAGGTTGTGTTTTTCAAGATTCCAAATCCAGCCAGCCCTGGTGATTTTGAACTGTTCATGGTTAGGAAAGGAGCGGCAGCCCTCAAAACATTTCAGCAGTCTTGCAATCAAAAGGCATCTGCAATATTAAAAAAAAATACACACACACTGTAAAAGGCATATCACTGTTCAAATGACATTTGAAGCAGAAATTCCACAATACTAGTCTATGGTACAAATCTAATTTTCTGGTTTTCTGAGTGATGCGATATGATATGGCATCATATTTTAAGCGCATCAGTCACAGGATAAAACAATTACCTGCATACATTATACGATGCAGATACAGCGTACAGTATCTTTATAGTCTCTGCACATGTAAGATATACAGATAACATATAAAATATTTAATGCTCATGTACATATAATCAGAGAAACCATACAAAACATTCTGGTGGTTAAACTATGTATATAAACAAATGGCTTTTGCAACATATTCCTAGAATGAAAGTATTTATCAGCCCAACCACAGTCAAAAGTGGAATACTCAAACTGGAATGTTTGGAGATGATAATCACACTCCATTTTTCTCCTCACTGTTAAGCATTTATTTTCAAAACAATGTCCTAACATCTTCCAAGTAATTCTCCTCTCACAATTCAATGTTTTAAAGCTTTAACATAACCAGCACTGAAGTCTCCAACTCCGCAGTTCCCTCACCGAAGTACAAACTTGTATTTTAGATGCTCCCTTATTCAGAAACTGATTCTGCAAGTTACTTTACACTTTATCTCCCATCTCTACTCTCAGGACATTCCTGCTGGCAAAAACTTCCCATGCAGAAAAAAGAGCAGGCTTTAATAACGCACAATACAAAGAGGCGGTGAAGCCTCTCAATTACTGAGCTAGATCAGAAACCGGGCACGCCGAACCCGAAGGTATTTCTAGCCTTCAGAACTGCGAAACGGGAGCGCAGTCGGCCAACTCCTCACTCGGGGCAGGGCACGGCACGGCACCTTCCCACGGCACGGCACGGCACGGCACGGCACCGCACCGCACCGCCTCCCCGCAGCGCGGCAGCCGCGCCGGCACGTGGGCAGCCCGGGCTGCGCCGGGGCCGCGCGCCCCAGCCAGCCGCGCGCCCCAGCCAGCCGCGCTCCGCACGCCGCCCCGCACCGGCCCGTCGCCACCCGCAGCGCCTTAAGTCCCCGTCGCTGCCGCCGCCGCCGGGGGCGGGGCGAGCCCGCCACGCCGGGCACAAGTGCCACCGGCAGCTGCCAATACCGGCCCCGACCCGCCCGGCTCCGCGCCCTGTCCCCCTGCCTTCGCGCCCCGCAGGGCTCCCACCGCCCAGCCCCGCCGGCGCGCAGCGCTCCTTTCCCCGCCCCGGTGCCGGCCCGCCGCCGCTCACCTCCCCTTCGCTCCGCGGCGCCGGGGACAGCCGCGGCGGCGCAGCGCGCTGCCCCGCCGGCCGCCGCCGCCGCCCGGCCCGCCGCCGCCACCGCCCCCCCGCCCGCCCGGCGCCGCCCGCCTCCCGCCCTCCCTCCGCCTCCCCTCCCGGCCTCCCGCCCTCCCTCCCTCCCCGCCCGCCGCCCCCGGCCCGGGGCCTGGCCACCCTCCAGCGCCGGGGCGGTCGGGCTGCCCGGCCCCGTCTCTCCGCGAAGGCGATGCCGTCGCGCCGCGGGGGTCGCCGCTGCCCCCCGCGCTGTGCGGGGCGACCGGGAGGCTCCGGGCGCGCCCAGGGACGCGGCACCTGCCCCCCCCGCAGCGAGCCCCGGAGTCCCTTTGCCCGGCCCTTCTGGAGGGGGCTGCGGGGCAATTCGGGCAGCCCCGGGGGCGCCCGGCTCTGTCCCACGGAGGTGGAAACCCTGAGCTCAGGCCTTCCGCCGCCGCGGGAGCAGGGAGAGGTGCAGGGAGCTCGCCCCGCGCACGCCAGCGCGGAGCCTCCTGCCTCGCCGTGCAGGCGTGCAGGGAGGTGTCTCCGGCAAGGAGGGCCAGGCTGCCCTGTCACATCACAGCGCCAGGCGACAAGGCCACCCCAGCCAGGCAGGATGAGTTCTTGCCCACGGTGCTGGAGCCACAGCAGTAGCAACTCGTGGGCCAACCAAGAGACCACATCTGTCCTCAGCCACAGCCTTGTCCCTTCACTTTCCACATGCTCCTGCCCAGCCACCTTCTTCACCAGCACACAGGGAGCTCAGGAAGGGGCAGCCCCCAGGAATGGGACCCCATGGGATGCAGCTGTGCGCATCACTAGGAACACACCCCTTGCACCTACCTGATCACGTAGAGCTGACGGTTCTCCTTGGACCGTTTCTCTGCTGGAGCAAAACGACAAGAGCACGGCCAGACAAGGAGTTAATGATACTACAGATAAGGCTGGAGATCCAAAGGTTCTTCATTTCCCATCACATACTCGGGCAGTTACAACTTGAAGTTATAGATAACTTTTAAGTTCTCTCATCCATCAATATCCAGGACTACCAAACAGGCCTGAATGGGAATTTTTATTAAAAACTCTTAGTACAGAAATAAGCCAAAATATAAAATCAAGGTCAAAATATGAAATCAAACTGTAAAATGTTGCAGAATTTGTCATGGGCAAGAATGACGGAGAACTTGTATTTGTTTCCATTGAGACACAGCCTTGAGTTGTACTACTCCGAGCTCCATGAGGCAATTATTTAAAAAATTAAAATTCTCAAACATGCTATGGTTTTTGCTTACCTTCATGTCTTGAGTACTATGGATACAACTTGCCTCTCCCTAATCCACCAGTAAGGTAATACAGACCAGCTAAATCCATTCTTTCAAATAGTATCTCAGTTCACATACATAAACAGTTAAAAGCACCATGCGATGGCCTTCTTCCTGAAAATGCTCATCAGATTTTGGCATCTTAGCATACAATGAGCAAAAATGGTCAATTTGGTCTGTCTGGGACCCATAAATTCCCAGAAATTCTTTTTTTAAGACAACAATAAAATATAACAACATCTCAAAATACATTATTGCCCATTAAAGTTCAGAGGAAAAGAGTTTATTTTATGTTCCCCTGCCCAGAAATAAACGGAGATGGAGATCTCAAACTACAAACAGCTTGCACTGTGCCCTTCTTTCCTAGCCAAATTTCCTCACCCTTCTCTCCTAGCCAAATTTCCTCACCCTTCTCTCCTGAGATGGGGGGCAAGTCTGTTTGAAAAGAAGAAATGAAGTCGGTACCAAGACCCTTTAGTCTGGGAGGTAGAAGTTAAAACGCCATTATCAGGTAGATCGAGCCAAAGAGAAGAACAGAAAAACCTCAAGACAGATGTTTGAGCGTGCTTGTAAAAATATGGTTAGAGTAAGGAAGGAAAACACAGGCTTTTCATACTGACTGATGATCAGCTTTCTGCATTTCCTATTCTAATCGAAACAGAGGGAGTGACCAAAATAATCCCATCACAGCCTCTGCTGTGGGTCCTGGCTGGGGAGCCACTGCTTTCTCACGGGGTAGCCGTCCCTTCACAAGTTGTAGCCCTGAGCCAGAGCTGTGAGAAGGCAGAGGAAAGATCAATGTTGCCTTCATCAGGGCATTTTCCTCTCATCAACAGTTTGCCAATCAACCAATATGGAGCTGGGCTTCATAGAGTCCCTTATATGACTGAAAACAAAATCTATAGGTGCAAGAGTCACATGGGAGTGTTGCTTAGAGGCTCTGTGCTGCTCTGGCTGTTCAAAGGCTGCAAAAGACTGAAGAACTGAAGTATTGCCATTGGCTTTGCTCACTGACTTCAGCATTTCTGAATGCTTTTTGGATCCTGTATTTGTTGTAAAACCCTGGACTCCTGGATGCTTTGAGAATCAAGAAGATAAATACTGGTTTTGCCCCAAGTTTCAATCTGCATGAGTAATCAGCATTCCCTGCTCATGTTGCATGGGTTTAAATTCAGAAGCATTGGTATAACATATATGCAGAGATAAAAAGACAGTCTGCATCTCCATGTGCTGTGATAATTGCAATTCACCGATTGGCTATCAAACTCCAAACAGTGGGAGGAAAATGTAAAAAAACCCTTCTGGACAGGGAAATATGTTGCTGGTTGGCAAATGAAGTGTACAGTAATCAAATCCTCAAAGCCTCCTGCTACAAATCCAGAAGCACACTCAAGTGTTGCACTAATTTTTCACTAAAGACCAACTCCAGACAACTTTGCTGTAAATAAGCAGGTAGACATTTCAGTAGCAGCATCAAAGGTGGTAGAAAGCAAATAACAGCAAGATCTCTTCCATTTTTGTCATCTTCTCTCAAATTTCTTGTGCAGCCTTCAGTGACAGTTACTATATACTTTTATTACATTATTCACAGTTCTTGCTGCAAAACATTGGGAACCTTTTTTTTTCTTTGTACGTGACAACAGTAAATGTCATCTTTCCAACTAACCAAATTTGGTGAAATATCAGTGATATAAACGTCTTTATATTTAGGAGACAAAAGTAGTAAATCAAGATGACTACAGATGGAAATTAATAAAATAGGATCAGATTTGGGGCACCTCAGTCAGATAAAACTGTCAGTGAAAATCCTTCAGTTAAATGTCATATTGTTCGGCCCATAATTTTTGAGACAAAAAGGACTTCTGAAGTCACAGACAGTGACAGTGAGTTCTACAGCACCCATTGCCATGAAGGGTTAGAGTTATTGGCTTCCACTGCTTCTAAATTAGTAGTCCTTCAGGACTTCCTTCTCCTCTGGAATTAGTGTTATCCCTGCCACCCCCGTGGAGCAACTTCTATCTAAGATCCAAGTGTACAAGATGAATGAGATATTCCAATGAAAAAGCAGATATTCAGATGAAGGTAAGAAGGAGGTTTAGCGTAGATGGGATTTACATCAGGCAATATTGTACATTTTTTGATGCATACACACCGTTCTAAATATTGTATGGCTGAGAAAAAAAATTAAATTAATGCAAATGATGAGTTTCAAGAGGCCAATAAACAATACTGAGAGGTGAGTTGGGCAGGGGCTTGCTCTGTTCTGAAGCTAGCAATAGGCAGACAGCAGAAACATGGGGATGAAAAATTACAGTCTTGAAAGTCTGAGTCACTCCTTAAGAACACCAGCATTACTAATTCTTCTTGTATTTTTAGTGGCATTATTTAGTATTCTCATCACTAGAAAATGAGGAATAATTTACATGTCTGTTTGGAGGTTGTTAACTTGGTTTTACTGCAGATTTTCAAAGAGATTGTGATTTTAAATCACTTATAAGTGAAGGACAATTCACAATATCATTTCATGAAACAGTTAAGACTGATCAAGGCTGATTTTGCTTTACAAATTAATTACACCTCATGTCTGGAAAATGTAGGCAGAAAATGAGGTCAGTAATATGGAAGGTGATGATGTACATAGTAAAATGGCAGTAAGTGTGCAATAAAGGATGTCACCAAATCTTAAGCATTTGAAAGCTCATGTAAATTTAACAAATAAAGCTTTCTTAAAAGCATTATGTAACTGCTGTGTCCCCTTTCAGATTCAGGTAGAACTTCTGATTTAGGTCCTGGCTTGATAGTGTTAAGACAAAACTGTAAGTTTCTGCCTAAGCTAGAAAACAGATGTTTTATAAGAACATATGCACTATCATATTGGTGTGCAGTTAGACAGTGTTAGTACCTGAAGCAAGTAATGGAAGCTCCAATGTGTCTCCTCAAAGATCTGGTATCGGGATCCTGGGTTTTCCTGATTCTTGAGGAGAATGGATAAAATACATACTTCCAGTATCCTGGCATATTCAAAATACTCATTTTAAAATATGTTAAAACACTTCTCCCATTAAAATACCCATGGTTCAGCAGAATGCGCTGAACAGCTCATCCATGGCTTTGTCATTCAGATAACTGCCGCTCTGACCTTCATGCCTCACCATGAAGCAGTTCATAAAGCAGTCACAAATTCTGGCATAAGTACTGCCTGAATTGGGACACTGGCCAATGCAGTTAAATGAGGAAATTCCTAGGTAGTTAAATATAAATTAATGGTGTTTTGTAACAAGCCCCAAATCAGTTCAGGAGGTTAAAAACACCAACATGCCAGTATCAGAGTGGAATAAAAACAAGAAAGGTCATCAGGAATCATAACAATAAACATGCATCCTTCTGCTGAGATTTCCACCTGCTGATATCTAAAAAGGGACTGTTTGCTCTTACTGGAAGTACAGCTGTGGATAATGGTGTTTTATTTTCTAAACATCCCTATCAGCAAGGAAGTTCAATTCTTTGCTTCTTGATAATGAGATACGTCTCCTGGCAAATGAGGAAAGAGTTGCTGTAGACAGAACAAAGGTGAAATATTCACAGTTTCCCTGGTGAAGTTTGAAGGGGGGGGGGGGGGGGGGAGCAGGGGCACAGAGGTTTGCTAGAGTTTGTGACGTTCATATTTGCATTGTAGTTCTTTTCACTAGGAAGAGCAAAGACAGATTTTCTGGTTTAATGTAGGTCTTGATGCTGTCACAAGAAGAGTCCAAGAAGTCCATTCAGAGGCATTCCTTTAGCCAAGGAATTTGGCCATCAAATGACTGATGGGCCTGTTGGTACCAAATAAACAGATTGTTTCTGAGATACCAGCAGACCTGTAAAGCAATTCCTTGATGAGCAGACCAAAAATATCAGCTAAACTTCTGAAACAGCTGAATTTGACCTAGTCATCATGGCCAAACCATGTTAGCAGAGGACGAGAGAGCTCAAGCATCCATCATCCAGCTATCAAACATGCAGACAAAACTTCAAGTGGAAAAAAATGACTAAACCCAGAAGTTTCCAGTATAAGCCAGAATATTTGCAATATGCCAGGATATGCAATACAACAAGAAAAAAAAGTCATTCTTTACTGTCTTATTCACATTTGTTCCTAGCAATGTTCGCGTAAACATAAAAATGAAGATGCTGCTTATTGGTCGAATGATTCACTAATAGATCATGCCAACCAATGCTAAATATTAGAAGTGGCTACTGAAACTTTTCATTACATCCATTTATTGATTTGCATTTTTTCCTACTTAGAGATACACTTTCATCTTAATCACATACTGTCACTCTAAAATGATTCGATTACTACAAACAGTGCCTAACCTGGTTATAAAAGAAAGAGCTGGAACGTAGTAATCCCCCTTCTTTCTTCTTCATTTGCAAACCTTGTGTATTTGGTACTTTCTTCATACCTTTTTTTTCTATTATGTCACTACAAGGCATACATGGGAGATGGTTAAGATCATTCTGTGTGTAGTATGCTTCTTTCTTATATATAGTTTTATGCATTACTTTGTACAAGTATTCCCCTTAGAAATGAGGGAAGAGGAACAGAATAATACAAAGGAACAGAATAATACCAAGCAGGTGTGTCAGTGAAACATCTTTTAACTGCTTTTTAACTATTGACTACAAAATAATCTGAGGATGTTCTTCCTATAAATCCACAAATTTGCAAGCATTCCCTTCAAGAATTTCTAGGAAGCTTCATGTTGTAATTCTGTAGCCATTTGGCTGGCTTTAATCAATAGTAGATTTAAAAGTCAGAAATATATTTTTTCAAGTTAATTGCGACATCCCAGAATCAAAAGTTGTCTCCTTTATGATTATATAAAGTATCCATTTTTTATGCTACCATAGACCCAAATCTTTAAATGGCCAGAGGAGACACATAACACCACTACTGACATGAATCTTGTCTGTTCAGGCTGGAGTAATTTGTAGTGAGTGGGCTTAATCAAGGCTGGAAGTACTGTTCTACCCATAACAATAACAGTATAATTTTCTTCTGTTCATTTTAAATATGTGGGACAAAATGTTCCCTCTTATGACTCACCTCTTTAATATTCTGACACATAAGAACAAACAATCTACAAAGTGATACTAAATGCTGAGCCATATTAACTCCTTTTCTCTTCTTCCATTCTCCAGAATGGAGACACTGCAAAACCAAGTCAGAAGAAATCTTTCATCAAGTATTCTTTTCAATCATTCTGCTCAGGTCAAATTAAATAAAGAAATCATTTCCTTCAAATTGTCCTAACATATTATATTTATGTCATGTGACATAATGGCCAAAATAAGTCCATTACACGAAAAAAATCTCATTAAGGGTATGCCTGCTGTATGCCTTCAAGTTATGTGGTGGTTTTTATTTGGTTTCTTTGCTTGTACACATTTAGGATTTAATATGTGAAGTTTTGATAGATTAAACACTTCTAAAGGATATTTTGAAAATAAAGGGTCATATTTTTCTATTGGTTGCAAACAGAATTTCCACAGTGACTTCAAAGAAATAATCTACTTCAAATCAATGACCCATAGTTCACTGAGTTCGTTACGAGTTCTAATACTCATGCCGTATTGCCTCACCACTTAGTCTAGCCGACAAGTAGAAAACCCTCTCTTCCGACTTTATCAGTTTCACATATAAAAAATTCATATTCTCTCAAAATTTCAATAAATTGTTGCAGAATTAAAACACCAAAAATAAATGCACTAGTTATGATCAGAGATTTTAAAGACACATGCTTCATTTCTCTTTTTAATCATGCAATTCTGAATGCCTTTTTTTGGGATGTGTGATCTATGTATTGCTTTTAACTGTGGCTCAAAAGAAGGGTGAAATTCTGTTAAATGGAACAACTTTTCATTTAAGGAATATGGTAAAGGGTGATGTTATTGATAAAGATAATTCATCAAATTAGTTACTAATCCAGGAGACTTCAAATTAAGAAGTTAATTAAGAAGAGAGGCAAATCACATTTAAAATACTATTTTTTTATTTTTTTTTTTTTATTTTTTTTAAAAGGGGGAATTCTAAACCATTTTTGTGGACTGTTAACTTTGGCAGAAAGGTGGAAGGAAAATCTAATGATTTACTGCTAGGCCGGTTCAGTGGCCTGCAGCACTTTCACGGAGGTTTTAGCAGCCTCAACCCTACAGAAGGCAGAGCTGAAGGTCATAAAAGGCCTATACCACTCCACGAGAGCTATGATCATGCCCACACCTACTTGCATGTGAAGTAGTTTACATATTACAGCCTCTGTAATACTCCATCTGAAGTTCATAAACTCATTGCTACTGCAGAGAAGCTGAAGGGTTTGAGGTAGGAGATAGGCAAGGGATGCAGGTAGCAGGAGAAAGTTTGTCAGCATTACAATGGTCTTATTTCACAGCCACAGCATAGTCAGGATGGTATGAACAGTCACAGGACTGCTCCTGCTCCTGAAGGGTTTACAATCTACATAAATAAATAGATAGAGAAGGCTGAAGCAATCTTCTCCCCAGAAACAAAAAAGCAACCCCTGTCGAGTGTCATCTTCCAATATGCCATGCTGGGCCCTGACAAGCATTTCTTTCAGGCAATTAAGATGAAATATGATGCTTTCAGTTTCAGATGCATCTATTCCAATTCATACAAGAATGAAAAGACATTTGAAACTGATAAAGAAGAAATGAAAAATGTGGTCCGTTGTTTCTTGTGAGCAGATACTGATAGGAGAATCAAAGCTGTGACAGAGTGAAGTTCTTCCTTTCTGTTTAATAACCTGTAATTAATGCTGCCGTTTGCAAAATGTGTGTGCTTTTCCAGACTCCGGTTCTGTTACAAAATCACAGTCAGATTAATATTAGTTGCTCTTGATTATCAAAAGTATCTGGAAACAGAACACAGCTGTGTTTAAGAACAAAACCAGAACTATCTTTTTAACATAGAACCCTTTTGCATTTGCAAATGTGAAGGGGGACAAACTGATGGAGTTCTGTGGGTTAATAATTTCATCACTTATTGTAAGAGCTTTCTAATCATACATTTCATAGTCTATGAAGATTTTCCAACTTTTATATCTGCTATCTGAGATCCTGGAAAGGATTTACCTTTGAATTTATGGTCTAGAAATATGTTACCATTTCTTCCACATCAAAGAGAAACCAAACTTTTGACAGAAATTCCATTTAATACGTCAAATGTGGCAGAGAATTACAGAATACTTGTAATAGTTAATCCATTAATTAATAGGTTTTCATTTCTGAGACATAATGGAAATCTGACAGTTGCAAATCTAACATTGCCAATTAAATATGCTTTTCTCTTATAATTGTTTGGGGGGTAATATAATGGGTTAAAATAAATCAGTATGAAACAAGCATTTCTGAAAGTGATCACCCACTTGTAAAGTCACTTTCCAGATACAGAAAATAAAATTGTGGTCATAACTGGAAAATTCCCATAAAAGTCAGTGAAAATGGTGGAAGAGATTAATTCGGAATCAATCAGCATTGTAACCTTTACATTTTTGTACCATTAGCTAAATTATTTTTTCCTCTTTCTTCCAAAATTCAAATTTAGCAAATATTTGGAATGGTGGAGGAATTATCTGTATTTTAATAATGGCAAAAAAAGGTTCTAGCAAAGTAATTATTACCCATCTGTTTTACAGTGCACAACACTGAGCTTTCTGGCAGCACATACTTGGCAAAACTCTGCAATTTCTGCAAGCTTTAGTCAAAGAGACTTTGACAACTTTACTTTCCTTAAGAAAATAGAAAGATGTTAACAACCCAAGAATATGACTTCTTAACTGATTTACCTTCTCACCAAGACAATGTTACTTGAACTACACAGTAGTATTTTTGTGGATTTTTATCAAGGATGTTAACATGATCCGTTCAATTATAAAATAAACTCAGTAAAGTCAGGATGCTGTTATTGAACATTAGCCATATAGTGGCATATTCAGAACCCTTTTGCTCTGTTGTAACAGTGAAGAATGCATTTCACTACAAATGACAAAATCTTTCACAGGACCTTCTAATTATCAATGAAATTTCCCCAAACAAGAATAGGAAACGTTTCCTTACCAAGAGGGTGGTCCAACACTGGAACAGGCTTCCTAGAGAGGTGGTCGATGCCCCAAGCCTGTCAGTGTTTAAGAGGCATTTGGACAATGCCCTTAACAACATGCTTTAACTTGGTTAGCCTTGAAGTGGTCAGGCAGTTGGACTAGATGATCATTGTAGGTCCCTTCCAACTGAATCTATTCTATTCTGTTCTATTCTAATATATACTAGCAAATAGGCAGTTTCATTTTGATTTTCTGGGGTTTTTTTCCTCTGATTCTCCTCTTATCATTTTTCATATTTTGAAGTAAAAATACTTCAGTGTTATTTTTAAGTATATCATAAAATACAAATACAAAGTCCATTAAAAAGCAATAGGAAGATGTCAATTAACATCAGGGGGCTTTGGGTTACAAACAATATAAATGCCAGCTGATTAGCAGAAAAAGGAGCCCTAGACTAGCCAACTGTTACATTTCAGAGATACAGTTCTCACCCTGAGCCATGCCAACATAGCTAGAGATTGATAGAGATGCAGAAATACATGATGGCTGCAGATAAATGATTAAAAGTTATCTCTATATCTTATCATCAAAAAGTGAGGAGGAATAAATTTTGTTTACTATACACCGAAGTAAACTAACTGAAATTAGAATAAGGCAATAGCTTAGGCAAGCAAATCTAATTTTAGAAAAACCTTCATGTTTTCACAACATTTTTATTCCTAGGATCGCTAGTATCTTAAAGCAAAGTGTGATCTTTAAACTTTAGACTCAACAACAAACCACAACCAGAAGCAGGAACTCAGCCTCAAGGCTTCCAGCTAAATGAAAGTGTTTGGATTTCCTGGCAGAAGATAATTTTTGATGAAGAAATTATTTCATCTTAATGAAAAGAAAAAGCACTCATTTATGATGTGGAGAGGTCTCTCTGTGGAGATATTTAATTAAGAATGATCTAATTTTTTTTTTAAGTAATTCTCACAGTGTTGGTTTACCTCAAGTAATATCAGTGCTATAGAAAGGTAGTAAACAAGTTTATATCCTTAATTAGCAGAAATTTCATTTTCAGTGTTATAGGCGGCCATGTAACCATTCAGCCCTTACTAAATTAATACAATCTGTATAGATATAGCCTTAAGCCAAGCAGACAATTTACCTCTGAAATCTCAATAAATCGGTTGCTCTTGATAAACAGTAGGATTTGATAAACAGTGGGCTAATGAAAGATAATGCTATTTCTAGTAATAGCATTAGTAGGGTTTCACTGGAGAGAAAAGAGAACAAGGTGTTTGGAGAGGAACTAGACCATCACAGCCTAAAAGCATATTGTGAGGAAGAGAGCAAAGAGGAATTCACATCTAGTACATGTCAACACGCTGATTTTCTTCAGCTTTGTTTTCTGAAGGGTGGTGCATTGGATTTCTAGGACAAAGGAAGTGTTTAAGTTTGGTAACAGACCTCTGCATGACTAGATTGACCAAGCAAATCTCAGATACAAGAATTTAGTAATCAGATGGACCCATGTGCATCTAAAGACACAGCAGCAGAGACAAAACATCTGTGAATTACAGTTTTGCAACCACACTCCCCAGGTACTGGTGCTTGATGAGAAAGTTCAGCTTTACATATTCAGAACACAAGCATGTCCAGAAGTGTCATAAAGTTTCTTAGAGGCCAGACGCATGCCTTTGTATATAGATATTAGATTATATATAAGGGAGTGCCAGCACAGGAAGAGTGAGTCTGACTGCTGATGTTTAAAGAATTAAAAACTCTGGGCTTTCTTCAGCAGCTTGTGAGTCCATTAGTAATGCTACAGATTGTAAAAACATAAGGATATTTTTTAAAATCTTTAATTAGTAACAAAACAATTAGTAGCATTTTAACATTCTGATTGCCTGAGGTCATAGCCAGTTAATAGTCAACCCAGAAATTATGTATCAGACTTCTACTTTCTAGCTTGGGAAACTGGAGTAGGCACAGAGCTGTTTATTTAGTAGAAGTAAAACAGATGAAAAATTAAGGAAATGGAAAAAAAAAGGTACAAAACTAATCCATAATACTAGCACTGTATAGCACTGCAGTGAAAACAAGACTGCCTTTGAGTAGCTTGATTTGGGTTAGAAAAGTGCTAAACAGGGATGACTCTGTAAGGCTGCTGGAGAAGTACCATTTCTGTTGAAATTTGACTAACTAATCAAATATCAGGACATTTATAAGAGGATATTTATAAGAGGACATTTCATCTCATCCTGAGTAACAGCTTTGATTCTGCTACTTTCATTTTTAACATTAAGTAATTGGCCAGTATGAGGTCAAATTTGTTTCCTTCTGAGAATTACTTATCCCTTAAGATGAAGGGGAAACATCGAGCTCTTATCACTTCAGGTCCTAGTGCACTTGAGCTGTACTTAAGGATTAAAAACCGCCAGTGAATTTCCATGTTTCCATTTTGAATGGCTCCTAGCCCTTTGATTTTTTTTTTTTTTAAGAGGATCAGTCTTTCCTACTATTTTTTCTTAGCTTTCATAGCTAATTATCCACTCTTTTCTGAGGTCCTCTGAAGATCTTTGGTGATGTCTGATAAAAGATGAGTGGCCCAAGAGTTACCTAGGAAAATATGTTACTGTTTCCTCATGGCTAGAAAAATTTAGATTGCTCTACCTTGCTACCATAGATGACCAAGAGTTTGGAATGAATTAAATAAGTGGAAGGATTAAGGGGTTGGAATGACTAATGTGAGTTTTGAGGAAATACCATAAATAAATTAACACAGGCTGGCTAAACAGAAATTAAGTGGGAGATGTGGTTATCTTCTACACGAGCATAAATACCAAAAACAAAAAAGAGGAGAATGAACTGTTTGGGGTGAAGTCCAAGGAGTCAAAACTAGTGCTAACCAGACTAGGTTGGGCAAAGGAAAATATCAGAAGAATGTACTAAAGGTGAGAGGTGGGTGGTTGTGAAACATTCTGGTAAGGGCACTGGTGCAACCCTGAACAGGATAGCCAAAACTGACAGCCTGGTTCAACTGCATAAATATTATTCAGTGGTTTTTTAATTTATTTATTTAATTAATTTTTACATTCAAAGATTTTTTTTTTTTTAATTTTGCTTTGTTTTGCCATTGTATGATTATTTTCATCTTAAAGGACAGAAAAAAAGATAGTGAATCGTTGCAGGCAAGATTTGCATGAGTAGATTTTTTTTTTCATATGAGAATGGAAAGGTAACATTTATAAAAAGACAGTGTGGTTCATGGTGATAACACTGGCCACTGGGTTTTTTGGAAAGATACTAGCAAGCTATGAAAGACATGAAAAGAAATTTCAATGCTTCAAAGATTAAAAGATTGTTACTTAATGTTTCCCACTTTCTAATAATAAACACTATCAGTTCTTTAAAAATCTACATCTTAAACAGTAACAGCTACATCCTAAATGTGGAATACAGTATGCACAAACATAAAGCTCAATTAGGAATACAGAAATCACCAATAACGATACTACACTTTTAGACTGATTACAGAACTTGTATTTTTTTCTAAGAGAGTATCAATTTAAAATTGGCTATTTATTGTTTATGAAGTATACTATGTGTAATATTTTTTCCTTAGCAGCTATACTTTTCAGATGTATTTATTGATTAGAATGAATGAAATTATGGTTTTTTATTTTTACTGTACTATTAAGTCCCACATTAACATCATACTTTATACAGATCAATGTTCAATAATTACTTTTAAATAATTCCATAACTGAATGAAAAAAAAAAAATTAGGAACTTGTGGCTACATGAAATCACTGTCTCTTTCATGACACCTTCAGAATCAGAAGGCCAGGAAAAGTTACTGTTTTCAAATCTTATGTTTCCATGTTTCACTTTGAAAATATTTTTTTCATAATGTGAATGTGAAAACAACATATCCCAGAAACTCCAGTAACCGCAGTAAATGTCACAGGCAGAGGAGCACATATCATAAGCAATATACGTTATTAAAAAAGAATAGGTCAAAGTGACTCAGAGGTTTGTAAGAGTACCGAGCACAGTATCCTTTCTTTGCCAGAATCTACTCTGACAAAATTCAGTGTGATCTGATATTTTTCATCAGCTGTGTACAGCAAGTAATATTCAATGTTTTGCTTAAGTTCTCTGTCCTTGTATTTGCTGAGGTATATTGACAACAGAATAATAAACTGGAGATAAATTGCTGAGGCCCTAATTAGCTATGTAGCAATTTAGCTGTATTCAGGGTTACCTGTAGATGGAATGCATCAACATCTATGAGCTGTTAATATCTCCATAAGATGGATGATATCTTTTGGGGGAATATATAAACTGTAGCTAAATCCAAAAAGAGAGAAAAGTTTTTCTAACCAAAATTATGAGCCAACATTAAAAAAAAAAGAAACCCAAACAAAACAAACAAAAAAAAAAACCAAACACAACAACAGCAACAAAACTAACAGTAACATGTTATGGGACAATCTTTTTAAAAATTCAGATAGAAAAATATCAAACTTAAGAAAAAACTAATGACCCAAAACATGATGGTCACGCTATTGCTTCATCATCTTGAGTAAAGAGCAAATTAGTCTGCACTTTCTATAAACAGTGCCCGCAACTGGACACAGCATTCACGCTGACCGAGTAGCAGCAAGCTTGTTTTGTGCATGGCTCAACCCTCTTGTTCACAAACTGTCGCACTGTTACACTTCTGACTCAGGTTTTCAGGTTAACCACAGCAGTTTTAAACATGCAAATAGAAAAAAAAAAAAAAAAGGAGAAATATTAAAAATATTAAAATCTGTTAAAGAATGAATTTCCTTAGAATTAATGGCTGTCAGATTCAGAGGGAAAATGAGTTACAGCTTGGAACATGGAATATATCCATGCAACAGCATCACCATTGATTTAGGTTTTGCTAACTGAGCAATTAAGTTATTTACCATTCAGCCCTCACTCAAATAGAGGAAAATCATGGTACATTTCCCCAGAATGTTTCTGGGGACTAACTGTACCCAAGTGTCTTTCTGGTGCAGAAGGTAAAAGAGAGAAACTGTAGTTAAAACTTGCTTCATTGAAACACTGGCAAAGAAGCCAGCCATGCTACTAAATTTCAGATGTGAATACAGACAATAAAACAAGGCCTACAGAAGTAATTTGGTTTAACAATATAGGACATGAACAACAGCTTTATAACACCAGATAATTTAGATTAAGCAGTGAAGCAGTGAAGAAAAAAAAAAAAGAAAGAAAAAGCTTATGGGTTATATAAAATTCATCTACCTGCCCATAATTTCTCATTAAAAAGTTCCATTCCACTTTTTTTTTGAAGAAAACGATTGCTTGGCATATTTCTGTGCAAGGTTTACGAACTTAATCAGCTATCCTCTAGAAAAATCCTACTTCAAGCTAATGGATTTTGGCTAATGAAAATGACTCTGTAGCAGAGCAAATACTTTGTCAGTTTTTCACACTTTCATTCATAACCACAATGAGGTGGCGATATTGCAGTGCCCTGATAAACTACAGGATTGCAGCTTATCATTTTTTGGCTAGATTTAGGACCAGGGTTTCCCCAAGGACAGTGTTCCAGCTGTGCAGATCAAATGACCCTTCCCTTGGCTTACACCCAGTCTCAGCCAACACGTCTTCCAGCGTTGGGTAGGTTTCACTCACTATTTCAAACAATGCTAATTCAATACCACCAGTTTCAAAACTAGTTCTGACTCTCATTTGTTAATGAGAGCTTTTGTTAAACATACTCTTTTAGGATCATAAAAAGAAAACTCCTCTACCTGCTTTACAGCATAAGAATACTTACGAATATTTCTTAAGGCAGGAGAGTGCAGGAATAGAAAATCAGGAACGATGCAAGCAAGGGAACCACATGTTGCTGTTTGACTTGACTGCCTGCAGCGAAACAGGATTCTGAGCAGACTCAGTGTATAGATCGTCTGTGTTACATTTAGCTGTAAACCAGACCTACCTTTGTTCCTAAAGATCTTAAAGTCACGCACTCTTAAATACCACTTATGTCATTGTTCAGGTTCTCTTGGTGACCTAATTAGACAAAGTGGGAGAGCAGGCTACCAAGTCTGGGGACAATTATAACACTAAGAAACAATTTGTTTTTTATTTTGTAAAAGAGTTCAGGCTTGAAAGTTTGAAGAAAACAAAATTTTAAGATCACTTATACCAAACAATACACCAAGAACTCTCCCCTGGTTAGAAAATTGATCTAAAAAATTAGGAGGGAGAAAATATAATACCTACTTTAGTAAACTGTAAATGGCAATTCCTCATGAAATATTATATCTAAATCAGCTCATACTATTTGCAATTTTGCTGAAATGTAGTTAACTCAAACTCAAATTCATGCTACTACATCTTTGTTCCATGTGTATAATGTTGACAGGAGCATATCTGCATCAGAAATTGAATTTCTGCTTTTTTTTTTTTTTTTCCAGTGGGCCTGAATTTGACTGAGTAATTCACTCAGGAAGGAAGGAATTCAAATTCTAACAGTCTTAATTTTGCTGCAAACAGCCACTGTTACAGCTGACATTTATATTTCATGCTCCTTGTTTTCTCATAGTTCACACAAAACCTAATCTACAAACTGCAAGGAACCTAAACATTTGAGCTCATTCGGTGTGTTGTGAATCAGGCACTCAGCAGAGTCATTAATGAATTTGGAAAAGAGTAATTCTAACAGGTTTGAACAGCAATAGTCTACACCTCATCCTGTTTCCCTAAATTTTGATTAAATGTCATAAAGTGCATGATCTTTGGTGTTCTGTATTGATCATAAAATTAATCTTCATGGGGGGTTCACAACTTGGCAGGCTGGAGGTTTTGCTGTCTCAACCACTTCATCATAACATGTGAAAACAGCTAGAAGTATTTTTTTTAAAACCGAAGGGCTGCCACATGAGTAACTGACATTCCTGCACTACTGCATTGTAAATGTTTGATTTTCCCAAGTATGGGACAGATTTAGGTCCCCTTCACAAAAGCCTAAATGCAAAAATGACTGTTGTGTTCAGCCTCACAGTTTTAACCATGCATAGCCAAAGCATAAATTTATCCCAGAAGTGTGAAAGAGATGGTTTCTGTAAGTAGAGAAGTTAAAGATGCTCAGTGCTTGCTTTGGGCTTCTTCAAAACTGGGGTCAGCACCTTTCATAAATAAACATAAATGGTGCTTATGTGCTGCTGCTGAACCTTCTACTAAAGGAACTGCAGGTCCTCTGGATCAAAAACAGTTGTCCAGTTCTCTCCCTTCTGCAGGGAAAGAAGTTATGTCCAATGCTTTGCCTTGCCTGCAGACTAATAGAGTGCAAACAGTTTCCATGGATCATCTGATTCATGTTAGCCATTTTTTCTATGTTTAAGTCTCCAGATTGCCTTCTTGTGATAACTTCAGACATCTTCATTGAGACAGCCTCTGAATAAATACTGTGCTTCCTATTTACCAAATTCCTTTACTTTGATTATTTCTTTGTTACAGTCTAGTACTAGGGACAGTATCCATCTCTACATGATTTATTTGTTTTCTTTAAAATTTTCTCCCCTGGATAGTAGTAACAATCAAATGTTGAGGCATGAAAGGATTCCTGATTCCACCTCAATGATTATTTCAATGGATATTAAATAGTTCTCATCATCTCCTGCCTACTGAAGAAAGCACTGTCACCACTGGATGTAAAATGGCGGGTTGAATCTTATGGAAATTAAATTATTGCTTTAAAATAATGGGTGTCTCTCACTGATTACTCCTCCAAATCTAAAAATGTTCTTCTTTTTAATGAAACCTATATAGTTTCTTCGATGATCAGAGAAATGGTACAGTGTAAGAGCTACTGTAGCCTTTCCTAGAATTTAGTTCATTCTTGCATTAACTTTTCTGTCTCCTTAAGTGGTAACCCAATTCTGATAAGACTTGACGAGAAGTTTATCTTCTGTGAAATTATTTCTGATCAGGAAAAGTTCCTTAAAAAAAAGGGAGGAGAGAATAAAATCTTTAATAACAGCCTCAGTGGAGCCTCTTTTCCCATGAAGGTTCTTTAAAGTGCAAAAGAATACACAAATACTGAGACATCACCTTCAAACTGCCTGTCTTGTGGTGCGGTTTTCTTGTGAGTTTCTTTGGCAATCATTGCTAGACTCCCGGTGTATTAACCGAGTTCTTCCAGGAGGAGATAATCCAAAGTGACTATTCACTCTCTACCTGAAACCTGTGCACCAATAGATTCTGAAAGATTAGCCGTAAGCTCGACCTAACTTTTATTATACCTGAGCAGGATCTCCCTTTCTCCATCAGCATCACAGCACCAAGGAAAAGACACAAAATCTCCAAACCAGCCTTACCAGAAAAATTGAAAGCAGGCTCATTTTCAAAGTGGTCAAGTAGACCAAGGACCTGACTTTCATCATAATTGATAGCAATAAAGCAGTGAAATCATTTAAATACTTGAAAAATAGCTACTATTTTACTAGCCCCATTCTAAGGAGCTGAATCATACTTATTTATCAAAACAGAGTTTGCAATATGTGCCCATATTCACCCTATTCCCAATTCTGAGGAGTCAGATTACAATACGTTGTATGGGAACCCACTGAGCTAAAGAGCACAAGGGAGATTACTGGTGGGAAGATATTTTGCTATCCAACAAAAATCGCAGCTTTCCAATTCCAGCCGAACCTGTTTGCATCTAGTGTTGCTTTACAGGCTTTCCTGCTGTACAGCAAAACCCTTGTAATGAGCTGAGGTTTCCTGCCACAACTGTAAACAGACTATGCATTACAACATCAGCATCTTGGTTGATAATTAATCTTTGCAATGAGGACCAGTTTTGCCCTTATCAACAATATAGAGAAAGATCTGTTATAAGGAAAAAGGTTGAGACTAGACTTAGGTTTGGGTTTTATTTTTTTTTTCCACTGACAAAGGCACACCATTTCCACTCAGAATTATCACCTTTAAACACAGCAGAAGACTCATCTTGGCAGGCACATCGCGCTGTAAGTTATTGGGAAGATTGATATAAAACAAGATGGTGGATAAAATTGCTAAATAATGTTCTGGTGTTGAAGCCTATTTCAGTCTTGGAGATTGATGATGCATGTCCAGAAATCTTATTCTTTGTTAAAGGGCTGAGAGAGAGAAATTGTGCAAGTACCAAAACTGTAGGTAAGGAAACAGAGAAAACAGTTGGCCTAGAATAATCACCACTTACCTGCCAAAGACAAAACCATGTATTCCTGCCTTCCCCAAAGGATTCGTGAAAACAGCTTTAGGATACTGTTCCCCTGCAATATGTCCTGTTGAAACACACACACAAAAAAAAAAAAGTACATGGAGCCAAAAGCCTGGCAAAGAAAAAAAAAAAGAAAAGCATTGCCAAATAAAACAGTAGAGGGAGTTAAGAGAAGAACAAGTGGATACACTAATAGGGTAGGGGGGAAGCGTGCTGTATTTAATTGAAGAGTAACAGAGATCAGGAAGCATACAGAAATATTTTGGTGAGAGGAACATAAAAGCAGTAACCAAACAGCACAGTCAATATACCATATGCTGTAATGGGAAAAGTTAAGGAAAGGGAATGTAAGCCCTAAAAATGCTTACAAACACCATATCCCCCCTTCCTGATATAGACTTATGATGGCAAGATAAGGTTCCAGTGTTGGGTAGAAAGGAATGTGTGCATGTGTAAAAGAAGTTTTATATCTGTATTTTTCTGATAGACATTAAACAAACATTTAATGTTCTTCTGGGTAGCAAGAGAAACCCAGATATTTATTTTTAAAGAAACACATGTTTGCATGACTTTGCATGAGGTAGCACAAAAGGCCACGATGAAGTACTTTCACCCATTTCTCTATACCTACATTTTGGCTGCTGAATATTAGTCCTAAATAATATAAAAAAGTGGACAAAAAAAATTGTAAAATTTTTAAATGAAGAGTCAGTTTATAACATTGTTGTCAGTTTATGAACAAATCCCATGTTTGGAGACATGTATATGTGACTACCATTGGACATCCACAAGACATATTCACCTGTCTGGTCACATAAGCAGAGCTGACTGCGATGCCAGCTTTGCAGACACATTTAGTCAAATCCCTAGGCTTCAGCTGCTGTCACTGGGAACTTTCTGACACTCATTTGAGGCACAGGCTGAAAGTCAAACCTCGTGGAAGTCAAAGACAGAACCCCCATCAATTTCAGCAGGACCAGGACTGCACTCAGCCAAAGAAATGAATGGCTGTTTGCTCACAGTCGAAATACAGACCAGACTGCATGGCTGTCATTAGAGCAAGAGCCATGGAAAGAATAACACTGGCAATTTGGAGACCTAAATTTAGTGCAGTTAGGAAAACCTTCATTAAAAAATGTGGAAAAAGACAGAAAACATTTTGAAAGGGATATGATGATAACTGGAGTATATAAGTACCTAGAAAAAACAGAAGATAGAAGACAGATTGGACGTGTCTGTGCAGTTACCATACCGAAGCCATAACCTGACTTATGTCCTGGAACAGTAATAGACAGATAATCACAGAGCTGTTTGTCCTGGACCTGCGGTGCGGAATGCACTGTCTCCCTAAAAATGAAGAGCATCACTACAGTGTATTCAAGGTGTTAAGCGATACTTATAATCTAGTAAGGATCCATAATGCTCAGCATAAATAGTTTTCTTTTCTTTGTTTTTAAAGCACAGTGTTTTTCCATTAATGACTTGAGCAACATCCTTTGTGGAGGATAGCAGCTAGGCGACAGTTGGCTCTTGCAACAGTATGATCTCCATAAGTTTAAGAGAATTGCGTAACAGCTTTTTCTTTTTCCTTTTTCTTTTTTTTTCTTCTTTTTTTTTTTCTTAAGAAAGAACTGGGAAATGAGGGAAGTGAGTAAAATTTTTAACATTGGCGGATTGTTTTCCTTTATATAAACAGCCTCAGGGGATTTGTTGAGACACAGCATTCAAACAAGCAGATTTTATTTCATAATAAATGAACTTTCAAATTGTTCTGGCATAGTCAATCACACAAACAAGTTTTTCCCAATTCAGAAAAACTTCTCAGAGTTTTTTCAATTCTTTTTCCTTGCATCAGAAAATAACCTTACTTTTCTCCTCAGATAACTCTTGCTTGCTTTTTTCCTGAATCTTGTGATCTCATTTTCATTTACATCAACAGCCAATCCTATCATTAGGATTTAGAGATTATTAAACATTTCATGGAAATCTTGATAATGTGTCTGTGCTGTATTGCATCCAGTCCTAATGAAGGTTTGTTTTAAAGAAATGTAAACAAGAGGGACTTGTTCTCATCTAATGCAATTTGGCAGCAGAAACTCCCATAGAGAGGAAATGAGCTGTCCCATGGTTAGCGTACTGGTCTGGAACTCAGAAATTCCTGGTTTAGTTCCCTGTTCTGCTGTAGACTTCCAGGATGACCTTAAATAAATCTCTCTCTGCCTCTGATCCCCATGTGTAAAATGAAATAATACCTGTTTGCTGGTAAACAGATGAAGAAAAATGAAACAGAGCTGAAAAGAGCTCAGTGTCTGTCAGCCCAGTTGAGCTGTACTTATTCAGATTGTGGATTTGCTCATGCTGCCACCTCATCTCTATCATCTGCAGTTTTCTTGTACGAAAAGACCGTTAACCATTTAGCAAATGCCTTTGCTGTCCTTTTTTCACCCCAGTAATCTTTTTCCTGTCTTTCCTCTATTCTTTATACATCCTTGACTGCCTTATCCCCACCTGTTGCATGTGTATTCTTTCATCCCTGAACAAGCACCCATTGTTGATTGACACCTGTTTTCAGGTAGAAAACCAGGTAATTTTATAGTCTAATCAAGGCAAATTATTCACTCTCTTCTTCTTCATAAGCTTCTGGAAACTATAACATATATAAGACAGAATTAAACCCTATAAACCACTCTTATAAATTCTGCCTAACCTAACACACATTTCATCCTGGATGCTAGGACCAGGATGTTCTTTCAGAGACAGCCCTGGACAGAGTACTTAGAAATCTGCAGCTCACAATGTGCCATGATAAAATGTAAACCACAGAACCTTTGCACTTTAGAGTGATTTCTTTTAAACACTAGTAACCATATGTATGCTATTAATAAATATAGGACCTTTTATAATATAACATAAAAAGAATTCATAAAAGTGTCAACACCAAGAGAAGATGGAAGAAATATCCAGAGTAATTAGCACTTTCAAAAGTACTCTTTGAGAGAAATCAAAGGAACCTTGATAATTCCAACTACTGAAAACCAGACTGTTGATTTAAAAAAAAAAATATCTATGTTGTAACCAAATGTAAGGCTATTCTTTATAAACTGAGATTCTCATTCTGAGATTACTAGGGAAATAAAACACAGATTCTCCAACACCTATTTTGTAAAAAACAAATGGAAATCCAGACTCAAGAGACACGTATTTTGTTCTGTTCTAGACTTTGATCCGTGTCCATGTATGACTAGTTTTTGGGGTGTTTTTTACATTCCTAATCCCAGCTTCAAAGTCATTGTATCTGTTAGATCTGTTAGCCAAGTATGTATCAAAGACTGTACATATTGTTTCTGCCAATGGAGTTCAGAATTATAGTGGAAAGTGATGACTCAGACCAATGGTTGATATTTCTAACAATCCTATCATATTAGACTAATATATGCCAACTCTTTGTCTCAGGATGATAACATTATTTTTACAATATATTCTTGATGAGAAAAATCCAGGGAAAGCTTAAGGATAATGCCTTCCAGAGTTTCAACAGTTACATTTAGAGGTGTGAATATAAATAAACATAGCTTGCCAAGAGTCTTTTGCAGTATCACCATTCTTATTTGCCTGCATTGTATGTAAGGGCCCATTGAGTTTTCATGTTACATTTTCCATAAGAGTTGCATATGTAATAATTCTGTATTTCCATTTTGAAGTCGTAGGTACTAATCTATTGAACGTCATCACTCACCCTTTTTCGGTAAATGCAATCCAGCATGCAATGCCATCCAAAAAAAAAACCCAAAGATCCTAAATCAAGATGTTTCATTGAATCAATATGAAAAAGAACAACTTCAGCTGCCTTATCTGGAGTGATTAAACACACAAAAAAGTCTCTGATTGTTCCCTCTGCAAGGAGACCCAATTCTGTTCTTAATTTCTCATTTCCTGACCGAAATCCCACTGTGCATATTTTGCACAGCTCACTATAGTAGGCAGGAGGCTTATATTTGGTTCCACATTATTCTACTCAAAGCAACATTTTTACTCAGTTTCTACTTTAGTATAAGATTAAAAGTTTGCTGCAGGAGGCAAAGTTTTTAAAGGAAACTCTCCAAATTCAATTAAAAGTATTAGGCAATTATTTATATGGGTCGCCCTTTAAGATATTACCTGTTTTAGACAACAGGTAATTAGACAAACTATGAAGCTAGAAATTTATTCTGTTTTCTGTTCTATGCACTAAGACTAAAATCCACTCACAAGATGGAAATGTTATGATAGAATAGTCAAATTATTCTCTTGACTTTTTGTGAAAAATAATATTGCAGCACTTAAAGAAAAGATACTGCAAGAATACTGAAAAAAAATCCCATATATTTATTCCCAATGCATCATGTTTGGCCTCCTAGTCATGATTTCAGTTTTGTTTAACAGTGAAAACAGGAAATAAAGCAGAGACTGGTAGACTTCATTGAGTTACAGTAGCATGACTGTAGGGAAAAAAATTATAAACTCATCATGTAATTTACTTTGAGGGTAGAAAGTTTGGGAATTAGGACTGAGTAAATCATAACCAAGTAAAAGGTGACGAGTTGGTATTACCACATTGCCCTGCCAGTGTGTTCTAATCCTGATCTGATCACCTGTAGAGAAGGGAGCTCAGTCCAATCCGTGCTATATTTTGTAAAAATAACAATAAAGGTGTTAGGTACAACTAATACTATTGAAGATTATTGGCAGCTGAAAACCAGAGTACGATAATCAAATGGAGGCCATTATGTTGCGCTCATATCCCAATTGTTGTTGGCATTACCATTATAAAATCAATTTAGCTATTGACAGAAGGGAAAGAACTCCACGACTTCACAAATAACTGACCCAACTTTTTCCCAATCTTTGATTCTCCTTACATAATGATATATCATCTACCAAGAACTAAAGAAAGTAATCTATATAGTACATGTAGAGTGAGGCATATGACACTTTGTGAGCTAGGCTTTCTTTCTTTTTTTTTTTTTTTTTAATAAAACTGTTTTCACAGGAGAGGCTAACAGAAAAACTTGGAGAAAAATTATCAGCTCAAGCTTTTAAGACAACCTTTTCTCTGTAATAAATAGCTTGCAGTATAAAACTTAAGTGGGGACAGTTTGGGAAGAGAAAAAGAAGTTGCAGTGTCCTCTCCCCATGCCTCCAGTATAATTGCTGCAGCACCACTTTGTAGCAATAGTATGGGAATGGGAAGGCAGATGGAAAGCGGATAATGCTGTGTCAGGACCTCATATCTTACAGACTAAGATGGAATTAATGCTGTGAAACCAACGCTTGCAGAAGAGTTTCAGCTCTGTACCCAGATTAGCAAACCCATCAGCATAGCCAGTGCAGGGCATTAGGACACAGTCCAGCACTGGGAGCAAATATTGGCCACTAGCAGTACCTTCAAACATTTCAATAGGATCATCAAATCAGCACCACAAAGACCCACTTGTTTAGAGAAATTTCATTTCTCTACAGTATAAGATTCTCTTAGCTGACTAATTTCTCCTTTTTTCTTTTAAGAAAGGTTTCCCAGAAAGCGTGGCTACTGACTCACTCACTGCTTTCCGCAGAACTTGTGCATCAGGTTTTGTTTCTTTCAATTGCATTCCAATCCCTCCTTGCTGTTGAGAAAACCTGAACGTGATCTGACACTCTGGAGTTGGAGATGTACATAAGTGGATCTGATGGGAAGTCTATATTATACCTTGCAGTGCTTCAAAAGTGTAATTCGGAATGTTAAATTTTTCAGTGTAGCCTTTTCAAAGATATGCGGCATCCAGTTATGACTTTTGGCTGTAATTCCTGTATACTAAAAAAAAAAAGTAAAATTATGAAAATACTAACATTAATCATTTATCAAAAATGACCCCTGGACTGACCCTAATGACGTATCTAGCCTACACAAAACATCACCTTCTAACTTTACTTCATATTCTTTACTGCATTCCTCATATGAGCTCCTCTTGGCAGGTATGTTCCACTTATAATTCAAGTTGAATTTACCTGGTAAGTCCTTTAAGATTGTTCCTGTGACTACAATGCAAAATAACAGTATTTGTATACATTTAATTCAGTTGCCAATCTATCAAATAACAGCTTGAGATAGCAGAGGGCTTGAAGAGGAGGAGAAAGAAGGGGTGGGTGAGTGCATCCATAACCAGCACCTAAGCAAGCTATTTCCATCTCTCCAATGCCACAGCAGATAAAGCAAATTGCAGTTATTTAATTTGTGCTTGGACAAAGAAGAATGGATTTTTTTAATTCCTGTTTTCCATCTGAGAATCAACTACAGAAGTAAATGCACCATAAGGGGCAGTAGAAACCACAGCCTCTGCTTGCCTCTACAGGAGGGGCAACAAGGGTTTTCCATCACACACCTGACTCCTTTCTGCAACAAGATACAGCCAAAGCTCTCATTCATCTTCCTAAATCATATTTGTGTTGGATAGTTTCTAACAGCACTATTTCCATTCCTATTCTCTACTACATTAATGTAAGACAAGCATGAAAAATTATTTGTCTGTCTTTCATCCTGTCTCCTTCTCCACATTATATTTTACCTTCACTAGAGATGTACCTGATCTGAAAATCCCAGTTGAAGACACTGAAGCCCACACTGGCTGGAAGTTTTAACTCTGATGCTGACTTAAAATATGAAGCCATGGTGCAAAAAACTGCTGACTTTTAACAAGTTTAATACCTGTCATAATGTTCTGATCTAACCCTGCTGCTCACATTATTTAACGACAAGTGAACACTATGCTGAACCAGAATGCGTGCATCACCTGAAAACAGACTAAGTTCGATATCCAGAACTGACCTTCCAGCTCTATTTCTATACACAATAAAAGGAAACCCAGAATCCCAAATAATATAAACTTTTAAGAGACTCCAATATGAATTCAGTTTAAATTCAAGTGTATCAGAAAGAAAGAAATACATCTAAAAGAGCAAACTACCCTCTCTTCTCTATCCTGGTTGCTTCTCTGAGTTTGCTTTGATTTTGATCCTTAGCTTCACATTTCACATTGATTTTCATGTTCAAACAAAGGCATAATCCTACCAAGTTCCTCTGCAGATGATGTTAAAACAGAAACCATGTAAATAATTTAATTTTTTTCGTTCAGTAGCCAACAGAAAAAAAAAAAAGTTAGTGGTTATTGTTTTGGATCCATCCCAAACTGAAATGTTTCCACATACTCAGCCAATTAAGACAGATCATTTGAGATTAAACAAAACATTTCATTCAAGCAGAAACAAATCAGGCAGACTTAATAATGCCAGCAAGCCAGAGTCAGAAACCAATCAAGAAAAAAACAAAATTTCATGTCCCTGACCCTGTGTACCAAAGGTGGTGATCCTTTTGCTCTTGGATTGCAGATGACTTGCAAGCGGTCCAAGAACGGCTCCCATGCCAGGCCTGGGTATGTGATGGAGCAGGACTGGCTTTTGCGGGAATGTGCTGGCTCTGTCCTCCAAACCCTTCTCTAGGAGAAGAAAGGAGCCAGCTGTGACCAACACTGCTTGCCTGGATCAGTGACAAGTGACATGTTCAGCCTCAGGGAACTGTTGTCAGCTCCTGCCTGTGAACTTCTTTCAGAATTTCCTCTCCTCAGCTTTTCAGTTACAGAGTTTTGCTCCTTGATTATGTGAAACAAAAAACATAGCTCATAACAACGTTTCACCTTTTCTGTTGGAAAATCATCCAAAATATAGGTTACCTGAGCATTAGCACTGCCCTGTTCACTCCAAGAAGAAGTTTTACTCTAGGTCTTCATCCCATGAGTAGACCAAAGCAGTAGGCCAGGACATCGTGAGACCAAACCCAGTTCAGCAGACTTTGGTTTTATGACTAGCATCCAAATCACTTTGTTAATCAAATTCAGATATCAAATGTTTTTTGGAAATATTACAATAGTTTCCTAGGCCATATTTTTTTTTATCTTGTACTGTCTGAAATAGTACATTTTGAGAAGTAAATTCTTCACCAAAAAAAAACCAATGTTAGTTAGATATTTAAATTTCTAAATAATTTCATGCTTTTACTTTTTATGAAAAAAAAATTGGATGATCATGTTGAAACTCCTTCTGAAAAAACAAAGTAAAACAATCTTTAAGCTTAAGTATAACTATGGGACTGGTCCTCATTTTTCCTCTTCCTATACAACTTTTTCTTGAGAAGAAAAGCCTTGAATTTTAACATATAAATTAATGACCACATAGACAAAAAGTAAACACAGTTAGTAAGACCGGTAATGGAACCACCATCCACATGAAGTGTACGTGTGTGAGCCACCAAAAAAAGAAAAAGGTTAGTACATCTGGTTTTTTAATACAATAAAAGACACCATTCTTTATTGGTCATTCCTTTCAGAAGTGCTTCTGACAGCCAAGTTTTGTCAAACTGTTGAATTTAATAAAAACAGGGGAAATTGCATTTTTAAAGTTCACTTAACGCTCAAAGTGCAACGCAGATGTTTAACTCACTGCAAACATCAACATTTTGTTTATTTAACAAAGAGCTTGAGGGGTTCGTGTGCCTCTGCGTACGCTCCTTTCTGAGACTACTCCCACTGATGTCAAACTCTCCTGGCTTGTAAATTTGGCTTGACACTGACTGCACTGCATCAATTGAAAGGAGGAGTGTGAGGCTGCAGGCCTGTGAATAAAACAAGGTATGCTTCCACATCCGCAGATAGCAGTTGCCTAAAAAATAACAGCAGAGAGATGAAGGAGAGAACTAGAATTTCTGCAGGAGGTTAAACCTTCTTTTGCTGGTACAAAGAATATATTCATTTTTCCCCTTCTAAAATAAAATTCAGTAGCAATTCAGAGTTGTATAATTAGAATTATCCAATATCAGGGTAAGTCAAAAGGCACAAAAAAAGGTGACAGTTGTAAAAAAGGCAGGCAAATTTTCCATCGCGTTTCACCTATCAGAGTCTTTGTGACCCTCTTCTCCTATACCTTTTCTCTTAAAACCTTATGTAGGAAAAAGCACGGCCTACTCACCCTGCTTCCTTTGGACAAACTGCTTCTGTTCTGAAGCCAAAAGTATATGCACAAGCACATTGTACTTGTTTCTTCTATTTATTCCCCAGGTCCATCTTCAGCCTGGAACCTTGAGCTACCAAAAATAATTACTAAGTCAGAGGAGAATCCTAGTGGGATGTTCATCATTTAAAATAAATGAATAAATGGTCCTTGACCAGGACAGCCTTCAACTGCCCAAAATGTTTCTGCAGCGGTGTACCACACTGGTTGAATATCAGGAATTAGTCCTGCTGAAATATATGAAAAACATTAACAAGGTGATAACATCACTTCACAACTGTGCAGATCAGTTACCAGGATTATGTTCCTAATTCAGATTCACCTTACAAAGGAGCTGAGAGAAAAGCAGCCTAAGAACAGACTCTTAGTTACGGCAGCAAGCGAATGCATGCTGGAACGCTACAAGCTTTTGGTTTTGCTTTGCACATAATGGAAATGTTGCTTAAGAGTTGTTGAGCAATCTCCTGTAAGGAAATTCGTGATTATGAGAAACCTTTTCCTAAGGGATTTTCGATGTTTTGGAAGATGTTATATGCTTTGATTTGTGAGGTGTTTGAACTTGAAAATGTTTGGGGGTGGGGGTAAAAGCTTTTTTGTTTGAGTGCTTGTTTGTTTTGGTTTTGTTTGGGAAATTTTCTGCACTGTAAGACCAATAAACAGTTATTTCTCTAACTTTTTTCCCCCCCAAGAGAGGTAGCTTCTGTTTTGCTATGACCTCCTTGACTGCACTGATAATCCAAAACCCAGCATAAGATGCCTATTTGTACATTGCACAATTTCAGGCACTTTTGGGATGCCACCAGACTGCAGCTGATTCGGAAACAAATGAAGTCACTGGGAACCTTTTCCCTGACCTCACAGGGCTTTGGGAAAGCCTGTGAAGATCATTTCATTAATCTAGTAATTTCTCTTTTGAACGTCACCAGGAAAGTTGAAGCACACAGGTATTAAGATCTCAGGTATTAAGATCTCACTCTAGAAATAATGACAGGTTCACTGTTAAAGGGTAAGGTAACATGCCTCAGTCAGTCTTTCTGGTCCCCTCTCCAGTTCCTCATGTTTTGGGAATCTAATTCTTTTTTGGGGCTCTGGTTGTGTCTTTTTGTCACTATAGGGCGAAGTCCCATGTGGGAGTTGTCCAGCATGAAAGTGTTTAAATGAACACACTTCTACTTGGTCTGAAAAGTGCCTCCTCTCAATGTGGTTTATTCTCTGCTTGCGGTAGTGTCTAATTAATAGAGGACACTATATTGGACTACCAATAGAGGTAGCGTCCAATTAATAGCAATTTAACAAAAGTAAGTTTGCAGTTATGTTTACACAAAAACGGCAAAGTATTTTTTACCTCTCAAATTGTTTTAATCACTTCCTTTCCAATAGGAAATAGGATCCATAGCATTCTTCCTTTCCAATAACACAGTAGAGCTCATAAAACAGTAAATAAACTGTCTCTTGTCTACTTGGTAGAAAAAAAATATTGGACTGCTGCCATCTTTCGGTTACACTCTACGATAATTGCCATAAATTAGAGGTTGTTTTCTAAACCACACACAGGAATAAAGTATTCTCAAGACATTTATGAGTTTGTTGTGGTAAAGGGAATTCTCTAAATAAATACAAATCCAGGAACATTTTCTCTGTAGCCACTAGAGTTTCAGAATCAACTTTGGTGTATTTGTACAAAGATCTATAGGAAGACCTGCTTGAGGCAACAGAATTTCAGGACACTTGAAAACAAACAATAGATTTTAGATTTTTTTTTAATTACAGACTCATCACTAGATGACTTGTGATCCTTGGTTTTGCATTTCGTTCTTCACTTTGTAAAACTATTTTGTATTTCACCACTTCCATGAATATATAGCTGTATTTTCTGAAGTCTTTACCAATCTGTCCTTATGATGTTTGGGACTTAATATGCTCTCACAGACCTGAATTATCAGAAGCCTTGAATGCTGACTTTTCTGATGCATCCAAGTTAAATGGCAACACGTGGGCAGAGTTAGAGACCATAGAGAGAGTAAGCACATGCTCCCCATTGGTTTTGCCTTTACGTCAGCCGATGAGCAATGACTAAAACTGCAAGCTTCTATCACTGGTCCAGCTCTCTCGGACTGGAAATACATCCAACAGCTGTTTCATTTAGGAGACGAGTACACAGTCAATGCAAGGAATACAGTTTACAAACAATTTAGCAGCTGAATGAGTATAGGTTGCAAATCATCGTGTCAGCTGGAGTGTTTCAGAAAGTGTTCAGGAAGATGTATACAAAGCTACTTTTCTTAATTTCAGTGAGAAATCAAGATGAGAGCCTCCTACTTCTTGGCAGTCCTTTGATAAACAGCAGAAGAGATAAAAAAAGAAATTATTGCAACAAAGCTGTGGTTTCCTGAGATTCTGTGATAATTCCTCTAGTCCACACTATCTGCAGCTGGAATTTCACAATATAGGGACAGAACATGCCTTTTCATGCTCAAGGTGCAGAATATTTACCACTTAGCCTTTAGCAATATATAGTCTACCATGCACCCAGCAGGTATCTCTGATTCACCTAGAAAGATATGTGTATGTGGTACATATATCCTAGTTAGCTAGCTAAGACAGTATTGACCCCAGTTAAACGTAGACAGATGTGGACACCTGATACATCTTTTGCACTCAAAATCAGCAGGAGGACAAGTAAGTTAGCATCATTCAGTGCATAAAACCATTTATATCATTATGGGGCGGTTGAAAAGAACTGATCAATGCCAAAAGCATTTCAAAGCTACATTTTTAGTGTGCCTGGAATATGATGGGACTAGTTTTATTACTGTTATTAAATATATATGTTAAGTTAGTGCTCAAAAGTACTAATCTAATCAGTTGTGGAGATGCTTGGGCTTGGTAGTGCATAACCACAGGTTACCTATATCCTGCCAGGCTTACAGTCCATTTGATCAAGACATTTTTGTTTCATTCATGAAGCTATAAAATGCAGTATATTAACTAAACCCTTATGTCACTGATGAGGAACCTGTGGCACCCAGGTCAGAAACGACAAACGGTGCTACAGTCAATGGTATGCAAGCACAAATAAAATGGCCATAGCTGCGGAACAGCCTCTGGATGCCAAAAGAAGCAAAGGTACAGAGAGTGACCTGGAGGAATTAGGGTAAGAGGCAGGGGAATATTTTGTGCAGACGTAAAAAGTCTTATCCATCACCGATTAATTCTTTTCCATCTATCTGGAAGCTTTCCCAAAACTGACATTTAATTTCAAGGCTCAGAAAATATGTTTCTTTCTAGGTAATTACTTTCTCTAGTAATAAATTTAATAGTAATAAAGTTAAATACAGCAAAACATCTTCAAATATCCCCCAAAATTAGTAGGAAGCAGGCTTTCATATATGGCTCTAGATACAAAGCACTGGCCTATCCCGGCCTGTGTAGAGATACAGAACTCACTCAAAGATAGGTGTTGCACAGAAAATGCTAGCATGTCTTTAGGAAAACACAGATTGAAAATATCTGTAATATATATTGCAGTCCTATAATATGCTAGTTGTACTTATTTCAGTGTATATAAACTCACGTATTTAAAATATATAATCTACCTGACCCATTTGATGGCTGCACCAAGTACACGTGCAACTTGCCCCAGCCAGACCAAGGTGGTTGTTGATGACATGCAAACAGGAGAGAATTCCAGATCCAGACGTCCATGCCCAGTAGTGACACCAGCTGTTAGAAAATAACATCTTTACCCTTTTTGAACTGGGCAAAATATGTTGTATAACAAACAAGGACATGAAATACAGATATTTGCAGTGGAGTTTTCAGTGTCACTTCTCAGGGAATAACTGTGCTTTATATAGTTGAAGAGTTCTACCAGTGAAAGAACAGAAGTTTGATATAGCAGCTTGTGACTCTACAAAGGAATAAACAGTCTGCACTCGCTGTCAAGCTGTGATGTTATTATAGCACACCACATTGAAAGAGCAAAAAGCAGACTTGCTATTAATTTCAAACTTAAAGAAGGACAAGTTGAATTTCTATCAATAAGGAATGAATGCTTTAGTGATGATTTTCCTCTTTAATTTCAAGGTTCTGGGAAAGACTTCTATGAATTTTCATAGAAAACAGAAGAGGCCTTTTGATATGAGAGTGGCCAAATTTAAAGTATTTTTCAGTTTAAAGTATTACTCAGCCAGCACTGCAGAGACTACCTTTGCTTTAATTATAGAATCATAGAATCGTTAAGGTTGGAAAAGACCCTTAAGATCATCGAGTCCAACCGTTAACCTAGCACTGCCAAGTCCACCACTAAACCATGTCCTCAAGCACCATGTCTACCCTTCTTTTAAATACCTCCAGGGATGGAGACTCAACTACTTCCCTGGGCAGCCTGTTCCAATGCCTGACAACCCTTTCGGTGAAGAAGTTTTTCCTAATATCCAACCTAAACTTCCCCTGGCACAGCTTGAGGCCGTTTCCTCTTGTCCTATCGCTTGTTACTAGGGAGAAGAGACCGACCCCCACCTCACTACAACCTCCTTTCAGGTAGTTTGAGAGAGCAATAAGGTCTCCCCTCAGCCTCCTCTTCTCCAGACTAAACCACCCCAGCTCCCTCAGCCGCTCCTCATAAGACTTGTTCTCTAGACCCTTCACCAACTTCATTGCCCTTCTTTGGACACGCTCCAGCACCTCGATGTCCTTCTTGGAGTGAGGGGCCCAAAGCTGAACACAGTACTCGAGGTGCAGCCTCACCAGTGCCGAGTACAGGGGGATGATCATTTCCACGGTCCTGCTGGCCACACTATTCTTGATACAAGCCAGGATGCCATTGGCCCTCTTGGCCACCTGAGCACACTACTGGCTCATGTTCAGGCGACTGCCAACCAACACCCCCAGGTCCTTTTCTGCCAGGCAGCTTTCCAGTCACTCCTCCCCAAGCCTGTAGCGTTGCATGGGGTTGTTGTGACCCAAATACAGGACCCAGCACTGAGCCTTGTTGAATCTCATACAGTTGGCCCCGGCCCAATGATCCAGCCTGTTCAGGTCCCTCTGCAGGGCCTTCCTACCCTCCAGCAGATCGACACTTCCACCCAACTTGGTGTCATCTGCAAACTTACTGAGGGTGCACTCAATCCCCTCATCCAGATCATCAATGAAGATATTGAATAGGACCGGCCCCTGGGGAACACCACTCGTGACCGGCCGCCAACTGGATTTGACTCTGTTAACCACCAGTCTCTGGGCTCGGTCGTCCAGCCAGTTTTTAACCCAGCGCAGAGTGCACCCATCCAAGCCGTGAGCAGCCAGCTTCTCCAGGAGAATGCTGGGGGAAACAGTGTCAAAGGCCTTACTAAATTCCAAGTAGACAACATCCACAGCCTTCCCCTCATCCACTAAGCAGGTCACCTTGTCATAGAAGGAGACCAGGTCAGTGAAGCAGGACCTCCCTTTCATAAACCCATGCTGGCTGAGCCTGATCCCCCAGTTGTCCTGCACTTGCTGCATAATGGCACTCAAGATGATTTGTTCCATGACCTTCCCCGGCATCAAGGTCAGGCTGACAGGCCTGTAGTTCCTCAGATCCTCCTTCCAACCCTTCTTGTAGAGGGGCATCATGTTTGTTAGTTTCCAGTCATCTGGGACCTCCCCAGTTGACCAGGACCGCTGATAAATGATGGAGAGAATATAAGACTCTGTGTGAATTTACCAGGTTGTGTTGTGGATTTCCTTGTAGTGCACACCCGCGAGGCTCACGCTGGCCATAACTGATGCAATGGACTATGCTTTCAGCGTGGACATGAGCTTGATGTATGTTGAATACTAGAAATTAGACAGTTCATAATACAATTTACACTACTTCAGACTGTTCAAGTGGTGCCTACAACGTCTCTTCTCCATAGGTCTATAACCGGTCACTGAGCCGAGAAAAAAAAAATGGCTTTGTGGCACATTTCTGAACATGGCAGTCTTAACCACTTTGTTTCAAGTAACCACAGCTGACGTTGATGAACTGGCATTACTGCTGAGGAAAAGCTGCCCAGATGCACAGCTGCAGGAAACGCTGAACACAGCTTGGGATGAAATGGGGAAAACAAAAGAGCCATTTGCAGCTCTCAAATCTTTAATGTGGTCTACAGCGTGATTTGAAGTAGTGGCCACATTTCTCTCCCTTACTCACAGACCCCAACTGGGATGAGGAAAAATATGGTTTAGGGCAAATTATTTTTGTCATTATTGGGTTAACTACCTGTTACCCCAGCTGAGAGGACCTGTCAACTTTCCAAACATCAGTGGTACAAAAGGACTGACTGGGGCTCTCAAGCACATCTCAGGACTTTATAAAACAAACAAACAAAAGCAAAGAAAAATATACAAATACACAACATTATCCTTCTCAGTATCTCCCATATTCGTATCAGCTCGACCAAAAATAAAGATCTAGACACACATACACTCCTGCAAGTAGACAGTGCTTTTTGGTCTACTGCTACTCATGGTTTTCCTGCCAGTGACTGATCTAATATAGTCTGCTTAGCTGGCACATAAGCACTAGTTCAGCTCCTTCCCCACCTACTTTCCTCCATCTACATCTACAATTCACAGATGCCCTTGAAGATTTTGGCTCATTTGCCTGCATGTATAACAGAGCAAATACAACTGTGCATGGGTTATATGTATTTCATATGAGAAGTTCTCTTGCAAAGGGCATTTAAACCTGTAAAGTTTGAGTTCCTAGTAGAAACTCTCTTCTTAGATAAAGGAAGTTCAAAGTAAGAGCAAGGTTTGACTCTTTGTAGGTTAGGATACTGGAGACGGTTTCTTTCTGTTTTACTCTCTCCCACTGACCTGAGACAAATAAAAAGCAGGTTCAGAATCTAACCCAACCTGCAACAGTGTACAGCTGCAGAGCAAAACTGCTCATGTTGATTGGTGGCCAAGAATAAACAGGAAAATGGAAATTACTCCACCTATGTCCCTCAGAGTACTTAGTTTTTTGGAAGCCTTTTCCTGTAGGAGACGCTTTCTTCTGCTGATTTACTGAGAGTAAACTACAAGCATCAGCAAAGTGATTTGTGCCATGCTATGAAATCACAGTGATATATAATGGTCTAGGAACAAAAAATTGTCTAGGAACAAAAAGCATTATACAAACTTCAGAGCTCTTTCTGACCACAAGTGAAAACCCACATTTCTTCCTGGTGACAGCAGTGTTATGCATCTGTACTTACAGAAATGTGTAAGAAATAACTGTCAAATTTGGCTGACATTGAAGCAAATACCTCCAAATATAGGGGGTGGGAGGAAAGAGAGGGGAAGAACACCAAAACATCTTTAACTGTTGAAAGTACCAAAAAACCTCAGTTCTACATCTTCCTGAAATATATGTCTGGTCTCAGTTGATATAAGAATGACAGGAAATGGAGCTTGGGAGGACCACAAGCAGTCGTCCAGACCTTCACCCTGTGCACCACCTCCATGCTGTCTTGGAGTAGTGTGTCTCATCTAGCAATGCTTTCCTAGCACATCCTAGAACAGATAGCTGCTTCCTAAAGATATCCCAGTCATGACCTAATTAGTTTTGAACTTCTTAATTCTAAGATATTTTTGACTGAATTAATGAGCTATAAAGAGCTGAATTGCAGCCATGAGCTGAATTATACCAACCTCCACCAAACAATTCTCTTCAATCCTCCATCTTTCAAAGGATGAGGGCGTGCCAACCTCTAGAAACCAGTTATGTCAGAAAAAATAGGAATGAAGCCCCAAGAATGCTAGTGAGCACAGTATGCAGCCCTTTCACAGAGTCAGGGTTGTTTCTTGCATCAACTTGAATGAACGAGAGGGGGTTTTAACATAATCTTGTAAGCAAACGATACAAATTCAAAATATCACAGAGAATGCCACTGTATCTAAAGGATACCATTAATACGGCACTATGAGAGTAAAGGAAAAGAAAGAAAATTAAGAAATAAAACTGCAAAACAAACAACAAAGGAATATGGAAGAAAATTACTGTCAGAGGAGGAAGCATTTTGTATTAGTAGGTCACGTTCATTCCCACTTGCTTCTGAGCAAAGCAAGGTCTTCTGTGCTCTTTTCCAGCAGTGCCTGCAGAACTGCAATGCATCTGCCAGAGCCAGGCTGCTTGGAGTCGTTCAGTATTTTGAGTGGGAACACAACGCAGCAGAAAGCAAATGGGGGGATCACGGGAACTGACCAAGCATCCTGCACTACAGCAGTTCAAGGCCTCTGAGCAAACCCAGGCTGAGCCTTCGTTTAACTCAGATCGAAGGCTGCAGCAGCCTCTGGAGCAGAATAGAGACAGTCAGAAACACCATGATTTTATCATTACAGCAAAGGATTATCCCACATCTTCCAAAAGCACATTTGGGGATGCTGCTCCCTCACGCGCGCTTTCTCTCAGCACTCTGTAGCAGACCTTACTGGTAATGCACCGGGAAAGGAAACTGCTCCAAAGACAGAACATTACACAACAACATTCCACTTATGTGGTATTGATCAGATGCCAATTATGTATCATTAAGTATTGTGTTTGGATAGTAAATCGGGCAGACTCAGCTAAAATAACACAGCTTGTTTTACTAAGTCTTTATGTAAATAAAACTATTGTACTCTTCCTATTCCATACTTACTGCTTCTCCCTATGGGCCAGATTCTGCCCTTCCTCTACTCAGTAGAAACCAATTTCATAAGTTTTTCATTAGTTTCACAATGTACATTTCACAACATACAATAGTCACAAATTTGACCTTTCTCCAGCCATTTTCTGCAAAACATCTCTCATTCTCTGTGAGATACAACCATTTCTTCATCACTTTCCCTGAAGGCAGAATAAAAAAGACACAGATGATATGTCATTTACTTCCAGATATACAAAATGTTTCCCCAACTCCTAAATGCAATGCCATGACACATCAAGGATCCAGAAGGACTAGTGATGCTGTTGTGGTCTATCAAAGTGCAAATGGAGTCCAAAGTCAGTGCAAGCTGTAGATAAGTATACCAACCATCTTTGTAACTGAACAATTAGACATCAATGGTAAATGAAATCCAAATAAACTTAAATTAGGAAGTCATTCACTAGCAACTATTACCAAACCAAGAAGGTTCTCATATATTCCCCAAAAATCAACAGGCATGGATATCTAATGTCTGTACTAACCACTTTCTCCACATTGTGACTGAAAAAATGAGCATAGCTGGCTTTTTGGAGGGGCTGCCTGTATTTACACAGGTCAGTAGGTTGAATCAGCCAACTAGCACAGAACATATCTTTTGACCAGGAGACTTACCTGTGCAGATTTCAGTAAGTACTGCCAACAACCAGTTAAGAAGGTAGGCATTATCTTGCAGAATTACGAAAGTCTTCAAGGAACACAGTGTAAAGAAATCTAATATCAACTGACTGCAAACACCGTAACTCAGATCACATAGTTTGCACGCCCAATAACTGTGAAGAACTTGCAAGAGCAAATATTTCAAAAATATGTGTTGAAGAGACAGAGGAAAAATAAATAAACATTGGAGAAACTCTTTGCATCTGTCTTATAGCATACAGAGCGTTACTGAACATGGTCCTACCTAGTGACTTTGTTAACTGTTCATTTTTGTGCACTGTTGTGACAATAGGTAATTAGTTTCTCACTGCATGGGCACTGCTTTCCAAAGTGAAAGTTTGCTTTAGGGAGTTTGGTGATGGAAATGAAGGAGACTGATCACGACACATACAGCAAAATCCTGCAGCCCAAGCATAAACTCAAAATTGCGAACAAAGTGACCAGTCTAGGAAATGAATGGGACTTGGCAAGAGTGACATTTATAGCACTGACGTAAAATTAGACCTCAGGCCGACTCTGCTTTATATCAAGAATCATTTGTCCCATTTGTCCACTGACAAAAATTGGAACATAAGCATTGCATTAGACTCACTCATTCTACTCGTAAATCTCATGATATATGAAAAACTGAAACAATATCACATTTAGTAAAAATACTTGCCATTTGAGAGGTATATTGAGGTGTCTTCAATACACCCTTGGATGTACTCTTCAAGCAGAAATGTGCATATACATCCTGTGTAAATATTGGTAGTGAACAGTAGTGGAATCCCCCAAAAAACAGCCAATACACAGAGTTGGTCAGACTCATTGGAGGTGCATGCAGAAAAGGAAGAGATGAAGAAAATAAATGTTCATATGCTTTAAAATACCTATTTCCAGATCATCGTGCATCAGTTCAGACTGACCGTTACTGAGATGAAAGGTAAAGTTACTTTAACACCTATTTCCTTCTGTCTGTCTCAAACACTTCCCCCTTTCCTGACGACCAAATCTCCACTTATTTCACTTTAAAGCTCCTCCACATAATTAATTTTCAATTCATTTTCCATATATTTTTTTTACTTCTATTCACCACTAACCAGCCTTTGATTTCTTTTTTCCGTGCACCTCCTTTTTTTTGTCTTCCATTACAAAAGAATGTCACACTATGCCACTTGTAAGACAGTAAACACCTCTGCCAAATGCAGCTTGAAAAGGAATAAAAAAATTCCAGCACATTTTAGAATTAAACTTTTGGACAGAACAATCTTTCCTGAGAATGCTTTGCATTATGAGTCAGGTCTTTAGGTCTCAGTCAAAGACCTAAAAATGTGTGACTGTCTTCAAGACAAATTTATATCAAGCTAGGATCTTGCATCAGGCTCGGGTGCACTTTTTGCTACATTTTTTGTATAGACAGCAATATTGACACAGGAAGTGTAATGATTCCCAATTTCACTCATGCTATGTCAGGTAAAGAGACTGTCTTCTGGACAGCTGCTCACAGTCCTAGAACAATTACAACAGTTCATAATGAGCAATAATTTTATTTCAAACTGTTCTCAGTGCCATTTGGCAGTTAGGAAATATTTCCAGGTCATTTCAGGGATTTCAGATAGACCCATTTAATTCTGGGTTGCTGCTAGAGATTTCAGCGTATCCCATGCACAGATGTAGTATTTCTAGCAGAGATGATGAAAACCTTCCATTTTAAAATATGATATTTCTGCATTTTGGATATTACTTGGTAATCTGAACCACATTAAAGTAGAATATATGTTTTATACAGAATTTTATTGACATGCTTGTCTCAAGAAGGGTAAATACTCATACATCTTTTGAAATCTTTTCATGGACAATGAAGAAAATGGTTGTTCCAAACTGCAGGATGAAAAATGAGGAAAAAAAGGATGAAATAAAATAACAGAAAGGTCAAATTTAAATGTATCTAAAAAGAAGTCAAAAGAAACTTTTAGGAGCCATTTATGGCTACTAGATGTAAGTGATAAAGATGGCAAAGCATAGGATACATTGGTAGATGCTAGAGAATAATTTTTCCCTGTAAATACTCACCTATATACAACTGGAATTACACTCGTTTCCTGATACAGCATTCTGATCATCATCCTGAGTAGATATAGCAAATAGCTTCTATCTAAAGTTTAATCAAAAGCATGCTACATATTACCAAGGGTTAAACATCTGGAAATTTCTGTTGTATCCCATATGCTATATCACAAATTTTATTCCAGAAGCCTACAGAGCACTGGAGAAGTCACCTGAGAGCAGAGCCAACATTTGCTGCAGGTAGCTACAGTATTTCTATCGACCTTAGTGGGCACCACATCTGCTTGCAAAGAAGCCAGCTGCTGCTGGCTACATTGCTCAGAAACCTGGTAGCCAAGACTTTCTGGAGGTGTGAGCAGGGGTGAAGAAATAATGTTGGCAGCTTTATCTATAAGTTGGAGGTAATGGTACACACTGAGACTTACTATGAAGGAACTTGTGAAGACACATTGGCAGGTGGTGGTAAAACAGTTGAACAGGAAGGCAGTAAAAAAATTACAGGGCATTACTATATTGCCCAACTTCCAGAGAATTTTACCAAGCTTCTGCAGTGGTTAAAAACTCTTATTGTAGACCTAGGCAAAGAACCCTGTTAGTGTTTGGAAAGAATATCTGTCCTTTAAATATGTTTTCATTTCGTTTGACAAATGTAATCCTCCTGCACTGTTTTGTTGTAATGCACAAATGAAACTGGTGAAGCAGAAGGAGACTTTTTTCATTAGGAAACATGAAAAAAAATTCAGCTGAAAACAGTCATTCAGACAGCATAGTCAAAACCCGTATTTCAAAGGACAAATAAAACCAAGAAACAGAAAAGGCTAAAGTGGAGTTAAAACCTAGCAGAAAAATTCAGCGTCTCTGCCTTTAGGACATGTATTAAATATAGATGATATTCAAATGCATTTTTTTTTTTTAATGGCTTATACTAACTGTATGTGGGGAAATTGTTTGGGGGTTTTTGTAGAGTGGAAGCATTTGTAAACAAAATCCCAGACTCAGCAAAAACATCCATCTGGATCCCATGCTGCACAAAGCTGAAGCTGGATGTTCATGGTTGTGTAGGTTTGCGCAGAAGAGAAGACAGGGCCAGGCAACAATTGTATTCCTGAATTGGCCTTCTCAAATTAGACATTTGCTTCTAATCACAATTGTCAAGCTGTAATAAAAGGAGAAAAATAAGAACTTTTAAACAATGCAGTACAGCCATGTAAAAATTTTCTTTTACTTATAGAACCTTGCCCCCAAATCCTCCCAGGTAAGGAAAAAGAACCAGAACATCTGGAGTTTCTAGCTGCCTCTGAGAATGACCAGTTGTGCAATTTTTCTACCATGCAAGTAAATTTTTAATTTGTGCCTCTGTTCTCCAAGTTGTAACATTCCCACATAATATTTGTGACAGATCTGATGGGTTTCATTAGCTTTGTGTTCTCATGTGCTGAAAAGTTTAGAGAGTTAGACTTGAACAACAGAGATAAGGCACAAGAGCAACAAGCTCTATCCATACCCAGCAAGAGCAGGATGCAGCAGTAAATGGAGCTCTTTCACGGCCATAAAGAAGTACAGACCAATTAAAAGGAAATTGTAACTTCAAACTGAGCTACACTTTTCCTTTGCACATCTCTTGCCATGAAAAGAATGAGTGTAGCTTGGGACCTTGCCATTCTGTCACCCTCTAGGAAGAAAAAAAAAAAAGGCGCAAAATTATGTAAACGTAATTCAAGTATCAGGTGCAGGACTGAGAAAGAGCATGGTGATATTCTGAAGAAAGGCACTTGTAGCAGAGGAGAAGCCAGACTGCAGATCATTTGCTTTGCCTTGTGCTGCTCAGTTGCATGGCTTGTAACGGTAGAAGAATTCATTCCACCGGGCACGTGTCCTAGTACACACAACTTCTCACAATATCCTCACTGTACCCACTTGAGGAATAAGAAACAACTTACTTGAACATGGAACAATTGTAAATTAACATATAGTAGCCAAGCACAGCAGTAACACACTATCTGTTTCCCTGTCTCAGTTACAGAATTCCTGAGGGCAAGCAAAATAGCTTACAGCTGATGGAGGTCTGAAGGCTGCATATGAATCATTCCCTGTCTCTTGAGCGTCCTGAGTCATCTTCATTGTGAACAAAACAATGTTATTTATTTATTGCCCATCACTGTAGCATCTGGGTGCCATGCAGAGTCTAAAATCAATATGCTGGCAGGCAGAGCAGTACAGCAGAGGCTCTAGACTATGTCAGATGGTTGTTAGATGTCATTGTTGTTCGCACCAGATTTTTTTGCTTTGCTTTGTCTTTTCCTTCTGCTGCTGTCACTCTGGCAGTTACAGTAAGTTGTTGAATTTGTCCTTGCTTTCCCATTGTTTGAGATTCTGGATGAAGTCAGTGACTATGCAGAGCTGAGAGCTCAGCCTTGCAGATAAGCAAAAAGAGCTGGGGAAAATGGTATGGGATTTGTTGGTAACATAGCTCCAAATGCTGTCATGTTATCAGCTACCATTTTCATATCATCAAAGCCAGTTTCTAGTTTCTGTTGTTTCTAGGTGTATCATTCACATGTATTTTAATGGAAAGTGAGTTTTCAGACAGTGATTTCCAATGCGTTTACCTTTCACCAGATAAACCCGTTATGCCTTTAGTCATTCACATGATTATGTGAGTAGTTAGAGAGCTGCTTTTTCTCTAAACAAATCTTTCTGCATTTCCTTTGGCAATGATTCTCTCCTCCATAAACAAAGAAAACCATGTAGAGAACTTTACTAAAAAAGGGAACACACCATACCAAGAATGGATTTCAGGACTTTTCCCCAACTTGACATCTTATTAATTTTTATTTGTTGGATTTAATCTTCTCAGCCTTCAGATTTCAAGTCAGTTGAGATATATACTTCAAGGTAGAGATGTCTTTAAAAAACGTGCTAAGTATCTGTAAAAAAACAGGCAGGACAGAACAATAGGACGGACAGTAACCTTTACAACATTTCTAATAGTTCTTGCTTCTAGCAAGTCTGAAACTTAATAATCTCACCAACTTTCAGTAGCTCTCATACTTGGGATATCTGAATTTTGGAGTGCTCTACATGAATATTTATGATTTGTTTCCAGAACTACTCAATCCTGCTGAGTTTAATGGAAATCCCTAAGTATTACATTCAAACATGTCAACAGATATCCCAGTTAATCACACATACACACATTAAAAAACTCAATACGCTCCATACTGGAGGACACTCAAAAAATTTGGACATAAAATCATCCAGTCCTCAGAACAGACACTGACAACCCACAAGTATGAGGCCATTGGAAATGCTATATATGCAAGTAATGATTCCCCACATAGAAAGTGCAAGAAATCTTACTGACTATTCTCTGTGATTTTGAAGCCTGGAAGTCAAACAACTATTTAAAATCATTGAGCAAAACCAACATTTCAACAACAGAAGAAATAATCCTATGAGATTCACAACGGGAATTTTTTGCATTTTTTCTTTTAATTTTCTTTTCTCCTTACTTCCTTGCTTTAAACAGCATGGCCCCCATTCTCATATGATTTATTACAAAAACCTAAGAGGCAAAAGGTTATTCTGGTTATCTTGGTTAAGAGCTTTAAAAGGGCACCCAGAAAAATCACAGCTGGAGGAGCCCTGAAATTCCTGCGGAGAAACGGCAGCAATTTGGAAAGGGACTGCATTGGCAGATAGCTCCATTAAATCTCTAATTTCTGTTCCCCCATGAATACATCATTGTCTAACTTCTCCCACAGAGGGGAGTACAGGGCCCTAGTTGTAGGATTTAATTATTTTAACAATGGCTTCTCTCTGCATTTAATTACATTAGCACACAAAATGTACTATCACCTGAAGCAACTGTCACCCTATCTGTTGGTCCTAAAGGCAACGTAGGGATAACTGGTTGGAAATAAATTTTTCTGTAACAAGCTATTAGGCAAGGATGTGAGAAATAGAGATTTCTCAAGAATACAGTTACATTATACAGTCTCTTCCATCCTTTCATCAATGTGTCTCACAGGAAGGTAAAATGATACACAGAAAGCACATCAAATGAATATAATTTCAGAAGAGCCTTCTGACTTAAAACCAGCTATTTCATGCAGTGTGTTCTCACTTATTGACAGGCATCAAAGCAAGGGATACCACTGCGACCCTAATGCCAGATGAGTAATGTCAGCAAGAAGAGCTTTGTCAGTATGTCAAAAAAATTAAGCCGTTCAAACTTCCATCAAGGGAGATAGAGGGGAAAAAATTCTCTGATCTTTTTGCTTAAGATGCAACCACTCCATGTTCCTGCACTCCAAAGGTTGTCTAAGGAACTGGGGGAAATGGAACAAGTTAGAAAACATGGTAACAGAATATGTATTTAAAGAAAGAATAAGCTACATTTTCCTTAATGATTCCCACCAACTCTATTCTGCATTCCCTTTCTACACACAGCAGAGCACTGTTCCTCTGCACATCTCCATCCACCAGCTCCCCCTGGGTGCTCGCAACTTGGATCAGCAGTGACCAACACAGTTCAAGGGCTTCTCTGCACCTCGTAGATCCAGGTCACAGGGGGCTGCATGGATTGGTGCTACCACATCATCCAGTTTCAAAGTTCATTAAGGAGCTGTGCAGACACAAAATCCCTAGAATATTCTCATTTCTGCGGCTCTCTCATCCATTATATCTCAGGCTGAAGTGGGTCTAAACCATTCCTCCCCCAGTACAAAAAAAAAAAAAAAAAAAAAATCAAACATGCTTAGGGTCCTTCTGCAGAATCTGACCGTTCCAAAATGACTACTTCATCATCTCCTTCAGCCTCTGTAGTGCTCCAAGGGAACATTATCCTCAAAATCCAAGTACATTAGATGATCCCACCAGAGGACTGTGCCTAGGCATGCGCAGCTCACCATGGCTATGCCTTGCTGCCAGCCATTAACACTGGTAGCCCATACAACACAGCTGTAGTAAGGTTTAAGGTCAGTCCTTGAAACCTACCATGAAGACAGGATCCAAAACCAGCCAGCCATCCTGGGCAAACTTCAGCTCCTTGTATGTGGTGGGTAGATTGACAGAGGCAAAGGAAAAGCTCAGGATGAACACCTAATATCTGAGCAGCAGTAAAGAATTGCTTCCTGGATGACCTCTCAGCCAGACCTGTCTCTGCAAGGGCTGCCCTCTGTGCTCCTGCAAAGTCAACCATTACCCACAGTTCAAGCCAGAGGCAAGAATTTACACAGCCAATTTCTTTGCAGCCTTTCAGCTATGATTCAATGCCTCCTAACTGAGACATATGCCCAATCTATGCCTGATACTTTGGACCAAACAACAACTGGCCAGAAAGCTTTCTGACCACAATTCATGGTCACAATTCACAATTCAGTTTAAAGGCAGTCTTGCAATGGAAGTTTAACTTATAGCTATGCTTTGCCCTTTTCAATAGGAAGAAGACTGAATTCTCTCCCATTCAAGCCACTAGCAAAATTCAGAAGAAATCTGACAGATTAGATATTGTTTGCTGGACTGCCATTTTTCTCCTCTTTAATACACCTTGAATTTTTTCTTGACTATTTTTACATCATATTTTGAGTATAAAAACACCACAGTGCACAGAAAAAATTTACAGATACTACAATTTAAATTTATCTTTTCAGTTATTGTAGTTTCAGAGCTATATCACACTCTATTATACACACAGCAGCAGACAAAAATTGAACCCACTGATTCTGTGTAGTCTTCAGCCATCTAAAAGAAGTAGATACTTGAACCAACAATTCAAAATTTATTTTCCATTTGGTTTCAAGTTCAGGTTAAGGAAACCTCCTTTTAGGGACATTGCAAAGTAAATTTTATTCTTTCTGAGAAAAGAACTTCCTGTGCATGTTAAAATATGCCAAACCTCTAGCAACTCATATATTCTGTTCCCACAATGTGGGGAAATTTTTCCTTACTGTCATTTAGGAATGTATTTTCTTTCAATTGTTTAATTATATTCAGAGGAACCACATTTTGGCAATTTTAATTCCTTGGTTTCTGGAGCAATTTCTCATAGGGCATACCAAAGGAGAGGAAAAAATGAAAATTTAAAATACCGCAAAGCACACCATTACCTGACAGAAGTTAATGCATAGTAAAGGGAAAGAGTTGCTGCTGTGCATGTGTATAAGTGAACTCAACCAAAGGCACAGATAGGGAAGTTAATGTAATGAGACATTATTAAAAAAGGCAGATGATCCTCAAGAGCTTAAAGACAATTGGTGGCTCTTACTGATCTGAGGTGACTCTTCAAATGAAGCTTTCCAGGGCAGTTTCTCTGTGAAAAATTTCAAATGGCCAGATAAGGTAAGGCTTTCATGCCAATTTGTGGAGATAAATCAAAGATTGACCAGAAAAGTAATTTTGCAATCATACAAAACATGCTAAAGTATCCTAAGAAGAGACAAAACAATTATATTCTGCAGAACAGTATTTTACTGTTTTGGGTTGATCTAAAATTTTCAGTTTCGTTTTTTACCTATTTATACTTGGTAATACATTCTATTCCTCTTAACTGACAAAAACAAATCTAGAATTTCCATTTCAAAAATGTTAAAGAAGGTGGCAAGCGGCTACATTTCAAACTGTGAGTGCCACTGGATTTTTAATTACATGTAAATAAATGCAAAAATACCTCATTATCTGCATCTCTGAATAGAGCATGCAGTTTCTGGGATTGCATATGTATGGTAACTGCATGCAGAAATGATCAAAGAGCTAAACAGCTCTACAGTAGGGTGCTCAATTACTCACTGGAAAAGCGTGATGTAAATTGGGCTGCATGAGCCACAAGTGCTAAGAGCTTGGCTCAGACCACATCTCCTGTTCAGGCACTGTTTGTACTGAAACATAATTAGTTTGTTATATTGCTCATCTTCTAAACACTGTGTGTCCGTTACAGAGTTATGCCCTCTACACTCAATGTTCTCTTATCTGTTGTGCTCTTGTTCTTTATTACCAAGTCCTGAGCACTCTATTCCATCTGTCAACACCAAATATTATTTGTGTTATGTAAACCATAAAAGCAGGTTCAGTCCTTTCTGCATTCACTGTCTGTATTCACCTCGTGATCTATGGATCCACTCAGAAGTGAATTACTACTGAATAGATTAGTGGTTTGTGCTATAGTACCTATGCTACCTTTCAGGGTATCTGGATGGATATCTCAGTGTGTAATTTGCATACATTATGACAAATTATGTAAGATAAATACTTTTTTTTAAAAAGGAATTTAAAGGAAGGGTATTCAAATAAAAAAAGAATATAAACAGGCTATTTATATTTTAGCCATTAATGGACAAATAAAAAAAATTAAGCATATAGTTCTGAAAATGTTTTATACATAGAATTTTAGTATTTTATGTAAGATGTCATGTTATTATAGGATGTAACTTTAAATTGCTTAGAAAGTTTAAAACTTTTTTAAAAAAAAAATCACTGAGTAATTTCAATATTATTGTCCTTTGCTTTTATATGAAAAAGACAAAAAGTTTGACATAGTACCACATCAAAAACTTGATGGACAGCTTAGTAATGTGAAGGAAAGCATGCTTAGGAGTTTGTAATTCTTCTTCATCTTTAATACTATAGATCTGAAAGTGCCAGATCACCTAAAACAAAACCTCAGCAAACAAAATAGAGTAGTGTGTATGGAAAAAAAAGTAATACAAAGTCACATTTCCACTTGATTTATTCAGAACATCTTTAAAATCACTTGACTTCCAGTTAACAAGAGCAGGCTGTGTATGGTCAATTACTTGCACAGAAACTAAGTAGATTACCATTGGCAGTATTTGATTGTGAAATCGAGTCATGAAATAGCATTAACCCTTGTTATGTGTTCTTAAAGAAGAACAGTGGAAAAACAGGTAGTTTAGCAACAACGCAGATGCTGCCAGACAGAACTCAGACAAAAATTTCAGTAGTGCACTATCAGCCTTTATAATACAAGGGCTGTGCTATCTGGGAAGAGTAACTAGTATTAGAAAGAAACGGTAAGTAAACGTATACATCCCTATATAAGGCTGTTCTGCAGCATCTGTTTAGATATCTGCAAACGAAAGCCAAATAGTCATGAAAAGATGCTGCAAGGATATTTATGAAGTTTGCCTGGACCTGGTTCCTCAGTAACTGACGTGACAAAGGCAACTAAGAAAGCAATGAAAAAGGCAATGAACGCATTTAGAAAGTGTATTAAAATTAAAATTATTAATTGAAAACCTGAGGCTTCGCTATACATTTCCTAATTCAATCAGAAGAATTTATAATAAAGAGCAATTTTCTGTATTACCATTCCCTGGCAGTTAAAGGTTGCAAATAACACTGTGATACTGTTTTCCATCCTCTGCTTCATTTTTCATTATTGTTTCGGTTTAAACACACAAGCCATTACTATATGGAGTAATAATAAAAGGATGTCTCTAAATTGTAAGATAAGTTTTCCTTTAATAGAAAAATTCTATCTTCAACTCTAGCAAACCACACTACGAAGGCCACCTGCCCTGCAGCACCCTCTCCAGCCAATCAGCACACTTGCTCTTACTCATGCTTGGTGGTTATTGATTAAGCTTTTTTTTTTAATCTGGTTAAAAGACTGCTCCAGCACTCGGCAGGCATCCCCCCAAACATACTTCTGTTAGAAGAAAGGGACCAAGCTTTGCTTTTTGTGCTAATCTTCTTCCACCACCGTGTCACGGTGTCCAGGGTGTTCTAAGATCAGTGTGCACCAGCTCTCCCTCTCTCCACTGACGGATGCTGCTGCACTGCACCACCAAGCCCTTCCTCAGGGCTAGTTCCCCAAATTCTGGCACTACCTTGGCACAAGCAAGTACAGCAAACCAGTGCTGACTACTACAGTGACCAGAGAATTAGACACAGCCCAGATGAATATACCTGAGACGCCTGCAAAGATAGCTACATGCAGAAAAGAATAAATCTACAGCTGAGGATCCAGAGGAGGGCCTGTACTAACAGTATCCTGTGACTCCCAGCTCCCAGTACTGTTAGGACCAGTATGGTATATCTTACAGGATGCCTACAGCATTATACTGCACTGCCGGCCACTCTCAATCTACAAGGACTTCTCCCTCACAAGTACCAACTCACAGCCAAACATTTCGATTTGGGCAGACCTTCGAAAGGAATTAAATCCAGAGACTATGCAGAATGAACAATTACAGATTTCTTGGCTATTCACACTATTCTGCATCCAGGAATTCTCAGCAGGAATAGATGATTTAAAGCAGGGTTTTCATGAATAACACTGAACACAACAAGGAAAGCAAAACAAAACCATAAGATGGATAGAAATCCTTTGCTAGCTTAAAAACGCATGTGTCCCAGATTGATTGGTTAAAGCTTCTTTTTCTTAGCTTCTGGTATATTTTTAAATGACAAGACATCAGTCTTTTTGGGTCATAAGCAGGATTGTCAGCAGGACAAGCCAACCTCAGATTCATTCTTTTAATCACTTTTGGACAGAGTACATTTCTGTAGCATGTTCTAACAGCTTTGAGTACAGCTGGGTAAATGCCAGGATGCTTGCTAATGAAAATTAATTTCGTACTGTATTCTGTACTTATAGCATCATTTCACTTGGAGAAAATGTTTTCAATCAAGATATCAACTTCTACAGAATCTTTTCTAACACAATTTCAGCAACTGCATTTCAGCGGTTTGTTATGGGCTTGAGTTTTTCTTTCCTGACTTGAGGAGATATAATCTCTTCTAGCTTTCAGTGCTGGACTATGGAACCTGCAATAAAGTGCTCAGACCATTTTTTTCCAGAAAGACGTAACTTCAACCCAAATGAGCCAAGCAAATTGTGGACATAAATTTTTTCACTTGCACCAACTCATGCGGCACTTACCTGTAATCATGCCAGAGAAGAAAAGCAGTGCAAATGCAGAGAGCTGAGCAGCATAGTTAGCGCTGCACCAAACCATTATAGAATCAGCCTAGTGGAGAAGCTAAAGATGGGCTTATACTTTATTTCAGATCCAGCCAGGCCAATATGAGAGACAATTACCCCAGCTGCCTGTTGGGGCACTGGGTTCTGCAGTGAGGGAGAAGCTTGCCTCCGGGTGCTCCATGATTAGTGTCAAGCAAAATCAGCAGTGGTTAGAGTTATCTTGGCACGTTTGCTTTAATAAAATAGGAGAGCAATCACATTACCTGCATGACTGGCAGAGAAGTCAAATCAAGAATGAAGAGTTAGGGGCCAGAGAGTTCTTTCATTGGCCCAGCTGAACCAAGATTGTCTAAGCAGTAGAGATGCCCTTGGATCCTTTCATCAGTGTTCCTTTTGAGTTAGACAGATCATAAGTCTCGTTTAAACTTAACATTTACAACTTTACCACTATTCAAACTGAAGGCTGAAATCCCCTGCCTGAAGTCGAGTAGTAGGCTGCACGTGTATCACAAGGGGAACTAGGGTTCAACAAGCAGATGAGGTTGTGTCAGCCCTGGAAATTGCACTTGTTCTACCTGTGACAAATATGGAATTAGTGAAGTAGCAATGGACAATCAACCATATATAAATGTATTTATAATATATGTAAATATATTACAAATATTTATGTGTGCACAGTTATTATTTTGATAACACATTTTTTTATCATAAAGATCCTTTTTTAAAAATGTCTTTTTGGCCAACTTTCAAATACTGTTTATGGTAAATAACTCATCATTTCTTTTTATCAACTATATTAATTTTAATTTATTTTTATAAATAGCTCTCTAATATATTACTAACCTACTACTTAGCTGGTAATAAGAAAACACTGTGTTCTGCAGCCCTTTCCCACAGAGTAAAATGGACTTTAAATATGAAAAAAATAGTTGAAAATAGTGAATGCGAGCCAAGAAAAATATTACTGCTATGGAGAGAAATACAGACTTATCATTTTGCTTTTTAAAATCCTTTTTCTCAAACTTAAAATATATTGGAAAAAGGGAATATGCTAAACTAATCAAGAATTCACAGTGAGATACCAAATGACAGAAGCAATTCTTTCTATTCCCAGAAGGGACTGGGTATGAGACAAAACTGGATGTAGTAAGAAATTTAGGCAGGACATACAGCAGGAGAATTAATACGCATTTAAAACAAAGTTTAGGGGTAGACTGTATTTTCAAAAAGAGGAAGAATAATTCATCTCATTTATTCTTTGCTAAGAATTAGAGTAATCAGAGTAATAACTACACATTTTTAGTAGAAGCAAAGAATAGGTATTGTGTGCAAAAGGGATAATGTCCTGGAGACTTTTGTACCATGGGTGACAGCATTAAAAATAATTGCCCAAGCCTGCCGTTCCAAAGCAAACTTCCAAAATGCAAATAATAATGTGGACCTGAAACAATGATTCAGGACCAGTTCCTCATACGAGTCTCAGCAGAGAAATTATTTCTTTCTTGCGAGTAAAACATACATAAAAGGAGAGGAACAACCCCTTTATGTTTGTCTGTCCTGCCTACTGTGACTAGAATCCCACAATGGTGTCAAGAGTAGAGAAAGCTCAGTTTGTTTGGAGCAGAAGAGTACCGTTGGTTTTACTATTTCAAAGTTGTTCCATGGTCAGAGCAGTAGAAAATTGCATTGTCCCTACCTGTCATGTGTTTATAGGGAGTCTAGAACTGGGAATCAGGGGGGTTTTAGCCTAACACCTCAAATCACAAAAGCATAACCCTTTTAATTCAGTTGGTGACTCGTACCTTTTATCATGGCAAGTGAGTGCCTGTCTTTGCTTGAAACTAAGTGATAAACATAGTTTTAAGCATATTTCAAAATGGTAGAAACAAGATGGAGTGCTATGATGATTATGGAAAAAAGCCACTGACTGGATCTTCACTCACACATTATAGCAAAAATGGGCATCACACAATCATTCCAAAATACTAGCATAAAACCCACACAGCAATGAAATATAATTCAAGCCATGTGAAATCACAGGAACAAACCACAATAGATCATACAGCATATAAAAAACTTCAAACCATTCTATTGGCTTCATCACTACTCAGAAAAACATAGCTGACTTTCTTAGAGTTGCTCAACCTAACTGTCACATCCCTGAAGATGTAGCCACAGACATCAACATGTGCTGGCAACTCTTAGACAACATAAGCTCTCCAAGAGTAGTGAATCCATAACCTTGGTACTGACACATGGCAAGACATGGGTTACCACATCTCTGCTCTTCTTTTGTAAGCCACGTTAATTAAACTACTTTGTGTACACAAAGTCCTTTTAACCTCACACCATTGTTTTACTGGGTGGACAGCTCCTCAGACTGATTACCTGTGGTTACACTGCCTGAAACAGTCACACCATTGGGTACTCCTTCCTTTTTGCCTATAACAGATCCCAGGTATACTCCTGGTATTATTAACATTGCCCCTGCTATCAAGTACAAGGAGGACAGCGTTTGGAGGATGAGTAAGGACAGCAGAAAATGACCAAGTTGTTTACTGTTGTATCTTAACAAGGACTTGTTGGCTCTATTGTGGTTGTAAAAAAGATAATTGCCTGGTCCAACCATGAGATGTCACTATTTTATTTTATGCACAAGCTGTGGATGCCAGGAAATCAAGAAGGTTTGCAGTCCCCAACCAGAACTACCATCTGATCAGAGCAGCCTAGTCCTTCTGGACAACTTACTTCACAACACTTAGCACAAAGACAATAAAGGATAAGGATTTTACATGCCACATTTTGGTCATACTAACAGGTCTTTTAAGTAACAGATTCAGCTTCCACCTGCAAATGATATTCTGGAAACAGAACATGTGTAGTTTTACCACTTTATAATGTCTCTGGGAGGAGGATTATAATAGAGACATTTGCTTTGCATAGATGCCACCTCCTGTAACAGAAGGACAATGATGGGATGGTAATCACTAGGCTAATATATGTTCCATGAAGTCCATTAACAGCTAAACAGCTACCAGTGCAGGCATCTTTAGGAGGCACTGCACTTGTTTCTGGAATGGGCCCTAATGTCCGCACATAGCTTTATTAACAAATGGAGCCACATATAAACTGTGGAGTGAATTCAACAGCTGAGAACACTGTCCTCAGAGTAACATGAAATATTATATACTTCAGCTTTCTAGCAATATCATTCAACATTTCTTATTCTTTCCTCACCTTTGCAGTTGATTCTTTTAATCTCCGGACAATTTGCCAGTCTAGGTAAAAACCAGATTACATCTCACTTCCACGTTAGGTTCCCATCCCCTATCTGAAGGAAAGTATTCATCTCTAATTTGAAAACACAAATATTTCTCTTAGTATTTAAAACTTTTAGAGAAACATCTGCCTTTGATGCCTGAAAATTCATGTTATATAGCACAGTGCCCACCTTTTCCCAACAAAGATGAAGTTATTGTCCAAAAAGAAACCCTGCAAAACTGATGCTTAGGAAATACCCAATATTAACTTCTCCAGCAACTGGGTCAATGAGTTGCAGAAAAATAATGCTTTCTTAAGGTCATAAACTTCAGCACATTCCCAGCAATCACTCCGGGATGCACTGTGACTCAGAGATGTGCCTAGGACTCAGATCACTTCCTTGGCTTCCTTTGGCTCAGGCATGTGGCCATTTGCTTTTAACCCATCACTACCATCCTGCATTTTCTCAGTTCTTTGGTCCATGAATTAAAAAACAGGGGTCAACTCAGATCACATCTTTGACAGGCAGCTGTGTTCTTTAGCCCACACATCATCACCTTATTAAAGAGTTAATAGTATAAATACTAAATCTTATCAAGAGCACACTGAATTTAACAAGACTGTAGCTATTGGTTTATCTGGATCTTGGGTACAACTCCGAGATCTGTGGAACTCCCCAGTATAGTAACTCAGTACTACACGTGGGAGACTATAGAGTCAGTACAATTACTGCGGGGTCCCAAAATCAATGAGTAAGTCTTTTCAGGAGGAAGCAACACTATGGGAGCTGTTCCACAACCCAGGGTGGGATTGGTTCTGTAAGGCTAATAGATGTTAAACACACTGAAAACTTCACTTGCTCATTAAAATAAGCATCTGTTACTGGGAATGCTCACTGCAAGTAGAAAAATCATGTATTGTTTCCACAGAGATACTTTTCAGAGCAGATGAAAAATCATGGAGTTCATACTCTTTCTTATTCTACTCTTACACAGCAGTACTCTACAATACTTTCCCATGTCTGGGAAAATCCATACCTACTATAGCAACAGAGACATATCTTGTGATACTTGCTGTCCTCATAGATTTTCTTTCTTTTGTCTCTGACAAAAGGCATTTTTTGACCAATATGAATGATGACTTAAATGATCTGGTCGGCTGATTTGCCACCATTTCAATTTCTTTCCTCATACCAGTGAATGAAAACTGGTGGTGTTCCTTTTCAGAGGTTCATACAATTTTTCTGTTTCCCAGTGTAAGTTAGGCAGTAGGTTATGTAACACGAATTCACATTTCAGAGAGAATACAGTCAGAAATTTGAAATGCAAGATAAGGACACCAGATCAAACTATAAGTTACTACACAGCTTTAGTGAGCTGTACACAGTTTAGATGTATACGCAGCAAACCCTAAGTAATTCTGAACTGGGTCCAGATTAATTTCCCTATTTTGTAAGCCAAGATGATCTTTTCAACAATTGTGATCTGACTTTGGAGATAATTTAAAAAAAAAATAAATATCCACCTTCTTGCTTCATTAAAAACATTTTGACACAGTTGTTCATACTAAAATATGAATAGTATTCTCATGTCATGTTAGACATTCAAGCCAGCATTAAAGTCTCCAACCAAAATCTCTGCATTCCCAGTAGATTAAACTCCATTATGTTGCAAAGTCTTTGTAATGAAATTATATTGAATAATTCTACTGTTTGCCAATTATCAGCATTTCCTGTAAGCATGTTGTTTGTGTCTACTGAAGCTCCCTCAGTGTAGACCATATCCTGTAGCCAGGCATCTCCACCTGAAATTCCAGTTAGAAAAAAATAAAATAAAATAAAGAGTTTACAGATCTGGATTCTGACAGACCGAGGACAGAAGCTGTGGGGACTCTGTGGAAAGTTTTTGACCAGCTGCTTTCTTTCTCAGACCAAGGAAGTTCCAAATCTCCATTTCCTGTTGTCAGTGGATCACTCCTGCCATTATTTCAATGAACATATCCTACATGACTATTGGAAATACTGTATGCCAGGTTTCCTAAGTAATTCCTGAAGCCTCATTCTCATTTCTTCCTCAGTCCCTCCCTTTTCTCATAGTAAGGGAAGTGCTTAGCCTCTTTTGGGTTATGATTCATATTGCATGTTGCAATAACTTTTTTTCTTTTTTCTAAATATAATGGCCCCTTGAATCCATAGTCAAAATATACCTTATCACTGGTCTAAAGCATTCCCCACAAAAGCCAAGTATGGTCACTTGCAACTTCCTCCTACTTCATTTTGCCATCAAATTCATTAATGATTCAACAATGATTTCTGTGGCACTCCTTGAATTATGTCCTCTCCCCTCTATTCTTCTTCAAAATGCCTCATTCTATGCAAAATTTAGAGACCCTACTTTTCCCCCTCCTTGACACCTTTGATGCCGTGAACAATGGAAAAAGTCCTTTATGGAAGCCTTGTCACCGCTTGTATTTCATAGCTTGATCTTCTCTTGTTTCTGCTCTTCCTTTTGTTCCATCAATTCCTCTTTCCATAGATCTTTCGTATTTCAGACCCTTTTGATTTGAGATCTTGGTAAATCATTCAAACTCTAAGCTGGTAACTTCTCTTTCCGCCTCCTGTCCCACCCCCACCCCAATTCTGTGCTAACAGTAACAGCAGAATAAAGCAACTAGGTAACATGCTAATGTTAAGAATATAATTAAAAGCCATTAAGAGGTTTCGGTTGGCTTTCTTCCCAGTTTTTAACAGTAAATCAGTACATTTTAATCATGAAAATAATATATTGCCAGTTTTCAAGAGAAGTGCTTAGCTAAAATAAAACCATAGCCACAAGGATATTAGCACAACAATTTGACTATGCACAACATGTTTGTTATTCACAAACTTGTCATACCATAAAAGACACAGTGGATGAATAACACAAGAAATTTAATATCTTCTGTATGGTAACACAGGTACTAAGAATTATTTGATCATTGTGTATAATAAAAGTATAATATATTACAAATCTTTTTTTTTTTTTTCCTAAAGATTTTTTTTTTAACTGTTGAAAAACTGATTTAGACTAGAAAATGAAGAGCAGCATCACATTAAGATGTAAGCACAGAGCATTCTTAGTTGTATTAATACTTATCATCTTACAACAGTGCTTTGAAACTTAAATTTTGACAGAGCTCTCTGACTACTTCGATACCAATAAACAAACAGGTCAGGGAAGAGCATTAAGCCCTCACCCACAACCACTCATGCTGTTAAATTCCTAGCATGCCCCCTGGCAGAGTTTTGACCTTCAGAAATCAGCACCTTCCCAGGCAGCGCCTGAGCGCAAGACCAGCCACAGCCCATGTTGAGGACTACTCCCAAAATGCAATTTGGATGGTGCCACCCTGTTTTGAGAAGGAAGTCAAATTAAACACATGATATGATCTGTGCCACTCCAGTTGGTCTCAGAGAGTGGCCTAATTTTCCTTTTTGGAAAGACAGTCTATTGTAGTAGGTAAGATACATGCATAGACCAAGAGACCACTAGGAAAGTTTACAACTTAAATACAGAAACCTCAGAATTAATTAGAAAGAAGCATAACCATCCATTTTAATGATCTCCTAATTTCTGGTCCAAGGTTTTAATGGCAGAGCCATCTTCTTTGATTTGTCTAATACTTTCCATTGTTTGCAACTCTGCCAACATACAAGATTTTCCTATTTCTATGTTTGACTCGGGCTTTTATATTTTTTTATGTATATCTATATGCCTATACACACACATATGCATATATTTCCTTTATACATAATATATTCATGCTTGATCCTACCAAGCACAAATCAAAAAAACAATCCATGAAATCAAGGTTATTGCAAAACATCATTGAAATAAATAGAGGTACGATATCTGGAACTAAATCTCATACTTTGTGTGAAATAGATTTGGCTGCGAGGGTTTGATTTTTGTTTTCTGTGCCACTGAAATACAAATAAAACAAAGTGCTGGAAATAGCTTCATCTCCTTTGATTGTACCTGTCATTAATACATTATTTAACCTTTTTCAACTTTTTTTCAACATTAATGAGGACATCTTAGGTAAAAGGAGACAGGGAATACATAATCAGAAGACTCAACTGCTCCCCTCATATGAGATGAGCTGTAATTAAATAATGTTCTATATTAAATTGAACTAAATTTAAAGAACAATATTCTATTGCCAAGACTTTGATATACAAGGGGTGGCTCTGAATTTGCTATGAGCCATTACCTTGCATATCTGCACAAGGAGAAACTCAGATACTAAGATCTATTTAATTTATTTTTGTAGGAAATTATTAAAATATGAATTTCCCTGTTGTTTAATTCACTCTAGGATATACCATTCTTTAGATATGGCCCAGTTATTACCATGCCTGCCTCACAGCATTCCTTTATAAATAATTTTTTAAGCTCACCAAGCTTATATCATAGAATTATTTTAATGTGTGGTATTATTGTGGAAGTTTTGCCACGAAAAATAACTATAATAGGACTGCCCTCCTCTATAGCCGCAGCGGGAAATACATTTAGCAGAAGCCATGACTTTTAAACATAAAAGCATAGCAATGGACATTGAACAAAACTAATTGTTAATTATTTATCAACACAGGACTATCAAACTGAGTATGTAAATTTACACTATACTGATAAAGAATTATCAACGTTTCAAATTTAGCAATACTATAAAAAAAAAAATGTTATGAAAATAACTGATATTTTGGTTCACTGGCTAAAGCAAAGAGAAAAAAGCTATTTTTCAGAATCAGTCTGATGATAAAAAGTTTTTTAGAGGTTAATCAAAACATTTAATTCTGTTCAAAGTGTTTCTTTTTCTTGTGTTTAAGCTACTATTAAGTTTTGCAATTTTTCAAATAGTATGCCATTTCAAAAGTAATAAATACTGAAACATTTTGACACGTCTTAGCTAGGGTTTCTTCCCACACACACTTGAAGAAAACTATTCATAACATTCAACCCCAAACCATAAATAACTGTGAATCTTACAAAACTGTGACAATTCAAAGGATCTGGGAAATTCCTGATAGGGCTGGAAAGTTAAATGGTGACATGGGTTTATTAACAGTGGAGAGTTTCAGAGAGAAGCTTCTAAATTGAAGGAGGCAGAGAAATTTTTAGGAGCAGTGACCTGTTCCTGTGTCTCCCACTACCAGGTGGTACCTTAACTACTAAACTATAATTTTTGCTTCTTTGCTACATGAATCTTTTTATTTTTTTTTCCAAAAAAAAAAAAAAAAAAAAAAAAAAAAAAAGCTTATCTTTATAGAAAAACTAACTTTCTTCAACCTTTTCCCTCGGAAGCTGTTAGTTCAATTCCCTTTAGTCAAGGGAAAGAACTACACCTAGGCTTCTTATTTTTTTATTAGCTGTTTGATGCTGTACTAAAGTACATTTTCAGTACCAGCAGTAGCAGGATGCACTGTACATACTCAGAAGAGGCAAGTCAGCAATTCAAATAGCATTTATATACTGTTTTTTAGGTAGCTGGCATTACAGAACAGCACTTTGTTGCAATCCTGCACAATCTTTGCATGCAGGATATTTTCAAACAAAGACTGTTATTAAGAAAGCCTCAGAAATTATGTTAGCTTTCATCAGTTGATAACTTCACTTATATAGCTAGTTTATCTTGCATGATGTGATAATAATAGCCTTAAATTAACACAAAAGCAGGTTAAAGTGAAATATCAGACCGTATGTGGAATATGGACAGAATATATTTATTACCACAGACTGGAAGTCTAGATAGCAGTATAGATTAAAATAGTACCGCTCTCAAAGAATGAAAATAACAGTGTGGTCATAAAACCTCTGCAAGCAAGGAACAAGAGTCTTTGAACGAGTTACAGAAGATAGCAACCAATGAATTTCACAGGAACTGCAAAAAAGAACATGATTTCAAACCACTATAATCACTGAAAGTAACGAAATAAAGAATTGCAACTACATTCTCTTCTAAAGCAAAATTGCCACATAGATCAGCGAAAACTTTCTCTAGGGAAAAACTTGAAGTACTGGAACAAATTGAGTACATATTTTTGAAAAGCTTGTTGAGAAAGCAAGAAGAAATTATTTGATATTTTCAAGGTACCAACAAAATCCTTACACCCAATTGTTTTGAAAGCTTCAAATTACTTCCCCCACCTCCCCCTTTGCACAGTTTGCATAAGGACTTAGCAAAGTGAAGGCCATAATGACTAATTAAGTGAAGATGGAAGAAAAATAGGCCTCAAAAACCTTTTATTCCCCAGTCTAAATAGTATTTTAAATTAAGGAATCACATTCAAATTCAAGTGTTGTTCAGGTAAAGTGAGGGCATTCCCTTTAATAAGAGCTTTAAAATAAATTTGGCCCTGAAAAAGCATTGGGAAAGTAAACTGAGTATTTCTGCGGAATCCAGGCTGCTGGAGCGTGAGTGCAGGGACAGCAGGCAGCCGGTGCTGGGACACTTCTCTCGTTCTATGCCCAAGTCAGCCTCATGTCTCAGTGGCCTCGGATAACCCATCTCATCATTACTACGTGGAGGCAAAGCAAAGGCTTCCATCCATCTTTTGAGGAAAGTGACTGTTATCAAGCTATGCCAGAAGTAGAGAATTAACTATAGGTAGTTACATATTCATGCCTACTTTAAGCCTCTCCCCCAGCTAGGCATGCAGCAACAGATCCCGTCTCATCCCCAGACTAGCCAGCTGTGCTTCTTTCAGCCTACATGCTGGAAAGTTCAAGTTTTTAAGCTGCGCAGACTATAAAGAGCAAGATGTTTGTCATACATGGCTAAGGCAGTCTACAGAAAGGGGCAGTGTCCTAACTCCTTTTATTTTCTTGATTCACAGGCAACTCCAGTGATGACTAACAAACACACTCATTTAGATTCTGTCCTAAAGAGCACAGTTATTTACATTGCTCTTTATCCACTCACTCCAACAACAGCTGTGGTAGAATTCCCACTTTAATACAGACAGACAGTTGCCCTGCATGTTGTCTCTCTTTTCCCTTTATGGCTTGACCTTCAAGAGAATCACTAGACTGCAAAAGGAGAGGCCAGCACAATAATTTGTAGTTAATAATTTTGTTCCAAATTCATATTCTTGACACAAAGCAGCAAAATGAGATCTAAATGCCTGGCACTAATTTTCTATTGAATACACAGGAAACCTAACAAAGAAAAATGTAATTCTCTGATATCTTGCTGACCTCTCCATATGTCTTCTCCAAGACTGAACCATTGCCACAAACCCGGGTAAATCCAAAGCTAAATAAGTGCAACCAATAATAAATTCAAGCAATAAAAGGGGACCATTCCCTCTCGATTCAACATGTATAGATATGAAAATAGGGGATTTACGTTTATGCGTATGTTAAAGAAAAAACAAAAGAGAAAATCCTGCAAGGCTAAAACAAGGTGGTAGGATATGTAATGCAGAGAATCCACTTCTAACTTACTGCTACTCATAGCCTAACCTCAAAATGAGCTCCAACTTTTATTTTACGCATGGCACAATTATCTTGTGCAACTAACCTCTGTAAGGCATCATAAATATAAAGAGATGAGTAAGGCACACCAGTACTTTAGTAAGGTACGTGAAGTCAAAGTTTCAAGAACAGCCACTGCCAAAGAGAATAAAAAGATTTTCAAAGTCATCCCTAAGTCTTCAAGGCATACCTTGAATGAAATGTCCGATGTGCAGCTCTTGACTCTTACAGGATCTCAGTGTGATGAAACAATGATTCTTCATTTGCTTCAATAAGTCATTTTTTTTGTTGAAGTCTCTCCTACTTTTCCATTAAAATCCCCTTGGAAAAAAAACTGTAAGAGTGTTTACAAACTCACTTATCTTCAAGCTGTTAAAAGCAGTTCCTTATATGCCTGAGTTTAAACACACACAAAATATTTGCAGGATTAGGGATTTAGAGAACTGCTGGATAGCTATAAAAATTGTTTTAGCACTTAGTGAAAAGTGAGCTTTAACAATAAGGTGAAAAGGAACATTCTAGATAATGGCTTGCTCTTTTGAAATAAGAGATGATAATTCCTACTATCATTTTATGAGGCAATGATCTGATTTTTGAGAGCATAGTCTTGACATTCTAAATCTGCATCATAAAGCCTCGCTGCTACAGCTGCGAATTTGCTTTCACTTCTTCTCCATTCCCATGTTTTTTAAAAAGAAAAGATTCTTACTTTACTGAAATGACTACGATATAAAACCAAAAATGTTTAGCTATTAGACCATGCAACCAACAAGTCATTTTTTATCTTTTAATATTTCTATGGAACTGCAGTTTGATGGATGCAGAATTTTTCTCCTGGGACATTTCAGAAGTGCCAGTGAAAAGTATTACTGAATTCTTCAAGGACTTTGTGAATTCAGTTTTTAAATGGTGACCTATCCAAACCATCTGCTCCAGCTGAGGCAAATGGCATCTTCTTGGTCTAGTTATGAACACTCAAAATTACATTTGAACTCATTATAATCACCCAATATTTCAGCTGTAAAATTCATAGTCTCATCCTCATTACTTACCATGAACAAATTTTTCATCAATCCATTACTTTAAATGGATACAGCTCACATGCAGAGACATTTTAATGATGAACAGCTGTGAAACTATATACACAGTAGACAAGTCCATAAATTAATAAAAGGTATATGCACCCATTTTAAAAAATTAAATATCTGATAGCTTTGTATATACATTACACAAGTATAGCTACAATTAAAACATACTTCTGTAGCCAATGATAAAAAACAAACAAACAAACAAAAAAACAAACAAACAAACAAACACAGACCAAAAACCAGTCAAGTATCTGTCTATGGAGCTAGTTAAAACAATTGAAGATATTTCCCCAAGCTAGTCTCCCACCTAGCGCCTCCTGACCTGCAATAGCAGGCTGGGTGAGTATTTCTTATCTGCTTCCCTGCAAAGACACCACAGCTTAAACAACCTTCAGCTGAACTTTAAAGGCTGATGAAAGGAAATTTAAGCAAAGCCAACTAAATTGGTAACAGTAACAGGTGAGAAGCTTTCACATGATCCCCTTGTCGAGGTCCAGTTAATAAGTGTGGTGATCTCCATCTGGCCATTTTATACCACAGCAGATGCTTCTAAGCAACTGGTTTTTGTAGTTCCCCTTTACAAGCTTACATCAAAATACTGTAACTACAGCAGTTATAATTTGCACATTCTATTTTCCCAATGCAAGTTTGCAGATAAAAATTTAGTTCAGGTTAAACTTTTCCAGTCCTTGTCCAGTTTAGTTTAGTACATTTAGTTTAGCACATTCGAAAACTAAATTATTATAGGATCAGATAGTACACACAAACTTAGCCCAAACCAAGAAAATGTATGAATAATAACTGAATACATTCATCTAGTAGAACTTTTTAAGGAGGACAATTACAAACTTGTTAGTGATGATGAGAACAGCAAAACCAGCAACTGCTTCAAGATACCACCCTACCCCTTCTTCAGCCATTAATCTCCTTCTCTTGGAGTTCATCATCCCCACTGAAGATCTGCCAGACAAGGAGTGCTCACACAAAGCACCCTTCTTCAGTACAGCCAGTAAAATTAGATAGCTTAGGCTGATCATCTGTTCCACTCTCAGCTATTGCTGCAGCAATCCTGCTTCTCCGTCTCACTTGGACAAATTCTAAGCTTTGCATATCATTCTTGCAAAAAGTCATTCTACGCTGTAATGGTGCAAAGCAGTACAAAAATATCTACATATTGACTAATGTACTGAATCCATAGCTAGCACTAACTGCATGCAAAGCTAAGTATTAATATGTTGTAATTATGTTCACTATCCCAGATAAGACACATACTAGGATCACTGCCTTGTCAGCAAACACTGCCAGGTGGGGAAGGACAGGACACTGACTTTCCTTAGGACAGGCTGGTCCTCCAAGTTGCAGAATCATTGTTCTCATTCTCTGCTTTCTTCCTAAAAAGGAAGAAAGCAGAGAATTCTTCCTTTCTTCTTAAAAATAAGTTTTATTTCATTTTCATGTCAGACCTTTTCCTCTTGAATCCTTGACCTGCTATCTGTGATATCTCCAAAATTACACTTACAAATTTTTACTTTTCTTACTTTGTGTGGCTTTATCTCAAGTACTTTCTCACTCCTTAACAAGAATTTTCCCATTGTAACTGATCCGAGTCCCCACAGTTTAGCTGGACTAAAAAGCTTTGAATCCCAGCTGAACCCCAAGGCTGAGGGTGGAGGAGCTGGGAAGCTGCTCCCACAGCTTTGTATATACATTACACAAGTATAGCTACAATTAAAACATACTTCTGTAGCCAATGATAAAAAACAAACAAACAAACAAAACAAACAAACAAACAAACACAGACAGGACCCACAAACCTTTCTAGGAGGCAGCCTAAAAGCTAGTCCAGATCTCTGAAATATTTATGTCCCTTGCTGGTATCACCTGTGACTTTAGCAAGACCTTTTCAGCTCCCCTAGCCTCCGTATCACAATGAATCGGTGTAATGATATTTAAGATCTCGAGCTGGAAAGCACAACTGAAGTCCTGTAACTGACATGTGCCACTCTTCACAACATGAGTTCAAAGTTTCCTGGAGTATCTCCATCTTCAAATATTTGTTTTTATACACACCAGTGAAAAATCCATTATATTACTGAAACTGAAAGCCTTGATGAACATAGGCATCGCTAATTATCTCTGAGCTTTTTCAAGATCAAATGAACTTTTATTAGAAGAAAGCTCTTTCTCAGAACTGAAAAGTGCAATTATACTTGTAGGAAACAGGAGTTGTTTCAACATCATTCACCTCCTCCTATCTGTTTGCAATACCAGATGGAGATTTATTGGAGATGAAGGTACAGGGAGAGCAAGGGACAAGCTAAGGAGAAAGCAGGTAAAATTCAGTACATTTTTTAATACTGATAACATAGCTCCAGGCTGAACAGCTTATAGCAAACAACAGTATAGCAGTAGAAGTAGAATACAGTAGAAAAATAGGCAACATGCGTTTCTCCACATAACAGCTTTGCTGTTGAAAAGAAACTAAAAATGTTTCAGAAGAGTGTTTCCCCTCAATGGAGTTTAATTCAAACTTCCAGAATACACAGACCACAACTGCAGGCCTGATCCAGCCAGAAGTATGCAATTAATCATTGCAGTAATAACTGTACCATTGAATCTCCTTTACAGGGTTTATTAAGTTCTAAAAACTGGGGTCTGATAGTGTTTTAAATAATGCTAGTAATAAAACTTCTGCTTCATTTGTATTAACCATAGGCTAACTTTTTTTCTTACTCAACCTTATAGCCAAGACAAACAAAAAAAACCTAACAACTAATACTCTCACTGATAGCAGTTGTACCTCTGACATCTTCCTGCCCATCCCAGCATTGTGAGGCTCTCATCATTTCACACTCAGCACCTGTGATAGCCAAGCTGTCTTTCTGTGGCTACAGAGGCGTAGGAAGGCAGGGGATGGATGGCTTGATGTACGCCCAGAGTGTCCCTCAACACAGGGGCAGAGGCAAAATGGTGCCCACCCAAGCCCAGGAAATAAGTAAACACAGCAGATGGGGGGACCAAACCACATCTAACCATAGCTAATATGTGCTTTCATGGGCCTTTCTCCATCAAAGCATCAAGTATATATTCATTTTAACACACAGTCAAAAGTAATCATGATGCTTTGCTGAATTAAGTTCATAATACATAGAACAAGACTTTGGGACACTGTCCCCCAAGTTATCTGTCAAAGCTCCTTCCATAGTCATGGAAAGAATTAAGCCCATCAGAGTGGATCCAAAACAACCAGCAAACTGTGAAACTGGCTTCTTGTGTAGCCAGGAGGAGTTCCAGGAAAGAGCCTCCAGAAAACCTCCCCACTTATGGGCTGGATAATAAAATCCATTCAAAGGAAAGAAATTCCTAGGAACTTACGGTGTTAAGAGCTCAAAGACTCAGACCTTTGGAAAACAGAATAAGGAGATGCAGACGCATCCATCTCCTTTCAGAACGCCCCTGTCTCTCCTCCAGCATTGTCGCTGAGGGCAAGGCATAACCAGGAGCGCTGTGTCAGGGCTCTGCACAGGCAGTCACCGTGAAGGAATAAATTGTGTTGAGAAAGCAGAGACTGTCGCACGCTGGGGAGGACAAGAGGAACAAGAGGTGCAGCAGGTGAAGGCAGAGGTGGCTGCTGGTCTGAGAACAGCACATGAGGTGCATACTCCTTTTACACAGACTCAATTTTCTGTCAGACATCAGCTTTGGTAAATTCTCCCAGAAGCTGCCCTAAATTAAATTCCAGGACACATCAGTAATGTCCTGCACTTCATGCAGCCAAGGTCCCTTGGAACCATGCCCTGAAGTTACTCCACATGTTATCTAACGTATTTCGTATCCTGGAGGAGAAACCGTGCTACTTTATCTGTGGCTAATCAAACAAATTGGTTCCAGAAATGATGGTCACCAGAAATGCATCTAGTACAGAGTGACCGATGCCTCCTGTCTGATAAACAAACCTGTGAAAAGAGGAAATCAAAAGATGCAGATATAAACATCTGCAGGGTTCTGAAGTAAGCACCTAGATTCCACTTCAGTCCCATTTTAGGAAGACAAACCTCTATGGGGACTCGTCCGTATTCCCTAACAGATCATAAAATTTACATGATATTCCCCAGCACCAGCTGACTCAGTAGGAATGTTCAGTCAAGCTTCTCCCAGACAAAAGCCAGCCATCCTCATTTAGCAGGATGAAAACACTGAACACATTTGTGCAGAGAGTCTTCCCTCCAAATCAGTACACTCCAGACCCAGGCAGCATGTGAGCCTTGGCCAGATGTGTGAAAATGTTAGGTATTTGACACACCACCATCGTATTTCTGCATCCTAAACAGTGCTTTATAAAATCACTGGGTTTATACATTTTCTTTCAGCAGAGCTTAGATGTAAGCTGTACTGCAGCAGGACAACATGCATACTAACTTGGGACTTGTTTCCAATAGGCCATGAAATTACCAGAAATACTATCATTCATCTCAAAGAAAGTGGAATCATGATCTTAAAACACTATTTTAAACTGAAAGGCTCTAGGGGAAATTTTTCCAGAAATGCTTTATTGAACCTTGAAGTTTTCCTGTGCAAACATACACAGTACTTGTAACATGGGCCATCTACAGCTTCTTGAAGTTAAACCCAGGCTCTCTCAGGCACCGGACCACAGCAGCGCTCTCTCTCTCTCACAATAGCTCTTGGCCTAGATCAAGTTCCAGCAGTGCCGAGCTTCTCAGATTACAACATGGTGGCTAAGAAAATGCATCGCTGTACCTCATTCCAGGAAGTCAGGGGTTGCCCCATTTAATTACTCAACAATTTGGCTAAACTGTTCTTCTCCAGACAACTTTAGTCTTTCCCTACTGCTCAGATGTATTTATCACCTAAGATAGCATCTGGATTTTACATCAGGAATGTTGCAACATCACTGAGGTCATAGCTGATAGAAACCCCTGCTTGCTCATTGAAGTTCTCTATGCTGGCTTGAAACAGTGTGTAAGTCCAGAAATGTATTTTAATCATGAATTTAAAATAATTTTACAAACACAAAGGTTGTTCTGAAACAGCTACATCTCAAGAATAACTTGTCTGCCTTCATTCATCAATGTATTTTCTTTCCAAAGTAGACCTCCAGATTAAAGAAGTAATGCAGTAAAATTCAATTCATGGTGGGGGAAGCAGGTTTTACTAATTTTTGCTAAGATCTGAAAAAAAAAAAAATTAAATGGAAAAATTCTCATCACAGTAATTTTAATAATTTACCTTGCTCAGAGGTACTGACAGGGACCAGCCACCTCTGTTGTAACTCCTTTGTTGTGTGAAGCTTACTATTCAGTGACATGAAAATGGTATTTAACAACTGTTATGGTAATGCAGTGATGGAGAGCCACTACAAATAGTCTTTCATTTTTCTGATTGTTAAACTTTTGAGTTTTACAGTGTTGTCTGTTTGCTGCTGTCTTTATTAGCTCAGCTGAACTGATTTTACATTCAGTTGTTAGAAATTTATTATGACTCATCTTATACATCTGTCCTGGTTTTGGCTGGGATAGAGTTAATTTTCTTCCTAGTAGGTGGTATAGTGCTGTGGATTGGATTTAGGATGAGAATAACGTCGATAACACACTGATGTTTTACTTGTTGCTAAGTAGTGTTTACACTAGTCAAGGACTTTTCAGCTTCCCGTGCTCTGCCCGGTGCACAAGAAGCTGGGAGGGGGCACAGCCAGGGCGGCTGACCCAGACTGGCCAAAGGGCTATGCCATACCGTATGGTGTCATGCTCAATGTATAAACTGGGGGGAGTTGGCTGGGGGCCAGTGATCGCTGCTCAGGGACAGGCTGGGCATCGGTCAGCAGGTGGTGAGCAATTGCATTGTGCATCACTTGTTTTGTATATTATTATTATTATTATTATCATCATTACTATTATTATTATCATTATTATTATTATTTTCCCTTCCTTTTCTGTCCTATAAACTGTCTTTATCTCAACCCACGAATTTTACTTTTTTTTTCCTGATTCTGATTAAGTAAATGCAGTTTCACATGGGCAGCAGAAGAGAAGTCTTTTAAGTGACGTACTATTCTTTCTCTACTATCATCTGAGGAAAAAAGCACCCCACCACGTTTAACAACATCACTCCAAAGAAATTCAAACTGTTGAACCACAGAGGGCTGGCGTTTACAAAACCAGATAAAAATCCAAATACGTGTGTTGCAGAGCAGCTTTGCAGCACTAATCACTCACTAAGGGGTGAACAAGTCTGTCTTTCTTCTCCCCCTGAAATGCAAACATTCTTTTCCATTTAGAGAGAGACACACCAATAAAAAAATAACAAACCCTCCATTTTTAAAAAAATATTTCCCTTTCTTATCAGCAGTATGTCAGCACTAGTTAGCTTTTGCCAGCTGTCATAGGCTGCCTTTGAAACAGGTACCTCCTCTCATGATGATTTGGAAATGCCAAAACAGAATCCTAAATGTAAAACCCAACAAGAATATATATGAAACCAGAGGTAGCAGAATACCTGCTTTTCTACTGTATTTTTGTTCAAGAAAAAATATTAGTCTTCCATGACTGGGGAAATAGAAGAGCTCTATCTTCCAGTGATCACTAAAGAGATAAAAAGTCTCTTCCCTACAGAGATACTGGAGAATGAAGGGAATAATCCACCCATGAAGCTGCAGCACTGACTTCACCATAGCCCTTAGCTCTGCTGATCCCTTCTTCAGCTCCTGCTGGCTAACCCACAGCCACAGGGAGGGCATTTCCTAAGCGCTGGACTCTGGCACACCTGAACATGAATACCAGAAAGCCTTTATCTCTATTCTCTCTTACTCATCTCTGTCCTACAAGGGACTTGGTTCTCTGGATGCAGACTAGGCCTCTAGAGGATAAGAGGAAAAAATTTCCCTTGTGATTACACTTTCTGCAAGTTGTTATCTTGCTGAAAAATTTAAAGCTGAAAACATGCCCCTTTCTTCATTCTCAGATGCCTCAGATGCACAATTTAATGAAAAAAATCAACAACCTACTACATTTCATATTTGTGATCTGTTTTTTCTTAAAAGAAAGTAAAAGGCACATACTGCGGCTTTCAGGAACAAAGGAAGCTGTCAGTAATAACCATGCACGGTATTATATCCAAGGATTAGCCTATTTGAGGCTTTATCAGGAAACTACACGATAATTAATTGGCCACAACACTGAGTTTTGAAACAGAGGTTGAGTCATGTTACAAGAAGGAAAGCAGAGTTAGTTACTGCTCCAGAGAGCTCTTAAGTCAGTAGGAGACTTTAGATCCTTATCCCTTTAACATAAAACTGATTTCCCACAAGTTGTATATAAAGACTGTTCTGTGAAATTAGCGGTCAGACAGGATTTGTATGTCACCCTGATATTTTCCAGATGTAGACTTTGATATTACCAAGAAAAAAAAAATCAGCTGATTCAGGGGATCCTCAAACTAAACCTCAGTGCTGCTTAATTTCTAATGTTGTATTCCTTTTGGCAATGCTAACTTAAACTCATAAACAATAGGGTTGTATCCCAGAGAATGCAGCGTGCCCTCAGCCACAACTGAAAGCAATAGGAGCAGAGCATGCTGAGCACCTGGCAGGAAAAGTCCTTAATTAGCACCATTTGGAAAGCTGTAATATGAGATCACTCACTCTTGGCTCTTAAGAAAGAATATGAGGTGGTCCAGAAGAGAAAATGTACCCAAATCAAACACATGTGTTGACATATACCATTACCTTGCTGATTTAAATAAAAAGGGTAAGAATTTATTCTTAAAACTATTCTAGAATTGTCCTGTGTTTTAGGTATAATTCATGTTTACGCATTAACACAAGTTCTGTGCAAACTACTTGTGTTCTGTTGTATGGATTAGAACCATGATAAACATTGGTAACTGTGTCTCATTCTAAAAAAGCCATACTTAATTTGACATGACCGTTCTTTTTTTCTTTTTTCTTCAAAACTCTTTATGCTCTTATGCGAATAACAGCAACAAATACAGAATCATTTGCAGAGTCACTCCTTGCATAAATGAAATGACCCTTTCTTGTTAAAAAGAGGAAAAACAATTTGAAAGGAAGAAACAGTTTGAGGTAAACCATAAACAGACAATGGCTAGAATTTCTTCCTTGTAATCAGTTTGTAATTGAAAACTCCACAAACATGACAGGCTGCTTATATTCTGAAGAAACCTCCTTCTCCTCTCTAGTGCATGGTATATAATTCAGTGAAAGAAAATACCTTCGACAGTCTCAGACCCTCTCTTCTACCACTTCATCTTTGATTGTATTTCATTTGCATTGAGTAACCACTTTCCATCCTTTTGCTGAGACCATTTATCTCTCCTTTAGTTGGAGCTCAACTTCTTCCTCAGGAATGCAGCACACCACAGCACAGAAGTTACATGCAAGCATTCGTCATGCCAGTTTAAGTGTCCAGTGTTCAGTTCTGGCTGGGAAATTCCTACATTTCATTCAACTTATTAATGCATGTATGTTGTATGAAAAACAGTTAATATTTCTTCAAGGCTAAGAAAACTTACATGATTCTAAAATCAAGCAACAGAAAGAAAACCTGCTGTGATTGCCTATGGCTCTTAAAAAATTGATCCGTAGTACTTGTAATTAATAACACCTCTCACTGACATGAAAGAGGGGAGATTTTTTAGAAAAAAGTTTCACATAGTTTTTTCAAATTACATTTTCTAAGAGGAAATAGAGGACAAAACAAAGCGACTCTAGTTGCAATTTTGTCTCCCTCAAACCTTCAATACAACCGTTCTCCTGTGCCATGTTCCTGATTTCTACAATGACCACCACCATCATGTGGATAATAAAGCAATCTTACTTGAAGTAATATGGTAATTTTTTCAGTATGCTGCTTATTTTGACCAACAGACTGCAGTAGAGCCAGCTTCTTTATAGGCTAGGTGATGGCTGGTTTTGTGCAATGATTAAATGATTTATGGGGTCTCTCTTCCTGAAGCAGTTAAATTAAAAAAAAAAAAAAGTTCATTTGCCAAAATAGATTTTTCTGTGCCATATATTATGTTTCACATTACCAACTTAAGATTATAAATCTGGCAAAGGTCATTGGCCATCTTGTCTAGATGCAGCCAAATCCTCCTGCTTAGAAATGTTTTCTTACAACTTCACACGCTGCAGTGCAATCAGCAGATCCAACCTCACACCTAAGCTAGTATCAGTTCTTCTCATTAATGTTGCACAGTGTCCATTTTGATGCTAATACTATGAAAAGACAATGTAAATGCATACAGGGTCATCTTTTAAAATAAAAATGCAAGTACAGATAAGTCAGTTCAGCAAAGCATAATTTCAAGGTATAAAATGTAACAATCTTAACAAGCAGCCTGCTCCTATAAAACCTGGATTCTATTCAACCTCCAGGACAATGCCACTAAAAAATGCCATCTTAAGGACCCCAGCAAGAGGCTACACACTCCTATTTAGAGGGGTTTTTGTTTCATTTTGTGTTTGGTTTGGGGTTTTTTTGAAAAAATTATCAATAACCAAATATGGCATGATTCCAATTCCAATCAGCAATACTGTTGTCATTGAATCCAATCTGGGAATGTACTTTTCATAAAAATACTTTCAACCTTATTTATCATTGCCTTACTCACTAACTCAGTTGACATCTATTGCATCAACTACTGCAAAAGCAAGAATAAAGCAGGACTCTCAATATCACCATCATCATCATCATCTTGGAAATCTCAATACTGCTTCATTGACTTACTACCATGAGCTAGTCACAGACCTACCTAATAGTCAGCTAAATACTGAGCATCCTAGAGACAGCACTAACAAACCAGATTTAATTCTGAAGACTATGTAAGGATGAGTAAAAGGGGGAGAATGGTACATATCAAAACTTATGTCGTGAAAGAAAACAGTTACCAGATCTATAAAGTGGTCTTACTAGACAAGCAGGGACACAATGTATTCACTTGCTCTCTTCCACAGGAAGGGTATGTAGGAAACAAAGTAACTAATTGGTTTATAAGAATTCTTCACATTACTCTTGAAGTATGTGCTGGTTTTGGTTGGGGTAGAGTTAATTTTCTTCGTAGTACTTAGTATGGGGCTGTGTTTTGGATTTGTGCTGGAAACAGTGTTGATAGTACAGGAATGTTTTAGTTACTGCTGAGCAGTGCTTACACAAGAAGCTGGGAGGGGACACAGCTGGGACAAGTGACCAAAGGGATATTCCATACCATATGACGTCATGCTCAGCATAGAAAGCTGGGGGAAGAATAAGGAAGGGGGAGATGTTTGAAGTGATGGCATTTGTCTTCCCAAGTAACCGTTACACTTGATGGAGCCCTGCTTTCCTGGGGATGGCTGAACACCTGCCTGCCAATGGGAACTAGTGAATGAATTCCTTATTTTGCTTTGCTTGCATGCATGGCTTTTGCTTTATTTATTAAACTGTCTTTATCTCAACTCATTAATTTTCTCACTTTTACTCTTCCAAATCTCTTCCCCATCCCACCGGGGGGGGGGGATTGAGCGAGCGGCTGTGTGGTGCTTAGTTGCCAGCTTGCAAATAAATCATTTTCCTATATAAAACAGGGAGACAATTGTGCTTAGCACTGGGAAGACTGACACACGCACACACCAGTTGGCTCTGTTAGTGTTTTAATTACATGACCCACATGATCCTGATATTACTGTCATGATAGAGCTCTATCAACCCCATACGAGGACCTCCCCAGATTGTTTCCACCCTCGCACTCATAGTATTCCACTCTCAGTCATTGCAACGGGGCTTTTCCCAGTAGGGGAAGGGAGAATTATCGCACCATGAGATCATGGTAACACAGCCACAAAGCAATGCCAGTACTCCTCCACTGTTATGACATCTTAGGCTAGGATGGATGTTTCAGATTTCAGAACTATGGACACTCAAGTCAACTGGCCAGATGTTTCATGACTCCTTTTGGATAAGCTCCCAGATCAAACCTAAGCAGCCTAAAAGAAGAAACTTTTTTTCTTTTTCTCTTTTTTTTTCTTTTTTTCTTCTTTTTCTTTCTTTTTATTTTTTTTCAACTGGAATGTCCTTTATCAGTGTATCCCTTTTCCTAATTGGCTTTCTAACTATAAAAGCATTTGATCATAGTGCATATAAACTGGTTTAAAACATTCCCACTATTTTAACCAAGTTGAACTTTATGAGAACTCTTTACAAAGTTGGCTTATATTTTTATTGACAAGGTAGTTATTGATCAGCCTTGTGTGTCAGAACACACATATTATGCTAAAAATTGAAACACTTGGAGCTGTAGCAAGAATGACAAGTTGCTGCACAACAGCATTGTTGTAAAGTCAAACAGCCCACAAAGCCACAAGCAACTTGCAAGTTTGTAAGGATATGAAATCAAAAACATCAGAAAAATTCAATGTCAAAATAAACCTCCAGAGCTTGTTTTTGCTGAATGCAAAGGCAAAACTCGAAAATACAACTAAAAGGGTCATAAGAGAGAATACCTCAGATGGCATAGGATGGGCTTTTCTCTCAGCTGAGTGCAGACACAAAATACAGTGCACTGGAACCTGTAGATCAGACAGTTCTTGTCTCCAAAGAAAAAAGCAAGCAGAAGAGAACCAAAAACATCTCTAGAGTTTTACCCAAAAGGCAGCAGGAGCACATCTTGAATTTTCTGCTTCATTTGAATGATCTTTTGTTTAGTTTGAGAGAAAACACATTAGAGAGGTAACGTAATAGGAATAAACAGAACACTATTGCATGAATGCTAGAGAGGAGAAAAGATTCAAAGAGCAATTTAAAACTAAATTAATTAGCAAAAATTTTCATCTTCAAACCTTCTTTCACTTAGTTCTTGACTCCATAAATATTTTTTTCACTTGATTATAAATAGACAAAGTTGTTATAGAGATAGAAATCAAGCAAATGCATCTTTTAGCACATTCATAACACTTTGAAAATCACATGCTTCAAAGTGAGAAAATCTTTGTCAGGAGCTGCCAGGTAAGCCTGAAATTATAGCAAACAGCACTGGCAAAAAAAATATGCATAACTTAAGTGGAAAGGAAAATAATGGTTTTAGATGCTAAAATGTGAAATAATTCTGTGACTTCATATTTAATTTCCATCTACTGACCTTTTCCTATGAAGGGAATACAATCCAGTTTCTCTTTATCTCAAGAACTATCTTCAGACACTCTATTTTTAGTGTCTGTCTTGTAGAGATCTTTTCCAATTGGAATAATTTCATTAGAGAGGACATTCAGCTTATGGCCAGGAAACCAAGACACTACGCCTTAACTTTGGTTTGGTCTTTGGCAAATAATGAAAACTTGACAGCTTCAGTTATCCAGCTGTAAAAAAGAATTTTTTCGAGGCCTTAGAGGAGAAGTGCAAGACATTGATTGTGTATATTGATTTATATCAACTAAAAATAGGATTAGAACCTCTCCATTGAGCAAAATAAGTTGTTTCCCCTACCTATTGAAAGGGCGATTGTCTCCTCTCCATCAATTCTCTCTTTCCCTCCTTTACCTCTTCATGATCTGGAGGACTCATCCTTTCTCAGTTTTGCTCATTCTTCTGCCCTCCTTTCTGTAATAGTGAATAGTGATGATGACGTTTGCCTCTTGAAATGAGGAGCAAAGGAAGGTGCCTGCTGGGAATAATCTAGTCCTTATCTGCGTGCATAGTAGTTGTACCCTCAGTTTTCATCTGAAAATTATTTTGTCTGAAAACTCAGTCATCTTCCACGGGTGCTGCTGACATTTGTGCCTTCCTCCAGAGAAGAAATAATTCTTTTCAAAATATTCAGACAATCTCATGAAACAAATTGGAACCTGCCATGTTTCATAACACAAGACAAATGTATTTTCACTAACCATACGGGAATCTCTGCTTAAGGTGCTTGGAGTGAGCCTTCCTAAGACAAACAGAAGGTTCTGTGAAAAATTAACAAATTGACCTTTAAAATCATATTTAGAAAACAAGACAGCTGTTGAAATAAATTCAGTCTAGTTACACTGTGATTTATTTAGCTGTATAACCTTGCAGTATTGCACTGTAACCACTAGAATTGTCTATATCTTTTCAGATATAATTGATAGGCCTTTTCCTTCACTTTGCTGATGAATGTCCACTTTACAGCAGCTTTGCACTAATGCCTTATTGATATAAATCAGGTCTTCTTTCTTTGTCTTTATTAAAATTTCCAAATTCCAGACCACTTTTCTGTAAAAATAGCTGCAAAACAAAGCAACCTCTCCTGTTATACAAGTCATCTAACACGACTCAGGCTCTCTTAAGTCTTCAGGTCACCTTCCATGGTCCATTCTTCCTAAGTCTGTTTGGCCTCATCCATTGTTTTCACTGTGTCCAGAAATATACTGGACAGTCAGTAGACTGTCTATTGAAAAAATTTCACCACAGTTCACTTTACTCTCAAAACATTATACCACTTCTCTTTTCCTCCAATCTCAGGCACAAAGCAGTGGGAGGAAGCACAACAGTGAAGCCTCCTCAACGGCACAGTGTAAGAATTTTGCACTTTGGTATTTTTTGTTCACACAGGTTTTCTGCTGTCATTGTAAAGATGAGCAGGTGTCAGTCAAGAGAGCACGTGAAGAAAGGATGGAGCCTCAGAGAAGTGATGTTTTCCCCTTAAACCAAAGATCCTAGGGAAATCCTCAGGATCCATTTCTTTCTACTACTTGTGAAGTAAACTGAGAGATGCTGTGGCAGAAACCAGTCTTTCCAGGCTTCCTCCAGCTCTAAAGTATATGGTACTCAAACATCTTTGCAAGCAGCAAAGCATAGCAAATGATACAAAGAGAATTAATCTCCACCACTGCTAAAAATGTCATGTCTTTGTTGCTATGGTTTTAATGCCTTAATAATGATGCCTCCTCATCTCCTCTAGTAACAGATTTGCCGTTATGTATAGTACAGCACTTTTAGTTCTGAGTACAGACCACCTGATTCCTCCACAATACAGACGTGATTTCCATACAACAGAGTTAGAGCTGCTGTATGACCTCGGCTGCAGCTGTGAGCTGGTATGCTGTGCAAAGCAAAACTTTCTCCCAAGGCATCCAGCCACCATATCAACTCTTCCAAAATCATTGCATTAAGCTCCCCACAGTTTTTGACCTGGACAATATTGTCTATCAAACTTTTGCATATATGAACAGCAGAAAAACAACCTAATGACCTCAGTAAAATTTCCATTGCTCTTAGAGAGCAAGAGACTGTGCACGTGAGGCAGAATAAGCGCGTTTACAATAACATATTAAAATATAAGGTGCATTTCAGAATAGGACTAAAAATACAGATCAGTCAATAAGCTGCAAAACACCACAGACAGAAGAAATTCCCAAAAAGTCAGGATCAATAATAATTGTAATACCTAGTATTTATAAGACTTTCCTCAAGATGTGCAAGCATTTTAAAATAAGAATTTACTTTTATTTAATATTGTTATTCCTAAGTGGCAGAGAAATAGGCACCATATAGATTATCAAATAGGATATAATTTGTAGAGCTAGAAACCTAGTTCCATGCCTCAAAAACAAGCTCAGTGAAAACAGTTCATATAAAATTAAGTTTTTTCCCATAATCAAAACACATTTTACTTCTACTCATAGGAAAGTTAAGTTTATTTCTGGATTATTTTCATTTTCTTCAGTCTTACTGACAGAGCCTTTGTGGTACCTGCTGTAAACAGATAATCACATAACAAAATCCTGTTCATGAATTCAAACTCTGTCTCCAAAGCTGGTCCCCATATTCCCGCTCTGGAACCTCAGTCAATGTCTCATTGTTGATTACCTACCTCCCTGCACCCAGGAGGAGGTTTCAGCCATCTTTTCCTGCATGGATTTTTTTTTTAATTTTGTTTCAGGTGTTCTCCCATCCTGGAACTGAAACTATTCTGAAACGTTTGAACAGAGCAGTCATATCTCCACTTTATCCTCACTTGCTATCTAAACAACTTGAAATCTTTTAGTATAACTCATCAAATATTATCTCTTTTCCTGTAATCCAGTCCCAGTTCAAATGAATCTTTCTTAAGCAACAATAATAAAAGCAGCAGGTACCATTATTGTGTATTACCTGACATGTACAACAACTTGAATATTTCCTTGCCTTAATCAGCAATGCCTCCCTTGGTATTTCCAAGAAAGACTTTTGCTTTTTCATGCCTGTATTACATTCTTGGTTGAGTAACTTTGTGAGTGAGGAATAGTCAAGTTTTCCTTTTTGTCTGCCGTGAGTGTGTCTGGCTATTCCCACTTTATAGAGAAAAATCAAGTACACAAACTTTTGCTTTGCTCTATTAGATTTCTTCCTGTCTGTATTATGCCCATGCTAAAGGACCACCAGTTCTTCTTTCATAATATTAGTACTCTCTTATACATCTTTTATCTCTTTCTGACTTCCCTTGGCTTTCAAAAGTAATTTTAAATCATGCATTAAAATAACAGAAATGTGTCAGTAGTTGTTTTAGGTACCTTCTAGCCTTCTAGACCATAGGTCATATCTTTGCTGTATTTTAGCTCTAGTTTAGCAGATTTGAGAACCAGCAGATGTGCACCTTAACATGGCAGTTTTTCCTGTGTGCTGGGGAAGAGCTGGAATCACTATGCCTTTCCTATAGGTGACCCTAAGGTTAGGGTTAGGAGAAAGAGAGTGTGTAGTTAGAAAGTACAACTCAAAGCAAACTAAGGGATGATGCTACTATTACCTCTGAGCAGTATTTAATCTCTCAGCAGAATGTGGTCCCTGGCCTATAAATCACCTTAGAGTTCAGGCTGAAAAAAAAATGAAAGTCCAGAGCTACATTTGCAACTGGGGATGAAAATGTGCTGCAAAATGAAACTGAGCTGCAAAAGTAATTCTGCAAAAAGAGACTGTCTGTTCCCTTTGAATACATTAGCTCTGTATATTAAATTTATACCTTGCTTCCAGCTGCAGCAGCATCTGTACTCTTATTTTTGTCTTTCTCAACAACCGCATTCAGCAGGGCTAACATAACTATCCCATCTTTATGAATTATGACCATGCCTAAGTATTAAGTCCCTTAGTCACATCCTAAATGGATTCAAACAATGCAATTTACTTGGGCATAAAGCCATCACTGTTAGCAAACTCTAGCTAGTACAGGACACTCCAGCTGGTCTCCTCAACAACTGAAGCAATAGCAACCATTCTTCACAATCTACATTCATTTGTCATAGAACAGAGAGACAAATTCTAGACCTGAGCTCTTCTACTCCAGGCACTCGGTTTCCCAAAATAGCACAATTAAAAGATGACTGAACATCTTTGAAAAGATGTTTGAAAGACGGTACTCCAGCTCCTCATTTTAAGATATTCCTTAGAAATAAATGACCTTTTCCTAAGGCCAGTCCATGCCTGTAACCAAAAGACGTCACAAGCCTCACCATTCCTTACTCCATTGCAAAGTATACATCTCCAGCTCACATTCTCTAAGAAATACTCAGCAAAGTTATATTAAAAAACTATAGATATTATCCCTCAAGGGGATGGCAGGAGAGAAAGATAAAAACTACACACCAGCTTAGCCATTTCATTTAACAGGCTACTAGAAGTATTTGGTTACAGTGGTAGACACCTATTCAGTTACACAGCTGAAAAGAGTCATTGTTCTTCCTCAAAAGGATGTAGCCAAATTTAAGTGTGTATGCACAAAATTAGCTTCACCTTTTTGAACTACAGTGGTCCAGTCCAAATCCTTTAAAGCCAGTGGAAAGGATCCCACTCACTTTAATCAATTTAACTTGTCCCTGGACTTCTCTTCCACAGTTTGTAAGTGAGTGGAAAAGAAAAATAGATTAATACAAATCACATGCTTGTACTAAGTAGACTTCCAAGTCAAAATAAAAAGCTGTCTGTAATTAAAGAAAAACAAGAGATAAACTGGAACTTTTTTGGAGTCTAGAGGCTCCAAAATAGCAGGACAAAGACTCCTGGGGCATTAGAGAAAGAACAGCCTAAACAGACTTAGGGAAACTGTTCTTTCTGGACCAAGAATGCTAGATAGAGTTTATAAATCTGTCCAAGTCATTTTCTCATGGGACTACAAGTGCAGGCTAAGAGTTTTGGTTCAGTTGTGTTTTTCAACTGTAGGCAGATTAAGAAAAACCTTTCTCTCAATGTATTTTATTGAAGGAAAATTAAACAATTCTTCTTAACACATGAACTTATGGTATTTCAGAAACAAATGAGTAATTTTAGAAATAAAGTAAGAAATCTTAGTTCATATTACAAAAGTGCAGAGTAATAAAACTGTGCAGAAGTTCTGGGATACGGTCTTCATGAAGCGACTTGCTTTCAGAAGCAACTCAACTACGGTGACGTGCTGAATAGATTTTTGTCTCTGGAAACAATCTTGCATGAAACAGGTTAAACCCATCCCTTGCCCTAACGCATTTCTCCTTCTCATACTTCTGTGTATGACATTACTAATACAGCTACCAAACAACTGAGGCAAGGCAGTGCCCAAATGTTTTGTTTGGATTAGGCAATGGTAAGGTCTGAAAGTTTCCAATATCATGCATGTTCTCCACTGGTATTCACGTAAACCTTAACTTAAAAATGGACAGATAGCAATTTATCTGACTGAGAATTCAGACATGTTAGTTTGCATTTAATCTTCAGAACATGTTGGTTAACAGAAACATCAAGACAGAAACTAGCATTGGAAGGAAATCAGCAAACACGAAGTATAGATATGAAAGAGGACAATATAGACACAAGCATTTTATGTTGCGTGTTATTGTAACTTAGTTCTTCTTTACTTCAGTTAGATTTACTGGAAAGAACCCTGAACTTCATTCAGGATAAACATCTGTTGTACCACAATTACCTTCTTTGTTAGGTGACAACCGTAGATGAACTACACACAGAGAAAAAACGACATTACTGAGGTTGCAAAGCCAAACTCTCAAAAGTTAAGAAATGCCAGATTTAAGGTTGCCTAATGCAGCTTCTGTATGATGATACAAGCTTTAACTATGCAATTGCATTTTTTTCCCAGACCTCGTGCACTGCACAGGAAAGATAGCTCTTCTGTCAGAATTTCTTCAATATTATGTTTTCTACATATTTTTTCCGACATTTTTCCTCATGACTTTACTTGATTATAAAGCCTTCAAATGTTTCATGAAATAACCGTTACTGCACTCTAAAAAGAAAGATGTCATCTTACAATGACAGACACATTAAGAAAGGAAAGCAGAAAGGTTAAACAGCAAGAGCCAGACCTGCAAAGCGATTTCACTCATTTAAATAAATAGGAATTTAAGCACGTAAAGTAGGCAGCTCAAAATTAAATTAAAAAATTATTTATAAAAAAACCACCAACAACAACAAACACCCAACTAACATCATAGGATTTGGGAACTTAAAAAATTAAAGTGGAAATCTATGCTATTACTTAAAGTTATTTATTCTAGCACATTTCTGGAAGAGAAACCATGTTATCTTGTTTTTAAAAGAGATGTATAAGAACTGCTGTCCCAGCACGATTCAGTGCACAGGAGCAACATCATCAGTTTTGTCTGTGCCCTGCTTCTGAGGGCTGCTTCCCCTCTGTTTTGTCAGAAAAGTGACAGGTCTGAAGTATCAGGCAAGTTTAACAAGTGGTTTTCAGGCAGATCAAATGACCCTGCGACAGAGTAGAAACCACGCTGCTTTTTAGTTGAGATTTTGAATTTCCTTTTTTTCTTTTTCCAATGATCAAATGTAGCCATATCTTGAACAATACTTTGTACCTTTGACATTTAAATCTCTGTAGCCTTTAAAGACAAAGCCCAATGAGGCAGGAAGGAGTCAATAGTAGCCATTTGTTGATCTAGTGCTTCTGACTGAGAACAGCCCAGCTGATCAAACACTGCAGAAAGTGGAGCCAGAGTGAGTGAGGGTGAAGCAGAATGCGTTTGTCTCCTGAAAAAGCACATTAGACCCTGTTTCCATCCATCATTTTGAGACCCATCTTACTTTTCACTTAAAAAAGCTTAGCAGAAGCAATTAAATACTATTATGTTAAGTATTTACAGTGAAACAATAAGCCTTCAGAAAGTTACACCACCTGCCAAGTTCTGATCTTTTCACTGGTCATACAAGGTGAAATAATGAAAGAAGTCGGTGTTCTTGGGAAGGTAAACAGCCCTTTTGCAGTAGACACTCCCAAGGTAACCATACCTGAATTTTTGCTCTCAGTTCTAAAAGCCTTACATCTTATCAATAAATCAAGTGAAAGGAATAAAGCAAGAAAATGTAACTGGAAAAATTATAACTTGGAAGCATATCAGACAATAATTTGTGGGTATGCTCAGCTCTTGCAGGAATAAAATCAGAGGTAGTTCCGCCATTGCAGTACTGCATGAATGGGGGAAAAAAATAAGAAAAATATCTTCTCCTGTTCTAAACAGTCAGCAGCTTTATTGGTTATTGGTTACTGATCTGATATTGACTGATCAGTCCATTGACTGTAAATGAGAGCCAAATGGGGCTAGAAGAATGCTGCAGCACTGTGCCTGCACATAGCAAGCAATGTACTTTTCAGTCAAGAGGTCACAAGGCAGGGCAGCAGGCAGTTGACAACTTTTTACAGGGTCTGAAGTGTGGTGAGCTGTAATGACCACAGCTCTGAAGGGAAGGAAAAAGATCCACTAAGGCTGGGGGATATTAAATGGCTGTTATACAAAGCATTCTCAAAGCATTCAGGTCCCACCATTTCTGCCAAGCTACTGAGATTTTTGAACTGGACTATGACCAGTCTGGATGGCAGAGGTCACTCTTCTTTCTCAAGACTGCCATATACAAGTGGTAGTAAAGTAAGATCTTTTTCTTCAACCCAATATTAAATACACTACTAAGCACCACAGCAAAAAGAAAGGCTATCTCAGCCTTCATTCTGCAGAGCTCCCCATCCATCCAAGCACACTCTGCGCCTTCTGAAGTTCAGCAATTCTGCAATGTTGCTCAACTGCCTTATGCTGAAGAACTGGAAGAGAATTTCCTGAGGGTAATATGTCTCATTAAAGGTCCCACCTCGACACACACAGCCTCTTGAAGAGGGGGAGCTGGCGCTGATGGGGAGCAGGGTGAGCACACTCGGTGCTGCTCGCTAGGGCCACCTGCAGCTGCAGCAGCTCCTCCAGGATGCTGCGGGAGCAAAACACAGAAGTGTCATGAAGATAGCCAAATGGAGAACTTGGCTCTTCCAAGTAAATGAGTTAATCTCATGATAATGATTTCTTACTGTATCTGCATGGATAAAGACAGATATGAAAAAAATAGCCTGCCAAGTCACATTTACACAGACAATGTTGCTTGTCAGTTCATACTGTTCAGAGGGCTAAATGTGACAGCCATTTAGCTTGACTAATTAGCAATGAGATCTTACCTGAGTACCAAGTTGGCCTTGCGCTTCCTTGGAAAAGTTTCAAAACCATATCTACATGAAATGAGATGATAACCACCAGTGCAAAGACGATGCTTTTCATTTTTTCTGGTAGCAAAAATAATTTAAAACCACCGAAGCAATGAACAAAAATAATGTGGCTTTGCCAAGTCTCAGCGAAAAACCAAGAAATCCACTGATAAAAATCTCATTGAAGTAAAGCCCCTCCAGTGAGGGCAAGAGGGCCTCACAGACCTATAAAACAAAATTTTATAACCCTCAATTTATATCCCTCCATTTAGAAATGCTCTTCCTGCTAATTGTAGTGAGTCAGCCTGCCTCTCTGTGTCACTTTAATTATTTATATTGTAAATAATTGTTTTCTTTGCTCTTCAGATAAGTAAAGTATATTTGCACCCCTGACTAAATAGGAAGGTCTGATTTATTGACTTTGTTGCTACATTAATATGTAGCAGCATTAGAAGAGGGAACGAAGAAAATTAAAAACAGAAGAGCTATAAGATGACCAAGGAAGTTTCAGAGATATAAGCAAGACCATATTCTTTATACTAGCAAATTTTGTGCTGTATTTAAAGGATGTGACACTATGATTCAATATCATTGCCAAATTGGAATGATTATGCCTGTGAATCACTCATTTCAAAACATAATTCCTACTTACCTTGAAATGCAAAGAATGGAAAATCTAAACAAATAAGGGCATGTGGTTTCCTGGTATTTTTCCATAACATGCAATGCATTGGCAATCAAAGACATGACAAAGCACAAGGGACACAGAATTTAACACCGCCAAGGAGAACTAAATTTCAAACAGGTGTGGAGGGTGCAGAGTCTGCCGGCTATAATGACTTAGGAGAACACGTCCTTAACGCAAGGCCTCTGAAACCCCAATATAATGGGATAAAAACAAACTATAAGAAAACTCTCTTGCTCTGCAAGAGAATAGGCTGTTGTTCAGAAGGAAGGAAAGGCTGTTCGTTTTGTCACTCAGAAGAGATGGACTAAGAGCTGGCAGAGGACTATTTTAAGGCAACACCTCAACAGATGTAAGAATTGTGGAAGCCACCCTGAGACTGTTTCTGCTTTTGCTCAGCAGAGCAAAAAATGTTGCTCAGCCTAGTGTTAAAAAAATTCTGCACAGCAGGAGTGGTTTGTTCATCATATATTTCCTGATTCTGCTTGGATATTTTTTAATTATTATTTTATCAACTGGATGTCCAATTTGAAATTTATAAATAGTCCCAGGAGATAAGCCAGGACTCCTACTTTTCCCTTGTCATCATCCCTAATCACTAGTGAGCTAGACTCCTTTTTTTTCCTTAAAAGTTGAGAAAAAAAATAATTCAACAATTGTTCTTCATAAAACAAGTCACCTTCTAACATAAAAAAGATTTCTTCACAAAAAAGAATCCACTAAAAAAATACATTGAGAGTAATTTTAAGAGGTTTGACTCTATTTTTAAAGACTAATTTCTGCATCTCCTTGATGCACCAGGGTGAGGTTCTTTTCCAAGTTGTTTTTTTTTTGCCCACAGTTAACTTTCCATAAGTTATCCTTATATCCACTTGAAAATTCATTTTCAATGCCTTCATGTAATTCAAAATCAAAGTTGGGGGGTTTTAGTTTTGTTTTTTTTTAAAACAAAACAAGAACAAAAACAACAAAACAAAAAGAGAACTGCATCTGGTGTCAGAAGGGAAATCTGCTCAAAACATTTATCATACCAAAATAAAAAAATTGTGCAAAAATTATTTCTGCTAAATCTAAGCACAGCTGAATAGAGGCACAACATGAAGACAAATGAAAGTCAATAATGGTAAATGCAAAGAGCTGTAGGTGAGGAGGAATTCTCTCAATTACTTCTGCACATTGTCAAGTTCTGTACTGATCATAAGTGCATAGGCAGAAGATGAGGTAATCACTGTGCACAGATTAGAGTATCATCTGCTCAGCTTATACCAGGTATAGAAAGCAAAAAAAAAGTAGGGTTCATAAGAAATGAGATAGCAAATACTGGTTTTAATATTATAGTACTGTTATGTAATCTTTATATTCGTTATATACACCACTATGTGAAATATTAGGAGGCACTGTCACCTAGCATCTAAGCTGGGTTGCTCAAATTAGATCAGGTTCTCTAAGTCAGTTCTCTGTTTGAAATGGGTCTTCATAAGGTCTAGAAAGAATAGATGTTTACCAAGAGCACAGGAACATACAGAGTAATATAAGACAGGATGGAAAACAGAAAAGATAACAATCCCTCACCTCTTGTTCAAATTGCAGTGAAAGTAGTGAACAAAGTTCTTTCATTTCAGTGACATTGTGATCAAGATGCGAAGCATAGATGAGTCACCACTAATTGACAGCAGACAGGAAGAACATCCCTGACTTCCCCCCAGCCCTGCCCAAAACCAAAGTCACCTGTTATTCATTATCGGTTTCTTGTACAAAACTTATGCATAGCTTTTAAAAAACAAACACAGGGCAAATTATGGTATTTGTCTGATCTGGTAAATCAATACTGTGTTTCACATGACTGATTCTGTCTACTGATAAATAAAAACTTCAACCCACATTCAAGACTAACGCTTTTATTTGAGCTTGTGATTAACTAACCACATTGTTCAGTCTGTCTCTATGTCCTGGGTCTACCCAGAAATAATCTACAGAAATGTTATAATAAAGGTTATCCCCATTGATTATCTTTAAATCTAGTTGATGGAAAATGCAATGTCCTAAGGGGAAAAAAACCAAAAACCCTCTCTAGGGAATGCCATTTAAAGAATTTCAGTCAAATGTTGACTGCTGCTCCACTCCCCCAAAAGAAAGTACGTACCCAGGACATGTTCACATAGCATATCCTCTGCCAGTTTGGTCATGTCAGAAAGTTCCCTGGGAAAGATAGAGCATACATGGCCATACCACCTCCCTTAGTGAGCCAAAAATAAAAATCTGAATAACTGCAGCTCCAGCACAAGCGTCAATAACAAAATATTTCAAACTGATCTTTTCAGTTCTGGACATTATCTGATTGCAGATTGAAATAATTTTTCAGTACTGTATAAACCTGCAATGAATATCTTGCAATTTTCTTCAATTTTTTGTTCTATCAATCAGACGTATGAAGTCTGAAAAGGATCAATATGCAGGACTTCAATATTGTCACTGTCTGGCCTGCTCCACTTAGGAAAAACAAGCAAGCCCCAAATTTCTCAAATTAAATCTCTGCTCCAAGTAAGAAAAAATTATAATCTGTAAGAAACATAAATGAAATGCAACACTCCTTGACAATGTGCGAACAAATTACTGGGAACAATTTTACTAAACTCTTTCATCTTCCCATGTTTTCTTTTGTTTGTCTTAATGTCTAACAGCTTTTATTAAATTCACCTCTAACTGCTGCGCTTTCCATGATAGCATTTGTTTTCACTTGAAGCTAGCTTAAATGAAATTAGCAAATATCAAGCATTTCTAACCAAACCACATGTATGACAATCACACTTACTAAGCAAAGGGCCAAGTGGCAGATCCTACAGTCTGGTGCCATTAAAACCGTGACTCAGGCATGCTGATCCAGTCTAATTCCAGAACGTTTTGCTTTCTAAAATTAGTGATGTTAAATCCATGTTTCAGATATTGCCTCAACTCACTAAGGAGGCATACAATTATTTTTATTGACTATAAACCTTGCTAAAAGAGGTCAGGAATTGCTTTTTCCTTGTTATTGCCAGATATCTAAGTTAAGATGTATGTGCAACATTAAAAAACATTATTATCCATTGGATTTATTAACTAATTCATATGAACCACAATTAAAATAAACTGAATATATTTCTAGAAATCTAAGTTAGGATTCCTGCTGCTTTTCATTATGAAAACTAGAGTAACAGTTTGAAGGTTCAAAAGATTCATATTAAAACTTACATATCTTATGTCTACTAAATAAACTACTTCGTAAGTACTACCAGAGACCAGTTGCAAAGCAATCTCTGTAAAGGGACAAGAAGATGTCTCTGCACTTATTTTTGTTTGACCCAGAATATTTCTTTTAAAGCATCAGTTTTAAAATCCAATCTTGATTTTAAAATACAGAAGAGAGAATCCACCAATGTTTTTTATGTCATAAGTGGTTAATTAACCTCAAAACTGGCAAGATACATTTTTCTTTGAATCTGAATTGACTTTGATAAACTTTATCCTTCTCTCATTAAAAACTTTTTTGTATGTTTTATCAAAACTAGACTAGCAAATCTGTTTTCTTTGTGATCAAATTAAAGGGGTCTTCACTTCCTCTTTGATCTGCTGAGTAGGAGTTCCTAAACCCTTCAAACAGAGTAATGGAAGACAGACAATCTCTTCTCAGATATTTGCCAATCTCTAAAGTATTGAGAAAAATAAACATGTAGTCCATGAATAATTTAACATTTCTTTTCAAAAGGAGCTAAAGATTACCTAAATAGAAATAAATTATTCAATGAAAAATTTCTTATTGCCAGCAATTGCAAATACTGCAAACCTACAGCATGTGCATGCATTTGGTTCTCGGAAAACCTGTGACTTTATGGTAAAGTGAGCAGTTAGATCAAAACAGGCAGCATTATACTAAACTCATGAAAAACATACCTCTTCAAGCACTCACACTCTGTAGCCATTATAGGTCATGGATTTACAAGCAACTAGTATAACAATGATCTAAGAAATCTGTGTGCATTTCATATCAGATAAAATGGAAACAACTAGATCACTATCATGTTTTGTGTGATTCCAATATACACAGCAATTGCTTCTGCTGCTTAATTAGGACAGACAAAATTTAAGGGTCAGGTGGGTACTCCGGTGTTGATAAAGGACACCCAGAAAAACTAGGCAGTTTCAATGTTAGACTGGACCTGACTTCACAGAACACCATAGGACTGACCTTTCAACCCAGTTCAAGAAAATGAAACTAAAAGAGACACTGGATGAAAAGTTAATGAAGAGTACAGTCACACAATCCGTCTAGGTATATCAGCACCCAGGGTTAGCAGTCTGCCTCTTTATTGAGGGAGTACAGGCTCCAAGCTTTGGTGGGTACCAAAATTAGCTATGGAAAGATGGACAATCAAACCAATGACTTCATAAGGAGCAGGCATGGAATAGCTGGACTGTTATATATTCACATCTGAGATTATTCCTATATTCTTTACAAGATGTTTACATTTAGGTCTAAATAAATGTTACAAAACCAAAGCGGCAGGTAGGGAATGTACCTACTCAAGGACAAAGCCTGTAGTCAGGAATAAAGAAACAGGGCATCTAGTTGCAATAAACCAGAAAGCAGCAGTATTTCCAGCAGCTGCAGAAAAAAGTAATCTTCATTTGAAGGAATTCAAGGGTGCAGAGAAGACAACAGTCTCCTGGTACTAAAACTGCAGAACAATGAGCAGGAAGGAAACTTTTCTTGAGGAAGAAATGAAGAGAATTCCCTCTAGTTGTGAAATGCCTGGCAGCATCATCTCCTGCATGCTGAAACATGTCTAACTCAGAAAGTCTAGGAATATGCAAATGAGTGAGAGCCATTAAGATTAAGTACCAGTTCTTAAGGCAACACAGGATAATGCTAATCTTTAAGAATTGCACTATACTGTGCTTGGAGTATCAAATGGAAGATATTTCAAGTAACTAAATTATGTGTATTTTTAACCATTAATTAACCTGTTCTAAATGACATTTCTCCAATTAAATTGTTTTTAACATTTATTTAGCATAACCATCTCTTTTCCAAATTTGCCACGGGTTTTTGAGGAAGTTTCTCTTAATATCATTTTCATTTGCACTCTGTGATAGCATGGCTTTTTTCTAGTAGCGATCTAATTTTGATATTCCAATAGAGCAGAGCAACCAAGCAGAGAGGAGCAGCAACGCATTAATGAAGGGTGAAATATTGTGTACATTTGCATTCTGCTAGATAACCCACGGCAGCAACCTATACTTTCCCTGTTACTTAGCAGTATCTGGAGGTAGCTTGTTGTTCTGGTTTCAGCTGGGATAGAGTTGATTTTCTTCCTAGTAGGTGGTATAGTGCTGTGGATTGGATTTAGGATGAGAATAATGTTGATGATAACACACTGATGTTTTACTTGTTGCTAAGTAGTGCTTACACTAGTCAAGGACTTTTCAGCTTCCCATGCTCGGCCCGGTGAACAAGAAGCTGGGAGGGAGCACAGCCAGGGCGGCTGGCCCAGACTGGCCAAAGGGCTATGCCATACCATATGGCGTCATGCTCAGTATATAAACTGGGGGGAGTTGGCCGGGGGGGCAGTGATCGCTGCTTGGGGAAAGGCTGGGCATCGGTCAGCAGGTGGTGAGCAATTGCATTGTGCATCACTTGCTTTGTATATTATTATTATTATTATTATTATTATTATTACTACTACTACTACTACTACTACTACTACTACTACTACTATTTTACTTTATTTTAATTCAGTTATTAAACTCTTTCTATCTCAACCCACGAGTTTTCTCACTTTTACTCTTCCGATTCTCTCCCCCATCCCACCGGGGCAGGGGGGAGTGAGCGAGTGGCTGTGTGGTGCTTAGTTGCTGGCTGGGGTTAAACCACGACATTTGCACAGGAAGAGTTCGCAGACCAACACTTACCATTACTCAGAAATCAGCTGTATGAAGCCACGTTTTTACTGCCTCGAGTCAAAAGCACACTAATCCCACTGACGTGGATTTTTGAAATTGCAAAATGAATCTAGTAATCGCCTTTTTCATTATTGCCTCATACTGGTTCAAGGTATATGAGCAACATTAAACACATTATCGGCTCTTAGCCTTATTAACCAATTCAATGCAATAAAAACAAAAGAGTTAGGACCACCATTGCTTTTAGTAAAAAAGCTAGAATCACAAAAGAGAACTTGAGAGCTCTTCGTTAAATTGATATACTTTGCGTCTGCTAAAGAAATAATCCTTTCACATGACGAAAGCGCACAGACCAACCACTGAGCAATTTTTTTCACAACAGAAGGATAGAATGGATCATTACAATCTTCCAGTCTGACCTCCTGAATAAATTGGGCCATAAGACTTTTATGTATTCATCTTGTTTGAATTGGAGCATTTCCTTCAGAAAAGCATCCAGTTCAGGTTTTAAAATGTCCAATAAGGGGGAATTTATTACAGTCTTTATTAAATCATTCCACTGGCAGATCAGTCACACTGTTTAAGATGTGCCTGCTTGGAATCTAAATCACCTAGACTTAAATTTAATTGCACAGATCTCATTATACCTCTGCCAGCCAGACAGGAGAGCTGCTTGTATCAAATCTCTGCTTCACATACAGTCAAGCTGCTCCTTTATCTTCTCCTTAATAAACTTTGCTGGATCCCACTGCAACGTTTCCAAAAGAAACGTTTCCAAATCTCAGAGTTCCTCTCTTAGACCTCCCTGATTAATAAACTTCCAGACCTGCATGTGATATTCCAGTAACCATTGTACTGTGGGTAATTACAGGTTGAACAATTTCCTATTCCTCTGTTCAGACAGCAAAAAAATCACCTTTATAATGTTGCAGTGGAAGCTCCCTCTCCCCCAGAGGCCTTTTCTGAGTCATTGCTTCCCAAGACAGCCTTCCCTCATAGAAAAAACACTTTCCTGTTTTGTTTCCAGCAGCATGATTTTAGCTCTAACCATATCAAAACACATATTGTTTGCCTATGCCCAGGGCAAAATGCAATCATTATGTGGCTGTGAGGTTGCGATAGGCCCGGCTGTACAGCCACATACACATTACCCTATACCTGGGAGCACATGTCACATCGTGCTATGGAGAAGCTTCTCAGGGAAGCCATGCAAGAAAAAAGCCATGTCACCAAACAGACCACATCATCCCAAAAACCCACCTCTTCAGAATCCACTGTACTTTCAATCTTAGTGTAACCTCTGTTCATTATTTGTAATGTTTTCTACTTAATCACTCCTGAAATGTTAGACCCAAGGACTAAGAAGCATCTTTGGACTCACACAGCCGCTCACTGGCAGTAACCCACTACCAAGCACACACTGAGAGCAGCCAGCCAGCTCTTCATCTCCTAGTCCATGCTGTGCTGATTTCTCCTTTTGCTCCTACGGAAGGGGTGACCATATTACATCAGTTAGTTTTCCCTTGATCAGATTTAGAGATGTAAATCTGCTGCACAAGAAAAGCAAGGAATACACCAAAAATTACTTGAGAAGCACATCCTCTGTTTGCTCATCCCATGCCAGGTCAGACCTGCAGCTTCATAACTCTGCACCCAGGGGCCCAGCAATGTGCTCGGGAGAAGAGGGGAGCTCCTGGGGAGCAGGGCAGGGGAGCAGGAGGGGGCAGGGAAGGCAGCAGGCTCTGACATGTTTATGGCTGTGGAAAACACACTTCTCCCAGTCCTTTCCCTAATGCTTTGGTGGAAACCCAGGAGAAGGGCAAGTTCAGAGGGTTGGAAATCTCCCTGATGAGTATAAAGAGCACATGAGTGTAATTCATGACTGGAAACAGTATCTTATACAATTCTTGTATCTTATACAACAATTCCTAAGCAGAATTTATTGTCTTGACAATGTTGCACTGATACAAGATGATTTGGAAACAGCTGCAAAGCATTTGCTAAGGATAAAGCCAAAACAAATAATTAACGAAAGCATGAGCTCACAAAGCTTTGTCTTCACAATTACAACCTTTAAAATGTAGTAGTCAACTGAAATATATTTCTGCAAATATGGGAAAATTTATGGGGGCCTGAGAGGAAGAATTTAGAATGAAACTGAAGTTTCTGCAGTACATACTGGCTGGCACTTTTGTTAGTTACTTACTAAATCTCAACTTAACTTACTTATTTCAGAGTTTCAAATGTGTTCTGATCAATGAATTAGCACAAAGAACATAGTCCTGGTGTATTTATGAAATAGCTAAGTACCCAGTCTTTCCATTTAATTAATGGTCAGTATACTTGCAGTTAAAGGTAAACCTGCACTGCATGTTAATGTATTTATATGTAGTTTTGCCTATGAACACATCTTTTAAAAAGAGGAGAAAAAAGATTGAAAATAGAAAATACAAGATTTATTGCCTTTAAACATAAAGGAGAGATATATAAAATGGGCTTAAGAAGTAATCAGAAATTTCTGCAGATTAAAATGCCTGAAACATGAAGAGACGCTCACTCTCTGCTACCATTTAAACTAGCTTTTATATGTATTCACTGTGTTGTAGATATCCATAACATAATTTTAATGCCTGACAAATACTGAGACCTAAAAGACCCTGCATAAGTAATGGAAATCATTCTATGGAACAGAAATACGGCTCTAATAGTATTTTTAATGTTCTTTAAATTCTTTAAGTGTTGATTCTGAGAGAAAATATTTAAAATATTTTAAAATATTTTAAATCTTCAGTCTTTCAAATAATTTCCAGCTTTTACATATATAATCTTGGGAAAAATTAACAAGGATATGCATATCTCTGAGTATTTCTGGTGAGGACAAGGAGGGGGGTTAATATCCATAGTAAACAGAACAGCTGTGGCCTTGAAACCGTCACGTGAAAATGTACATCAGGACATGCATCCTCCAGCAAAAGAGTCTCCAGATCGCAAGGAGGCTGTGCAATAACTAAGCAGCACTGTATTCCAGCATACTGCTTTCCAGCTCTCCTGACTCTCCCAGTACGCATCCCTCAGATGCAGGGCACCGTTTTGACACTCCTGCTTTCCTCAGTGCTGGGGGAATAAAGGGAAACGTTCAGAATGAGCATCAGTCATTTTTCCCAAGTATAATCTCACAGCCAGCACAAGAGAAGATGAGATCCATTCGCTTCGACTCTCCAGAGACATAAACCCCATTTTGCCAGAGAAATGTATTGACTAAAGACAATAAACAAAGAGGATCTGAACTTATTCAAAGTAAACTGCTGTTTAGCCGCCACACCTGAATCAAGAGCTTCCTCGAAGAATCACTTGGCTGTTTTCCTTCTGATTTTTAATTTAGATTTGGATTAGTACATCTGATCTTGTTTTATTTAAACAAGGCCAAGAACAAAGGGATAACATAACCATCACAGATTAAGTCAGAAACATTCAGTTCACATATTCTGTTGAAAGCAGTTGTAGTTATACTTCTGGGATACAGGAACAAGTATACATAAATGCAAGGCACCAAAATAGAAGCACTATTACCTTTAAATCATGAGACTTACACCATCTTACATAGGAAGAAGACATTTCTCATAATAGAAAGAGCCACCAGGAAGCTTACAGATAGGTCAAGAAATGGCACTTTTGTTGTTTGAGTTCTTTTTTTTAACTGAAGAGAATTGACCCATTAAAGCACCTTACCCAGCAAAATAGTAGAGCCTTCATTTCCTGAAGCCCTTTATATCGCTATCCACACATTTCAGAGATATGCTAAGAGCTCAGACAGAAATTACGAGATGGATGCCAGAATTACCAGATCAGTACTAAGGTGTTATGCAAGAGGCTAGAATTGCCCAACTTTCAAAAATGACTGAAAGTTATTTTATTGCTCTGACTGGATCCTTGATAGTATTTCTGTTAAGTTGGCACATTCAATGAACCAAATTGGAAAAATGGACTTTTTTTCCATTTCTTTTTTCTTTACATTTTGGCAAGCTCTCTGCTCTAATAAAAAACACACCTTTTTACAAACATTTCTCTCTCAGAGGCTAATAACGATTACCTTGTATGGCAGTTGTTCAACTTATCCAGCCCTGCTATTAAATTTCTATGTGGTTCACTTTCACACATTTGGCAGATTGTCCTTTTTCCAGACCATATTTTTCTAATCGTCTTTTGTGCTTTTGATGCTTCATATCTTTCTAATCTTTCTCCTATTTTCCTTTTCCTTTGTCGATGGTTTGGGTCCCAGCCTTTGGCTGCAGCATGTTCCGAAAGCTGTTTCTCGGAAGATGTCCTGATATAATCCTGGGCTTTTGCCCACATAGTCTGCTCACATGGCTTTATAACAAGAGCCGGGTATGAAACTGTGTCCAAAAAAAAGAGAAAGAAAATAAAAATTTTGGTAGTATTTCTACTCTAAATTGAAACAACCCCAAGATCTTATAAGGGAGACAATCACATATTCTACCAACTTGCTGGAGGGTATTTGCCAGGGATATGACCAACCTGCCTCCAGACCCTCTTTTCGACAATTATGATTAGGGAACTGAACCTCATTTTTCCACTTCGGTTAAGTGCACGTCTTAAGTCATTAGGCCTTCTAGGTAGATTGAGCTATTCTGCTTTTTACAAGTAATAAAATATTTATTTCATCTTCTTGACTGTGCGCCTTGCAATGAAGTGATTGGCTGTTCTCTGGCTGAAGGAGTGCATAACTCCCTGTATAAACAGAACATCTTCAGCTATCAAACTGAATCAAATGGTTTTAGAAAAAGTTTTGATTTTGACAAATCAGATTCTTCAGTTTAAAAAAAAAAGTCTCTCAGACCAGATTTATCAAAAGAATAAATCTAGCTTACCCGTAACCATCTCAACCATTATCATTTCAGATAGGGTGCACTGCAGCACTTAAGCATGTTTCAGATATCTTTCTAAATAGGCATTGCCACTTAAGAATATGGGGAATTTCACTTACAGTACACAGTAGTTATCTGCATGCATTTTAAATATTCTGCTGCCTTCACATTTATAATCCATTATAACTCATTTTATTTTCCTATTTCTAGCAATATATTAATAATTTGGCAGTTAAAATTCCCGTCTTACCCACACAGAGTAAAATTGCCTTTTCCTCTGATTCAGTCTGATTGCCTCTGTGAGATTGTTACTAGGCCATTTACCCCATCACTGCCTCAGCTGCATGATGTGTAGAAAAATGATAGCGTATAGCAAGATTTACTATGGAAAAGGACTGTAAGATTTAATAGAGAAAACATTTTAGAGGGCCAATTGTACAGGGTATGAATTTACATAACCCACTGTTAAATGATGCATTTGTATACAGCATGCAAAAGTTTGATTGATACTGCATTCATTCAATGATAAGAGAGGTGAATGAGAAAGCATTCCCCACCACACCAAAAAATGCTTTTTTGAACTTGAGTTGAAAAATCCTGTTCCTCTACTGCCAGAGAGCAGGCATGCACCAGAAAGGACTGACACAAAGATGACAGGGAGTACCTCAGCCTTTCCCGCATCCTCCATCAGCAGGCACTCCCGCAGCCCTGTCCTCCCTTCATGAGCAAGTGCAAGGTGTGCAAGCCAGTCACTCCAGTGATGCAAGGTACCATCTTCTGGAGCTCACCATCACCACCACCTCCCTGAGGCAATTGGTCCCAAAGTGGTGCCCCTGGGTTCCCAGCATGCCTTTTCACATCAGTTGCTGCATTAGCTGCCTAGTCCCTGTTTGCACACCCCATGCACAGCTCTCTGGTGAACAGTAAGCCGGACCCAAGCCTCTTCTCTACCGGTCCCACACCCTGATTGCCTTCCCAGCTGGCTTTCAGTTCCCAGATGGAATAGACCCACCACATGAACAGTGATTTGGCTGCACGCTCCTTTGTCCAACGCCATGCTCCAAGCAGGAAACCTAGGCAGAAGCCCCACATGGATGCAGAAGCCCAACATTCGCCCTGGTTTTGCCATGTTAACATTTTCACTCAAAAACTTCAAGGAGAATCAAATATATTAAATATTTTTATCAGAAGCTGGCCCTCCTTGCCCCCCCTCTAAGATCCTTGCAAGAGAGACTGCTAGAATTGACCGAAACACAGGAGTCACTGAAAAACTTCAGAGTGCTGCTGGCTATACCCCATCTGCACAACAGCACCTTTCCTCAGGCACTCTGGACAAGGCCTTATAATGCTACTTCATGCTTTTCAGGCCACATGAGAGCTGCAACCATGTCATTTGGGACTTTCCTTGGGGGGGGGGGGAAGTACTCCAAAAGATCTCCATAGTGCAGATCAACCTAGTATAGAAGACTTGAGATTTTTTTTTCCCCTCCAGAAAAAACGATGTCATCATTGTTGTTTCAGTTTCATCAGCCATACTTAAAACAGATTCAGGCAAAGAGGTAAAAAAGTTTTACTCTTATGAGCATGAACTCTTAAAGAAATAAGTAAATCCACAGAGAAACTAGAAGTAGGACTGATCTCTAGGAAAGGCAAGTAAGTACAGATCAGGACACCGTGGAAGACACTGATGCCTCTTGCACTGAGACTAAAGCTCAGAGGAAATATTCATACAGTGGCATACCTTATTTTAGCCATTTTTATACTTTGTCATATGGTCTTGTTGAAAAATGAAAGGCCTACATTTTTAATTTTTTTATTTGCTTTTAATAATGTTGTTCTACTCCTTTGCTCTGCCTGGAAGCAAGACACATATTCCACTGTGAAAAAAGGTCATTAAAAAAAAAAAAAAAAGAGGTGAGATACCAGATCAAGGTTAAAATAAATGAGGCCCAGTGGAGATATTAGCCAAGTGATAACTGCTCTAATGAGCTGAGATTTTTTCCTGCAGGGTATGAGTTACTCTGTGAGTCAAAGGAATATTTTTAAGTGACAAATAAAATGCCACAGAGGAATTAATTGTTGCATTGTTAACTACTGATTACTCATACATATCACAATATGTGGCTGAGTGATGTCATCTTTTAAACTCCCATCCCATATGAACATAATGAGGAGGTAATTATAAGAAGCTGGCTGGAAGTAATCTGAGGGAAGAGGCATGAAGCAGAAACTGCTGAAAAGTTGTTTTAATCTTGTCAGAGAAGGAAGTGTCCTTCCACATTTTCCAGGAGAAATTATCTTACCTGCATCTCCATGAACTCTGACAAAGCAGAGCTCGTTTCTTTGTTCCCATATGTTTGTAAGTAAATATAACACTATTTTTTCTTGTAAATCATACTGACTAAGAGCTGATCATACAGATCAACTGAGGGAAAACAGAGCCTAGGGGAAAAACCACTCAGGGTGAAGGCAGATCTGAGTCGTGCAGCTCACTCTGTCCAACATGTTCTGTGAGACACAGGCAAAATGTTGAAAATCCTCATTCCCTGTGGCATTTGGAAAAAATCTACTGTTAATCCCTAGTTTTCAGTTTCCTGGTTATATTGCATTACGCTTTTGTCTATACATAGCTAATCCTGGCTTAGATTAGATGCTTTTCAGGACAGATGCATCAGAGTAGATTAATATACTTCCTCAGACAGTGGAAACCTGATATGAAAATCCAGGTTTACTACACTACAAACAATAAAGAAGAATTCTTTTGCCAGAGAAAGTAAATATATTTCTGTTCCATAAATTGAAGTGTTTAAATAGAAACATTTTTTGCTGCCTACTTAACCCTGTCATCAATCATCACCCCCTTATAAACAATTCATGGTGATGGGCTGTAGAAAATAAACTTCTCAAATTCATAAAACCTGCATTGTCTGTCCATTTAAATGTATCACAGGACCTGTTTTCTGTCTGCACAGTGACAGTATCAGGTATAAATAATTTCAGTTTGTTTTTTAATGTTTTTGAGCCAGTTGCCATGGATTCTAAAGTACTTTCTGTGATGATTTTTGAGGGTAATATTTTGAGAAATGTTTATGACAGACGAGGATCTCTTGCAACAATTCAACACTCTAGCTTAATTTTTTTGGCAATTTTTTCTACATGATGAGATTTAAGAAGATAACAATTTCAGAAGATACATAAAGAAACAGTATGAAATCCTAATTAATTATAATAAACAAGTTTTTGATACCCACCTCTGTTTCTGTGTAAACTAGCAAACACCAATTTGGTAAACAGGAAAGCCAAGGGATCTTGGATGTGAGATCGTGGGAGATGGAGTGGCACTGGGAAGAAAGAAGATTGCAATCCTGCTATCAAGTTCACAGTCCAAATGGTTCAAGGTTATTCATTATTTTATTCATTCATTTATTCTAGTGCTCTCAGTAACAGAAGATTCAATTCTTTCTGCAGTAAAACAATTCAATAAAAGGAGTTTAGTGCTAAGAGTAAAATGGCTGAATTGCATACATAACGCTACCTGTCTCATACTAATCCTAGCTGGCTTTCTTGCTAACTATTAGGCCTTATTACTTACTCTGGATATGGGAGTGAAGATTTAATAAAACACTTCCCAGACTGCTACTTGCCTTAGAGCTGAAGCATATAATGTGGCAGGATGGTAATTATTATTTTTTTAATCAGCCAACTTCCATGCTCCGATATCGAGATGACTTTTGCAGTTGCATTTATTATGGTGGAAACATAATAGATACTAGGCAGTCTGTCGTTCACATACAAGGAATAAGAGACCTGTAAAAACAGTGTGATAAGACCATTCTTTCAGACTCAGGAACAGTGAGGCCTCAAATACAAGATGTGGCTCGGAAGAATAGGAAAACGGGCTGTAGTGCAAAGTCTGACAAAGGCTAAGCTGGGTGGACAAAGAGACTCCCTTATTGTTCAGTGTTGTTTGGCAAGCTTATATGCACAAAGGAGAAGAATGAAAACTGTAAGCAAACAAAACTGTCAAAGGCTTGATTCTGACATGGAGTGAAGATGAAGAAAATAAAGCATGTTGGAGAAAGCAGTTTGGAAACAATGAGCAAAGCAACTATCCCCCGCCCTCAAACCATTGAAATAAACCAGGAATTTACACGCTTCACTCGTGCCATCAATAGCTCTCTTAAAAATAATGCAGCAAAGCTGTAAATACACATTCAAGCCCTTCTGTGAACATTAACCACCTTCTTATGAAAACCAGCAGTGACTGCAGTTCTTGTTCATCAAGCTTACGAAGCCATATTTTTATGCAATGAAAATTGTTGTCATTAAGAAATATTGCAAAGTGATCAGGCTGATTATCACACATTCCACCTGCAAGTAATAAAGCAGCACACTTGCAACTCCACTTTCACATTTCCAAATGCCAGATAAATAAGACATAATAATGATTTGCAACAAATCTTGAAAAATATTCTCTTCTCTATAAATACTATTGAGACAGGCTATTTTCTTGCATATGTATTAATGCATTTAATTGAAAACCCAAGGCAGCTGTTACACTGCTATTCATTTTATTATGGCCATAAAAATAATGGATGTTCAACACAGAGCTGAATACAGATTACAGCCAAAGCTATTTACTAATTCCTTTTCCCCTGATCACTCAGCAGACTAACCACAAATCTGAACGGCCAGAAATACAGCGGAAGAGCATACTGTAGTGAGTCTAGCAGGGTACAAATCTCAGACATTTTTGTATTTACTGGGGATTAGAAATCTAGAAAATGGAGAAAATGGTGTCCCAAGCAACACTCTGCAGCATGACCAATGGACACTACATTGTCTGTACCCTTTCTTCATTCAACCATAGCTAGATGCGAAACAGAACTTAGCTCTTCCCCCTCATATGTCCTGGGCAATTCAGTGCCTACACCTGAATATTGCTGAAGACCAGAACTTCTCTCAGAACTTCCCTCAGCTCTTCCTGGGGGTAGGATGAAACCTTGGCAGACTCCTCCTCTGCATTCAAAAGTGGTAGTGCTGGCTTTAAGCATAGGCCTAAGACAGGAAAGTTACTGAAGTGCGCACACAAAAATCAGGATCCAGCTGCTATGACCAAAGGAAAAGTCAATAACCCTTGGTGGAAGCGATCATCCCAAGCCACAGCAGGAGTAGCAAGCTTAACTCTCCAGAAGCATTTCCTTCCCTTCCCTGATACCTCTCCCCCTTCTTTTGACACACAGTAGGAAAGCCTTGGCTTAGCCATCTCCCTTCACACCTTTGGAGCAGCAAAATCCAAAATCGCCTACGCTGCTGAGAGACCTCAAGAGGACTTTGGCATTGTCAGCCAAAAAGGTAAGTTCCTTCACTCTTTATAATCCTATCAGACTTTTCAAAATCAGTGCATGTTTAAATGAGCCTGGGAAAGTTTGAAGCACCTGGTAATTCAACACAGTCAACGCAATTCTTGGGACTGGAAGGAATCTGCTGGGGGATCACATCTTGTTTGCTGGTACTCCAGCAACTATATCATACAAACTCTCTTCATAAAGGTTGAAGTTCTGCCCTAAAACCAGCCTGGTTTTTGTCCCCAAGCAACCACTGTTCCATTTGTGGTTAGAAATCCTCCTTAGCGTTTCCAGACTGAAGGCAGTTCATGGCCACGTAATAGGCACATGTATTTCTGGCAATGCGGTTGGTTATCTCGAAGAACTCTTCCTTCTTCAAGGTTTTTACCATCCTAACACCCTTTTTTATTGTTTTTACTGTGCCAAAGAATGCAGGTTCTTCAGTTTGATCTTTAAAGATTCTTGTGATCATCTTATTAGGCCTTTTTTTCTAAATCTGTCCAATGTTTAAATAAAGAGGGGAAGCCTGCAGTGGGCATATTGTTGTGGATAAAAATCTCATCAATGGCCTGGATAACAACATTACCTCCCAGCTTCTTCTGGATTTCCTCCCTGTGACGCACACCACAGTCATTTTTTCCCCAGATGCAGCCCTCTAGTGGCTTACAGTCATTCTATGAATGACTAGTGCATCAAGATATTTTTCATCTGTCATCTCAAATGAAGATCTTCCCTCAGTTATTAGTCCCTGAAGTTATGACCTTTCATTTTAAACTATTAAAATTCTATTAGCAAAATTTTAAAGGCCATCTTCTTGGATAATATTCCACTATTCTTTTTAGTCATGTTGTCTTTCCCAGTTTGTGTCATCAGCAATCTCATTAACCTAAGCCTATTCTTTGTACCAAGGTCTTTTTTTTTTTCTTATTTTAAAAAAAGAGGTCAGTCCCAAGATCAATTCTTGAGAAAGTCTTCTGGTAAACTTTCTAGCTCAATAGTTTGACCATTAGCACAACTCAAGAGAAGAGTTGTTTACCTCTCAGGCAATGCTTTAGCTGCCTTGGACATTATGGACCAAACCATCAATCTGAGCTGAGTTTCATGAATCTTTCCTTAGTTGCAATTCACTCCAGCCAAGAACCTTGCCAAGAAAGTCGCACATTCAATAGATAGTACACAGTTCACTATATTTGAACAGGTAAGTAACATTAAAGTTATATTCACTTATCTGAGGTAAGTATTACCTCATTCTTTACTAAATGAGAAAACATTTGTATTGGTATCGTGTTTATCTAGAGCTTCACCTAGATTCACAATGCTTCTGGTCCTGGAAAGAAGTCATACTTGTAACTTTATAACATGTTTTGATCATAGTTGGTCCCTTTCTTTCCTGGTTCACTTTGTAGACAATGAAAACATATCAACCACGAAACATTCATTTTGTTTTGTTAACATAGGAAAGACAAGGTCAACCTCAATTTTGTAGTCCTACAATTAGAATGTGTTCACTACCATGCTGTTCATGCTAATGACAAACACCCATTGGACATTTCAGGTATTCTTACCAACAGAGTTGAAATGTATGTCATTCCGTGGATCAGTTTCTGTACCTGATAATTAAAAATTTAGCCTACCTAGAGATACTTCAAAAAAGACTTACTGGTTTCAAAACTTAAGCTCAGCAATTAAAATTACCTGTAAATATACTCATTGGAAACAAAATCCACATTGTGAAAATGTGGATGTTTGGAATCAATCTGTGAAGGGTCTTGATAGAGATTTCAATATTATGAATGCCTGGAGAATATGACTTGCAACGGATTTACCGTGCTTTCTTTCCTGTTTCAAGCCAGAGATAGTTTATATGTATGAAGGACAAATTGGTGCCTTTACTGGAAGAGTTGTCAAGTGAAAGGATTAGACAAATCGTTGTTAGATCATCTGTGTTACAAGCACAACTTGTAACCGTAAGTCTGTAGTTAAAAGCTTTTTCCACTAAACTAAAAGTTTTCCTCCCTGGCTGTTCACCATTCTGTAAACTTTTTTCCTTATTAAAAGGACAAAGAAAAAGATTTGGGAATACTTAATAAAATAATCTTTTTAGTAAGCAGAAACTTGCGTTCTTAGATATTGCCAAGTATCGTGGTGCAAGATGTTTCTCCAATTAGAGCTCATCTGAAATTCAAATACCTTATTTCTTTTAAGTTGTTAATTAATGCAGTTCATGCTCCAAAAAGAAACATTAATAATAAAATATTTAACTATTCATCCCAAAAGAAGACAGGAAAAAAACAAGTCAATATAAAGCACATTTAGTAATCAAAAATTGGAATATTATAGTGAATCTTGTTTTCATGCTCCCTGCCTCTGTGAAAAGTTCAGACATGCAATGGTTAGAGAAACACAACAGAAAAGCTTTGGGGACTGTTGTTTGTAGCCTTTAGGTTCAGACAAACCTATCTATCTCCCTCCAAAGATAAAAAAAATACAGTTAATTTCCAAGATAAAACACCCAGGCTTACAAAACTTATTAGGCCTATAATTTATATGCTACAGTCATGAGCCCCCATTCCTAGTAAACATTAACAGGGCAGGATAGCAGGTGCACCTTAGGAAGCAGTCAAGGAACCATAGAAGCAGGTCTGCTGACCAAAACTGCTGGGGCCGAGTACTCAACATCCACACTAATCCTGTGTCAGGGATTTACTTTGAACTAGCTCTAGTGTGACCTGCTTAGTGGATCAGGGAAAGGCTGTGGATGTTGTCTACCTAGACTTTAGTAAAGCCTTTGACACCATTTCCCACAGCATTTTCCTGGAGAAACTGGCTGCTCATGGCTTCGACAGGCATACTCTTCACTGGGTAAAAAACTGGCTGGATGGCCGGGCCCAAAGAGTTGGGGTGAATGGATTTAAATCCAGTTGGTGGCCAGTCACAAGTGGTGTTGCCCAGGGCTCAGTATTGGGGCCAGTCCTGCTTAATGTCTTTATCAACAATCTGGATGAGGGGATCGAGTGCACCCTCCGTAAGTTTGTAGATGACACCAAGTTGGGTGGAAGTGTTGATCTGCTGGAGGGTAGGAGGGCTCTACAGAGGGATCTGGACAGGCTGGATCATTGGGCCGGGGCCAATTGTATGAGGTTCAACAAGACTCGGTGCCGGGTCCTGCACTTGGGTCACAACAACCCCATACAATGCTACAGGCTTGGGGAGGAGTGGCTGGAAATCTGCCCGGTGGAAAAGGACCTGGGGGTGTTGGTCAACAGCTGGCTGAGTAGGAGCCAGCAGTGTGCCCAGGTAGCCAAGAGGGCCAATGGCATCCTGGCTTGTATCAAGAATAGTGTGGCCAGCAGGACCGTGGAAATGATCGTCCCCCTGTACTCGGCAATGGTGAGGCTGCACCTCAAATACTGTGTTCAGCTTTGGGCCCCTCACTACAAGAAGGACATCGAGGTGCTGGAGCGTGTCCAAAGAAGGGCAATGAAGTTGGTGAAGGGTCTAGAGAACAAGTCTTATGAGGAGCGGCTGAGGGAGCTGGGGTTGTTTAGTCTGGAGAAGAGGAGGCTGAGGGGAGACCTTATTGCTCTCTCCAACTGCCTGAAAGGAGGCTGTAGCGAGGTGGGGGTCGGTCTCTTCTCCCAAGTAACAAGCGATAGGACAAGAGGAAACAGCCTCAAGTTGTGCCTGGGGACGTTTAGATTGGATATTAGGAAAAATTTCTTCAGCAAAAGGGTAGTCAGACATTGGAACAGGCTGCCCAGGGAAGTGGTTGAGTCTCCATCTCATCAAAGACGGGTAGACATGGTGCTTAGGGACATGGTTTAGCAGTGGACTTGGCAGTGCTAGGGTAACAGTTGGACTTGATGATTGTAAAGGTCTTTTCCAACCTAAACAAAAGAATTCTAGTCTGACCCATAGACTCAAACCCCCCTTAGCGGTTGGAAAGGTTAGAAGCTAAAGTATCCAGCCAGTGCTCTCCTGTCTTTACTCATTGATTTATACCCCAGCCAGTCTGGTGGGTATGTTAGGAAACTGGGGAGAAGGAAGATAGGACCAGTTCCTCACATGTAGCAAGTGATTACCCTTATAAGTGCAATGGCATAGCACTTCATCTTATGAGAAGAAGCTCACTTTCCTTTTCTGATCCACTGCCCTGTCTGCCCTTCTGTGAGCCCCTGTGCTATGCACGGTTTTATGTATCAGTTTTCAGAGACTACGCTCAGCAAACACGACTGGGACAGCAAGATTAAAGGAAGAGAGACAAGGATTTGGGAAGAAAGGTTTGGATTTGTTCCCGTGGTCAGTCATGTTCTTCATCTGAGCTCTTGGAAAACTTCTACCTTATGCCACAAGCTGGGGTTACCTGTTGAGCTTTTGAACAGCAGTTACTCTTTTTTCCACAGTGATGGTCTCCTAATAACTTACAAAGCATTCTTACTACGTGGTGATTGTTTTGGCATGACTTTCAGACAAAAAAATTTACTAGATATCATCTTCTCTGTTACTCTTCAGCATCCTACACACAGGTCACTGCAGCAGAAGTACTGCAGTAATGACTCTAAAAAGTGGAACTGCCAGATATCCTTTCATTTCAAAGAAAAGTAGACATTTATTTCTCCCTGATTTTTTGCTCTTTCAAATACTATATAGTAAAATTAAGTTTATGACAACTTGAAAATCTGCATTAGTTCTCAGGGAACTGGGAGAACCCCACAGACTAATGAATAAGCTACAAAACCAACAGCTACATTTTTCTGAAAGACCTCTGACATAGCAATAGAGATTTAGGTAAGGATTGCCATTATTTAAAGAAAACTGAAAGAGCTGTTCACAACCTCTCTGTTTACAAGCAACAAGAGTTGAGAGAAACGGCAGCCTAAACACATCGGGAGGTTGCTTCTGTTCAATCTACAGACCTTGTGGTGTTCTACTGAAAACCAGTGCATGTGTTTCAATAAGAGAGATGTATTTTCTTTACATTTATGCTGTCTCAATCTTTTTCTTCTTTTTAGCTGTCGTTCCCTGAATCTTACATATACCTTTCCTGAGGACAAAGTCTGTACTGCAGGCTGCATATTTTTTAATCAAAAGATTGTTACTATTTACAAGTATCTCCAAGAATTGCTGAAGATTTTCCCTATCTTTGACCTCCAAGCCTATAAATTTGTTCAGATTTTCATAAACTCAATCACAAATCTTTCAAAGTATAACAACATCTAAAGGCAAAATGCCTCACAAACATAGAGAGTCAGAGAACTGGAAAAGAAAACAATACTGAATATAAATTTCACATTAAGCTCTTATTGCTAGAGTTGAGTTCTGAAGTTCCTGGCAAACATGCATTTGATTTCAAAAGGACAAATAGTCACCACCTTGACTTCTAATTGTTCTGAAATATCTCCTGGCAGAAAGAAAAGTAAGAGCAATATATCATTTTACTACAATATTCAGACTTTGGAATACAAATTCTCAGAGCTGTTTTCATGAAAAACGATATGCAATTTCAAAAGTAGCAGAAGTTCACATTAAAAAGCAGAAAAAAAAAAAATCTACAATTTGCTTTTTTGTCATCACAGATGGCACTTTAAAAACTTTATACCTTGCTTTACATCTTGCCTGATAGCATTTTCTTAACAAAATATGATAAATTAGCTTAACTTTAAGATTAATATTTCACTCTCAAATACAAAGAACAAGATTTTCAAAGCTTTGTTACATTTATCTAAAAAAAAAAAGGAAATAGACAAATCGTGAAGAAAATCATATACAGCAATAAGAATAGATGCATTATTCAAATCAAGGTGCAAATCTGAATAGCAGACAAGATTTTCCCAAATACAGTGATTATATTAATAGCTATTTGAATAACAACTGTATTATGAATAAGGTTGCATAAAATCAAATTTAACTGAAGCAACATCTGGCATACTAAAGACGTCACAAAAGATATAGCTGTAATTTGCAAAATTATTTCCTTTAAAAGTGTGAAATATTCATCGCTCATCATATTTCTAAGATTATGAGCTCAGAACTTTATGAACACCAGATTTCATTAAATCCCCTTGTTGCAGCTAAAGGCTATTGCTTACAGAGAAATAGTGGTGTATTTTCCGTCATCTTGACTATAGCAGTAAGTCTGGAAGTAAAGGCACAAACAATTGCATATATTTGCCAACTCCCTGCAAGCTGTGCACCAAATTATAAGAAGGAGGAATCAGTTACTTTTAGAATAGCATTCAGGCTGAGCTACTACCTTGTCTCATTCCTCCTCAGATTTTGAGAGGACTATTCACCAACATTCACCTCCACCTGCAAAATGCACCAACAAGATGTTTATAGTCCTACTCTGATCAACATTTATATTAACTAGAACTAGTACTTCAAATGAATTTGGGAGAGTTTTGTAGTGACATTTAATGACATTTTCACCCTACAAAGCATGCAAAGGCTTTAGTGTCGTTATTGACTAGGTTTTAAAGGGATCTGCAGGCTGTATTTCCATAGTAAAACAACATTAATTTATTACACAAATCATTACAAAGAGCAAGCAGTATTTATCATACTTTATAAGGTAGTGTGATTTTCATGTGACAACTTATACATGCATAGCTGGAAAATGCAAATAATTTAGTGGTATCATATCTTATGTGCTGGAAATAGTGCATGCATAAATAAGAACGCAGAAAAATTATTAAGATATATCAACATACTTTATTGCAGTAAATGCTAGTAAAATTGCAATCACTATTTAAATCTTAGTTTAAAATTTAACCACATCCTTACAAAGTTTCTTTAATTTTATTTTCAAATTTTACTAAAATTCAAATTTTCTTATAGAAATTGATAATGATCACACCTGTTTGAAGATACAGATAGATTTCATCCCACACTGGTGATATGAGGCACTAGTACAATTAAGAGAAATTTTGACACCTTTGAACTTCTTAAATACAATAAAATGCATGACCTCCATACCGCTCTATACTACTCATTTCATAAAAAGGAATAGCTATATTATGAGAAAGCCTATCCTTAAATCAGAGATACAAGAGCAAAATATTCAGAACAGCATTTATAAAATTGGAGACTATCCCCATTGAAAGACCACTGAACAGTATTTATAAGACTTCATGCAATATTTCATAACAATAAGAAATATTCACTTATTGTAACACGGGCAAAAGACTGAAGTGGAGTTTAGGAGCCTTCCTAAATAACATAGTAAAGAGAATGAGGACCTGTTCTCTCAATGATACTTCAAATGTTATGGTTTTAGGAAAAAAAAAAAAAAAAAAAAATCAGTGACATAGAACATGTAAAATTATTGGCATAGTCTTTATTTTACAGAGATCTCTGCAAGACCATGAAAGACATTTTCCTCAGAAGTAACTAGGTAGTGATTTAGAAAAAACTTTTGTAATACCCATTATTTCATATGCTTCTGCGAATATAAAAATACTAAAAAGCTCTGACACGTTCCCATGTCAGGCCCCACATTCTTGTTCAATTTCATTTTCCAGGACACTCGTGGCATGTTATTTGGCTATAGTAATCACTTGAAAGTAGCTTTTTCTAAACATATGAGCAACTATCTGTCTTGATTAAAACAAAGCACAGTAAAAACAGATAAAGAATCTAGTTAAGAGTAAAAACAAAACTTATTGCATTGCTCTTCACTAAATACAGTGTGAACAGGAGGATAAATGCAGGCATAGCAGATATGTTAAAAGAGACAGTTCATTTTTAATAATCTGAGACTTATTAGTAAAATATTATCCGTTAAAATAAATGTTTATGTACAATATAGTTGGAAATCCTAACATCTAAAATTAGCTTAATGTATTTTTCAGGGTTTAGGCATGCATTTTCATCCAAACTGTGATTGTTTGTGACTTTACAATACCATCTTCCAGATTTGAACACCTTCAGTGTGTCTCCTTTGTTGCCATGTTGAAAAAAAACAGACAACAGGGGAACTCCTTAGGATCTCAACAAATCATTTAGCATATGCAAAGATCAGTTAAGCACTTAGTCATACACTAGTCTCCAGTGCCAGATTACAGATATTATTCAAATATATGAATAGTAATCAAAATTAACGTTTATTTCTTCCTATACGGTTCCTATTGCAATAATATGGCATATGAATAAAGCAGTAGCTTCCTGGTTTAAGCATTTCTACTATACTTACTCATCTCAGTAATACCCAGACAGCGTCTATTGTGACTCAAATGAAAGCAAGTCTTTTTCATTCGAAGACCTGAGTTCTCATGTTTCAGAAGAATATTTTTTTTTCCTGAACTCAGGTTCTTCAGAAACAGGGTAGCTTTTTCTCAGCTCTGTCTACAGAAAAGACTACGTCCAGGCCAAACCGTAAGAAAACCTAAGGCTTCCGGTTTTCCACAGCGCTGTGTATGTGAATACATAAGGACAACAGAAGACCAGGGAACTGCAGCGCGTAGCTAGGTAGTGTTTCAACGAGTTTATAAACCTTTCTAAAGAAGAGATAAAATAATCCAAACTCTTTGTTGCATTTGTCTAATACTCTTCAGAATATTGATATCAAAGTGTATGTACAATAAAAAATACCTAATTTTCATAAAATGTCTGTATAAATATATCTCCTTGACACACGCCTCACAGTGATTTCTACATGTAAATTAAATGTTTGTTTTAAATGTGTAGTTGTCAGAACTTTGGGTTTATCTTCATATTTCCATTAGAAACCTTCCTTTGCAAAAGAAAGTTGCAGATAACAATATTTATACAGAGCACCCTGGATTCATATCAATAAAAGTATTGAAATTCTGATGTACATATTTGAAAATAATTTTTTTATTTTCAAATAGGAATTGATAAACTGCACAGTTCTCATTCTAGGCGTCCTTGCTTAGCATCACCTATTGCTCCCCACACATCAAAGACAAACTCATCTGGAAATGCAAAGTCTCCAAGAGTTTCATCCAATGCCACTGCAAATTCATCTGGGTTTTTCTTGTCTCTTCCAGCTTCCACCATTGTTGCAGCTAAAAAGCAACAAAACAAAATAATGTAATTATCATGAAAGTGACATCTAACATATATGGCCAAGATAGTTTTTGAATGTCTATTTTCAAAACCAGGTAAGGTCATCTTAGGGAGATGTAAAGCTTACCTACTGAATTTAGAATTCAATAGGAATTATGTACTTAAATCCCCCCACACTAGCTACATTCTGCTCTGATAAACAGGAGAGCTTCCTTGGAGTGCTCTTTATATATTCTTCTGTTTGTTTGGCAGAAGTTTAATTTTTAATTTAACGAACCTTCATTTTACTCTTATTAAATTGTATTCTGTATTCATTACTGGAGGCACATGAAGTATGGGTCTAAAAACAAGGTTAAGCACAACTCTTCTGCAATAACAAGACCCATGCCAGTTCATCACCAACAGTAAGTTTGATATGAGCTTGCTGATGTAAACCAGAAGATCAAAAGGCAAACCTGAATGTTCTTCTCCCCTAAACAACGAAGAAAAGATCTCAACAAGTCAGAGTTTAAAGTGGCCACGTTTTTCATAGAAAGCCAAAAGGCACAGGGTTTGAACATGGAAAATAACATACAGCCTGCATAATAGATACATGCGACCAAGCTAGTATGGGTTTGCTAGCAACAACCCATGTTTTACGAGTTCACATGCTGAGCATGACCTGCATTTAGAAAGGAGTGATGATAAATGGGCCTAGAGAAAACACCCGAATACCCTACTTTAGAAAACAAGAATTCAAATACTAGGCTCAACTTATGTGCTGTGTAAAATACAGAGAAAAATAAAATCTGATTTGTTAGGTATTGGACACAGTATGTTTGCAATTGCCTGAAAGAAGTTGTGCTCTCAAAAAATTACCATATGACATCAAACAAATTTCTTTATTTTTTCAGCTTGATTTTATTTCATTTTAATTAACTTTAGCTTAATTTTTTAACCCAAAACACACCTCCAGGTAGTAAAGAGACTGAGGCCTTTATTGTGAGCCACACTGTTTTCAATACCATCCAAACTAAAGAGTAACTAATTTCAGTGCATGAGTGTGCTTCAGTTATTATTACCTCCAGCTCCGAAAAGCAAATCTTTAATTTATAGCACCCTCAAGGCTGGGAAAGTTTGTGCTTATGCCACTATGAAGTGAAAAAAAATCAAAAATTTCTGGAAGTCTCAGCCAGGTGTTTTGAATTGTCCAAAAGCATGGGAAAGGCATTGCTGCTGTGCACAATAAACTGGAGCCACCAAAGACTAGGAACATCTTTGTAACCAGGAAAGTTAAAGCAGAGAGGTCTGATATAACAGAGTTAGACTCTTGATATCTTGTATACCCATGCTCTATGGCATTTTCTCTTATTTAACACCCAAGTATCAGAATTTATCAAGTTCTAGACTTTAGTTTGGAAATGGCTACACTGGAGTTGCTGCTTAGGGGTCAGTCCTTAGCTGCTGTGCTCATCCCTCACCTTTAGCCACTGCGTAGCTTCTCAGATTCTAAAACAAATTACAAGTCTATCCCAAACAACACTGGATGCTGGCAATCCAGGGACATTAGAGCAAATGAAAACTGTGAGGGCTCAAACCTCTCAGTCATGGCACCTGCACCTCCCTGAAGGACGAAAAGTGTCAGCACAGGAGTTTCTCCTGGTTAAGCTAGGCCAGGGGAACTACTAGCAGCAGGCTATCATGGTTTGAGGGATGCAGAAGACTCTGTAAAATAGGCTCAGCACAAACAGCACTGCTGAATACAGTTTATTTTCTGAGCTGTATCTCTGCTCCACAGCCTCTGTTCACATTCGCAAGAAATTATGGTGGTGTACAATAGATGAAACCCTCAAAGTCTGCTTAATTTTGTGGTTACTTTACACACCTGCCTTATTCTGCAAGGTGTCCTCCATCTTTTGTTATACATCAAGTAACCACCACTTTCTTCATGAACATATCAAATTCAAGTCTCGCATTGAAGGATTTGATAGCTTCCAGCCTTTTCTCAGAGGGATATCTGAGCAGAAAACTTGTATTACAGTGCCTGAGAAAGGGAAGGAAGTTTTGAAGCCACAGCAGACCATCTTCACTGGAACAGTCTGCCATCTACTTCATGCACTGTGTTGTATCAACATGGCAAAATCTCTCTGATAGAAAGGAAAAGAAACTTCCCCTGCTCTGAAGGTTTATTAAACATATTTAATATTATTTTGACTGAAACTCAGCTCAAGTTTATTGACAGTTATGAACTTCTGGCAAACAGTGTTTGCTGTTATGCAAACTTATAACAAGCTGTGAGCAAACTTGAGCCATATTCCACATTGTAGACGTCAGCAACAGTAATTCAGAAGAAATTTGACGTTTTGGTTTTAACTATGTTCAGACGTGAGGCTTCAAACTGAATCGCAGCATGCCAAACTACACAAAACAGTCCAAGGAAAATTTACATAAAACTTGACAAATTAAATGCTGTGATTGAGACAGTTCAAGTGTAACCAAGCTTCCCAGGCACCACTAGTGGTTCTCAAGGACTCTCAAGACCTGTTTCCCTGCCAGAAGAAACCCTATCCCTGTTGTGTTGATTCTTTCTGTGTCCCCTGTGAAGTTCATGGGACACTGACTCAGAGAAGTCTGGATGGGAAACAGGCGTTAAACAGGGGACTTTTCCCAACAAGCGAAAGACAAATATTTATCCTGTCAACACCACCCTATATCCCCTGACACCATGGCATAAGAAGGTACTCACAGAGGAGCCACCCTGAAGGTAATGAGGTGAAGGGTGTAATTTAAATTTCACAGATTTCTGGATATGAACCAGGATATGAAGTTACTCTATATAGACACTGGGAGAGGGTTGGAGAGAGAAGAGCTGTGCAAGGTGACACAAGAGCAAACGTGTCTAGATATAGTTACTCAAGATACTAAACAAAAACTGCCATCAACAGAGTGAGGATCTAGACAAGCATTCCAGCAGAACGAGTGGGATCAAGGAATTTAGCCAGTTTTAAGATAAATTGGTCAAGACATATGAAAGAGCCATAAGACACAGACAGCAGCGATAAAACAAGACAACACAGCATTATATTACAGTTCAACTGCCCTACTTGAAACCTCAGAATTACACAATAATAAACTGTCATTAACAAAAAATGTTACTTCAAACACAATTTTCTTTAAAGATTGAGCTGCCCACATTATGAAATAGAACCTTAAAAATAGTTTATTATAGATTTACCAAACTTGAAACCAAAATCTACTAAACTTAGATAATCAAGACAACTTTTAACCCCATCAAGCAGGAGTCAGAATGTCACCACCATGCAAAAGCAGCAGCCTCAAATCAAAGTGTTTTCAACTGCATTGAGCAACTGTAATCAGCACTACCAGGGTACATTTAATGTACTATATTTATGAAAGCACATTCCCCTTTGCAGATTCACCTGATGTAATGAAATACGCTTCTGTGGAGAGACTGCAGGATCCTGCCTGCGGGGGTGCACGTTTTCGACAGCTTGGTGCTGACCTCTAGTGTGAGCAGCCTCGTATTACCGCGCAGCAAATCCTAATGCGAGATGCCAGCCATCCTTCCCGACTGTCACACACAAGTTGTACCACTGATGTACGCGAATGTGCAAAGCTGAACCCTGCTTCGCTAGCTTCATACACACAGGAACGCTACAGCTGACCAGTCTTCTCGATCACCCAGTGTACGTATTTTTATTTCCCCAGACAGTTAACACAGACATGGGATGGCATCCCCTGGTCGGCACAGCTGTGCAGAACACGCATGTTTACACAATGACATTTGCAATGCGTAATTCCCAAGGCAAATCAAAAACTACTGCTTGCCAAGGCATTTAGCAGATACTTGCCAACTTGAAGAAAACTTTACTGGTTCTCGGAGGGTGACAGCTCCGTGCCAAATTGCCTTCATCCCCCTCCCTTACCCCCACTGCTTCTTGTAACAGCTGCACAATAAGTGATTACAAGAATTTTATTCCAATAGAATATTTTTCCACACTCCAGATAGCCCCAATTGTTTTCAGATTTTTTTTTTTTTTTATAAATCTCACTTCAGGCGATGCTCAAACCTGAGAAATTTTTACATAAAATGTGAAAAGTTCAGCAAACTTAAAAGTGATGAAGTCTTTTCAACTTCAACTGAGAAGCCCAATATCAGGCTTCCCAGAATATGAACAAAGTAGTATGTTGGCTTTTTAAACCTCGCCCCTTTAAAATAACTTCAAAGATCTTTCACAAAATCCTTATTTTCACTTTTGATAGACACATGCAGCACAAGCCATGAAAGCTACGATCTGCCTGCTATTGTTACAACCCACCTTACATAGTGGTTTTGCTACCTATACCCTATCCTGTAACTTCTAAAAAAACTTTTTCACAAGTCTTAACAGAAACTTGAATATTTATTTAGCTGTAATGCTATCAGAAGCTTTGCCTTCATCAAAAGCTAACTATTATTATTATTCTGGCCTGACACTTTAAAAGAGCTAGAATTCACATTCAACTTCCTTAAAACACGACAGAAAATGAAGCATGTCATTGCAGTTTCCAGTGTTTAACATTACTTGGATTTAGTTTCATGTTGAACATTGTCAGATCTGGCTCTCAAGGAACCATTAGAAATATCCTTTCTTCTTGTTTCTTTTTATTAAGCACTAATTCTTCTTGAAGTGGAGAAGTTTTCTAGTTTAACTAGACTTGCTACCTTTCCCTTTTTCACAAAACTCCCATTATTGTCTCAGAGTAAACGAACAGTCATAAACAATATACCCCAGAGTGTATACAATAAAATCCTTTGAGAAAGGAAGCCTGGCAACAGAAGGAGCAGAAAACAACAGATTCGGGGAGAATATCACTTTAGTCGAAGCATTTCAAGATAAAAACATCTATCCAATATTGCTGGGTTGGATTAGTGAGCCAAGAGAAGAAGCTTGGGTGACAAAAAGTTTAAACCTGTTAGGACACTTTGACTAGACGGTAAGTTTGAAAAATAAAGTCAAGAGTGGAGAAGTAGATTTGAAATTTTTCTAAACAGAGATGGAGAATATGCGAAGATATGTAATGTCTGACAATATTATAGGGAACAACAAAAAGGAAATAATCATCCAAAAGCATAAAAACAGAACAAAATATCAGTGGAAGAAGAGCTAGCCAAAAGATGCTGAAAGAAAAAATTTGGAAGGGAAGCCCTTTTTGCCATTATTTTTCCATCAGTAGCATTCTGGGGTTGGATCCCATAGATCCAGGCTTCTTCCCACCCAGAATCTTTGGGATCAACTACAGTCTGTAACAATTCAAGCCTCACTGATTTAAAAAATAAATGCCAGCAGTATTTTTCACTAACACTGTTTCCTGAACCCCTCCTATTAATCGACTGTTCACATTCCTTTACCAGAAAGCACTGACAGGGTTTAAAATAACCTGAATTATCTCTCAATGGCGCATTTATGTTCTAAAGAAGGCTGAAGTCAAGCCTTGGCCCAATTTCTAATGTGCCCATAAAATAGCTGAGCAATATATTTCCAGAGCCAAGTGTCCCTTATGCAGATTAAGTCCAGTTTTCAGTAAAATAAAGAGGTAAAAAGGTAAAAGTGCATTCAAACGGCAGGTATGTAAATCTCAACAGCATTTAGATCTCTGAAAATAAAAAACTGTGCCAAAAAAAAAAAAAAGTGTATGCATTTCCATTAAATGTTTTCCAAGCATTTTGCTCCAGCTTAGGGATTTGTGTGTAGATTTAGTCAGCCATTCTTGAAACTGTCAAGATACTCAACTATGCAAAAATTAAGGGCTTTATCTCATCTTTAATTCTGTCTGCAATTTTACATTATTTTTTCTTTCCTTTCTTTCTAACTTCTGGCTTAAAACTGGGGCACTGTCTTAGAATTCAATCACACCGTGGAAGTGTCATTTTAATGGAGATGAAAGAGCAATATTAACTGACATCCAAAGCTTCTGACAAACAGAACTGCATGGGAGCGAGCAATGATTGAGATCTTAATCACTTGTCGGCTGTCGCATTGTGATGACTTGCATTTTCAACTAATCTGGCTTGAGTAATGAGTGAAATTTCTAGCTGAGTGGTGATTGGCATTCTCTGAATGAATCCTTTCCTCATATTTCATTTTCATGGGTGACTGATCACATCCAGTATATGAAAAACTGACATATGTTAATTGAACAGATTTGTGACAGGTGATTAGCTCTCCTTTCCTAAAGAGTCCTAGAGCTGTTTAATTGTTGAAAAGTGATAAAACTTTTTTTTTGTCATCACTGTTGGCCCTCGACTCCAAGATTTGAACTTTAGGAAATGGCTTCAAAGGTGCAAACTAAAGCTATGTGAACCCTGTAGTCTTTGATTCCTGACAGTTTCTCTTTGTTTCACTGCCTTTTTGAGAGGAAGAAAAGGAAGAGGTGAAGGGCAAAACAACAACCCAGTTGGGAAGAAGAGCCTATCTTTGAGGACAAAGACCTCTTCCTTCTTTGAGTATTCTTTTAAGGCATTCTTTGAAACTTTCCAAACTACATATTGAAAGATGAAGGACATTAGACCTTTGGGGGAGAAAAAAAAAAAAAAAAAAAAAAAAAATCAGGGAATTCATGGGAAAACTCTATCAGGTGCTTGGCAATCAGCTCAGCCACATGTGCTGAAAGCTGAACTCCTCAGTCTGCTGTACAAGAGCCATCCCATTACAGTACTGAGAGCCAAAACCACAGGGAACACCAGTTCCCACAGGAACTTGGAACTTGCTTCCCTGTCCCAGAGCAGGACATAGCACACCTCAACATCCCAAGAAACCATGCTCTGGCCTAGGATCTCAGGGTTCTGGGCTATGGACACCAAAACCATAACACCTATAGCTGCTTATTCCTGTAGGGCCAGGAGCCTGGGGACCTTGGAGGTAACCTGCAAGGACAGGAGCCTCCAGAAGCACCAGCTTGAGCTGGGACTGTGATAACTGCAGGACAAAAACAGCTCCCCGAGGGACGGCTGGCACGAGACTTGGAACTTTGAACCCTGAGCCAGAGACGAACCGAGCAGCAGAGGCTCTAGAAGAGCAACAGGACATGGGACCCTCCCTAACCTAAACAGAAGGTCAGCACCACACAGGGCTCCTGGGAGCGTATTACATGGCAGAGGCATCACATATTAGAGTTACCAGGAAGAGAATTTTTGAGATTTTTTCATTTTCTGGGAACTGGAAAGTTTAGATATTACCTACAAAACAGAATTCACAAGTTTTGAGCAGCTCTGCTCTCTCTTCTATGCCAGGAAGCCCACCTCTACCTTAGGATGGGGGACAAATAATACTTTACCCACAATTTTTCCTGTGAGAAAACTAGTAGAAGCTGCCAATCAGATGCTTGCCGGTAGAGGCAGCCAACAAAGGACTTTTGGCTAATCAGATAATCTCCTATTGTTCTCATTCCTCTGTGCTAACTGCTGCCTGTCCAACCCTCCTGCTTTGCCCTTAGCTTCATGCCAGACCTATTTTCTCTTCTGCATTGCCTCCTCTACTTCTCTCATAAAGCTTTCTTTTCAAGATCGCTTTCCATTTAGCTTTATCCTTTCCTAATTCTTGGCTGATTTTTTTGGATATTACCATAACAATAAATACATTCCTCTTTGTCTCAGCAGTTCCACAAGATCATATGAGGACTACACCCAGCCACAGCTGGATACAGAGGCACTTCTTACTCAGCTATACTGCAGCTTCTTCCCATACAAACAGAAGTTCCTATTTAGTTCTTGTCAGATTAACAGAGAGAAGCAACAGCTCCAAGGACAAGTTTGGTGTTTTAAGGAACTTATGACACCGGTATTAAATAGTTTCTTTCATTATATATTGACGATCATGACAGCTAGTAAATATTCTGGAAAATTTCCCATGTTCTTCAGAACACAGCCTTTAGAGAATTTGATAAAATTTGTGCAATTAGTCTGTCAGTTCCCTTGCTATGAGGAAGATTTCAGATTCAAACTTCAGTGATCAACTTTGATGTGTCTAAGCCAAGGGGCAGAAGAGCAAAAAAGCAAAATAGACATGCTTATCCTTAACAATCCTTAAATGTGGTACACACAAGCTCCACTAGAAAATATATGCCAGAAAGAATACAATGATGACATTTAATGGCTAGCAGCTAAATAATTTGTGCAATAGTGTATAAATAATGTGCAGGAAGAAGAGAGGATTAATTAATTACATCATAAAGCTTGTAGTGAGAGATTCTTTTATCAGAGACACATTTGCAGAAATACAGGCAAGTTTTTGAGACTGCATGCTGGACAAATTTTGCTTCACTTACATTGAGAGACTAGTCAATAAATTTCAGACTACAGAAAATGAGAAACGGTTTAATCTTGTAGTAATGTATCTATTAAAAACTCACCTAATTCAAGATCTCTTATCCCCATGTATGTTTCAAGAAGCTCATCCACTTTTTTAATTGCTTTTTCTTCAACTTCAGTTGGCTTCATTGAAATAAAGGGAGAAAAAGAGCTAAAGTATGATTATATCCATGCAGATTTCAAAATAACCAGCAATTCGCCACTGATTATCCTTACTCCCATCCTAGTCACCTAGACTTACAAAGCCTACAAGTAAAACACGTTATTCCACTCTTCCGCTCTTCTCACAAACCTGAGCTTTCCTCTTAATGTCAAGCCACACAGCTCTCACATTCAAACTAAACAAGGGCTTTACATCTCCTGACAATACGGATCTTCATCAAATCGTCATCAGCTTTAGAGGAACCCAGAATAAATAACATTTCTTCTTCCAAACCCTAGTCCTGGTTTTACACATATTCATGTCAACGTATGTTATTAGCCTCTCCTAATGACGGCCCTTACACCAGCCCAGTACACTTTGCAGTGTCAGAAACAGAACCAACTCTTCAACCGTCCCCTCCTTTTTTTCCCCTTCTTCCCTCTTTTCAACACTCCTCAGTCTAATCTACCTTAAATTCATCCATGTAATCAATGACATCTAAATATAAGCTCTCTGTTTCCAGATTGCTCAGCCCCATCCTATCCCTGCTAGTCTTCAACTTTATATAAGCATTTCTCCCTGCAGAAGGCTGTTGTCATCTTAAATCCCGCAAGCTTTGTAACATCTAGATTTCCCCTTCCTACTTTACCTTATCAACCTTGGGGAAGAATAAATCAGGTGCTAAACGATTAAACTATTGAAGGGCCTCAAGATAACCATACCATTTCCTCCACAGTAGCAGGGCCTTTGGTTCTCAGCCGAAGTGTTTCTCTCCCTCTGGAGATTTTAGCCTCTGGCAGAGTTCCACCTTTGGATCTTGGTTCCAGCTTTTCTAAAGACGAAATAAACAACAACAACAAAAAGAAAAGAATACAAAACAAAACTAAGTATATGGTATGTCAGAATATGATGTATCTGCTTCGGCTATTACATTACCTTCACTTTTTATTCTAAACAAGATCTAGACATATGTAAAAATTTAATTATAAATTAACTGTATTCTAAGTATAGCTTTGCTGACAATTTCTTGTCTTGTAGTACTTCAGACCAAATCTCTCTGGCCATGACAGAAACTATTTTTCATATTCACGTAATTTAAATCTAGAGTTTGTGTTATGAAGTCTTTACTTTGTTTCTATTAATTTTTCACCAATTCATAGAGGGCTAGCTTGTGACTGGTAAGGACCAAGTCTTTAATTCTATGCTACACGCCTTGCCTAGAGTAGCTGAGGCAGCCTGTGTGCACATGGTAGAAAGATATCCAACCAGTAAATTATACTTATTTCACATTCTGCTGAGAGGAAGAAAAATAAATTTAGTAATTTCGCACAGAGGCTTGTCTCTTATTTCTACAGCCTCACAAACTTGTGTTGAAACTAACAGGAATTCAGCCCCTACTTGTCTAGCAGGATCTGGATCTTGCTTGTCATCTCCTCTGGGGCTATTCTCAGCATGCTGCAGCTTAAACACTATCTTGAATAAATTTGTGCCTAAAGCCTAACTGCACCTAAGGCTAGAGGCAGGATATTCTAACCTACTGGGCACTGCAACTTGTAAAGTAATTTCTGTGGGGTAAAAAAATAACATACATCTTCCAAAAATCTGTCCAAAAAGCTCTGATTGCCTCTTAATTCAACGTCAGATAAAAGGTATTGCCATGGAATTAGCAGGTTTCCTCCGCTACATCATAGGCAGACTAAAAGGTATCTTAATCACCTGACTAAAGTAATTACTATTAAATAATGGCTGAAGTCATCAATCAAATCAATTCTGATTTATCCTGGTCTTTACAAATAGACTATGTAACACATTCAGCATTGAATACAAATTATAGACCCATATTAAATAGGTATTCCTATATTACTAATTGCTATACTACATGTATGCAGTACTACTTTAGTGTAATGTATAACATACACATTTTCTTAACAAGAACATCAACTTATATCCAAATGCATTAGAGATTAACTCACAACCCTCATTGTTCACAGAAGCACTAAAAGCAAAAAGAAATCTCAAATTTCTCTCATTTTCAATTTCTGCTGCTATTCTGACACCAAGTGTCAAGACTGGTGTATGACAGCAGTTGTAAGCTACTAACAGATAAAAAAAGATTTGAAAAATAAACATTTTGTACTTTTGCTGCTGTGGTGAAGATGGTGATTTTGAACTTGCTATTAGTGCAGATGTGCACAAGGACACATACACACTTATAATTTAGCAGTATTTTTAAGTTTTTATTACAGAAAAATGCTACATGGTTCAGGGGGGCTTATAAAAAATTGAGGGAATAAAAATTAAACCTCAGTCTCTAGTTTGACTCCTGAGCTAAACCTACCTTTTTTTTTTTTTTTTTTTTTTGAAGTTTACCACATTGATAAAATTAATATACATAAGGATTAGCAGTAGGTATGCATTCCTCCTATGTAAGTATAACTTTCTCATAGCATGCAGGTGGTAGGTACAGAGCTTTGCCATACTGCTTTCTTCCAATTCTGAGTATACCTGCTGTATGATTAGAGATCCACAAAAAAGTTGGAGAGAGCAGGCAGGCACGCAGCAAAGGAGGTGCTCTAGGAAATCCCAGAGAGTGTTTTCTGCAGCATCCTTCTGCATTAGAAAGTGCAGTCCCCAGTAAAAGGTACAGAAATAGAAAAATCTGACACACAGATGAACTGGGATTACATATCAACAGAGGAAAAGAGAAGAGGAGGTTCAAGGATCAGCACATTAATGAAGTGATCCATGCTTTAAAACTGTGTCTATGAAACAACTCCTGTACTTATTTTGCATCATCATGTGGTGGCAAAGGAATCGAGCAAACGAGAGTCAGGCTGAGGCAGCCCACACCAGGATGACTGCTGGAGAAAGCAAGATGGAAGAAAATCCATTCGTACATTTCCCACTTCAAAGAAAAAACCCAAATGTACTTTCTCGTAGCAGTTATATTACCTTCAGTGGACACCTGGCTGCAATCTGAAAACAAACTTACAATGCAGTTCAGTGTTGGGATTTCAATATCCAGTGAACAAGGTGGACAATCAGGTCACTCACCAAATGCTTTCATAGGCTCTATCAACTCCAGCTTAAACATCTGACCTTTCTCCAGATCTTTTAGCATTTTGGCAACTTCATAATGCCGACGATCTGACACATTTTTTCCATTTATAGTCTCTATGTGATCACCCACACAGACCATTTTGGTTTGGTCCATAAGACTACCTTCTTTGATTCGCTATTGTTTTAAAAAACAAAAACAAACAAACAAAAAAAAAGAATTAGAAACATTTCTTTAAAAGGTAACAAGGTGACACCACAGAGTTTCAAGAATGTCAGTTAAAAACATCAATAGCGTTGAGCTTATTGTACCAGCAGTGCATTTTGTCGATAAGATTTTCATAAAACATATTTTGGAAAGCATTATTTTTCAAACAAATTATTTTAATAAGCATCGAATATAAAATCAACAGGAAAAAAAAAAGAATGCAATCATACTTTAGAAATTCAGGCTTCTGAATAAGCTAACATTTTTGTGCTTTAAAACTGAACCCAAATGTGTCAGTAATGTGAATGTTTAATTGAGTTTTGGGCTTTTATTTTCTCTTCTCAAGTATGGTTCAGGGACATTAAAAAATGTCTCTGATATACTAAAAAATAACATACTATAAAGGGCTAGTATTAATAAGACCCATCTATAGTGATAAAACTTCTACCATTTTCCTCATCAAGCTATACAGCTGCATACTAAAGTATTTCCTCTGAAATAACAATAAAGAATAAGAAATTCTTCTAAATGCCATCTCGTGGAATACAAATACAAATGGTCTAAAGGCCAGAAAATGTAACAGAAGTTAGTATTTATAGTTTTTGTGAAGCGGAATTTAAAAAGTGAGGAAAAACCACCAATCTTTAAAAGATCTCTATGATATAGCATGTCAATTAAAGGACACTTAAAATTTCAGTGATTCTGTTTATTGTTGCTATATGCTGTCATATTTGTTTATCATGTGTCTAAGTCATGTAAGCCCTTATCTTATGGCTATTTAATAGAAAAGCTATAACATAGTAGAATATCTTGTATTTTGTAGAGGTGTGAATTTCATTCTAATACCTTCCCAAACAATGTCCTTTTCAATAAAGACTGATGTTGCTCAGGCTAACTTTGAGTGAGATAACATTTAGACAACAGAGATAAACATATTACCACCTACTACTATAACACCTAGCCTAGCTGCATAAGTATCTCAGAAACCTGCTTCTAGTTTATGTGCGCACGTCTGAGCCCACATATGTGCCTCCATTTGAGAGAGTCAGTGGGAAGTGTGATAGTGCTCAATGTCCTATAATACACTGCAACAATTTTTAGCTTCAGGCTGAGTTTAACTCTTTCTAGCACTTTTTTCTTTAACCTAGATTAAAACGAAAAAGAAGCCTCATGGTGAATGAAGAGTGGGGTATCGTACCCATGCCCGAAACCAGGTCCCAAACGCATTTCTGTTACCAGGTGCCAGGATTCAAAAGCGTGCCCACCAGACTTCAACTAATGTTTAGTCTGTGTGTTGAATTCATTCTCATTTAGCTTTTCTTCTTCACTTGGTTTCTAACACCAATTACTACAGCTCATAATAGGTTTCAACAACCCACAAATAGGTAAATTTAATATTAATCATTAATTAATAATGGAACATAGCAACAATTTTTCAAGGAAAGTAAATATATAAACAAAAAATTCTATCAAACTTTGAAGTAGAGACATTGTCTGCTTAGTCGTTTACCCAGACATCCAAGTATAAAAAAGATGCAGCTTTCACTTTTTTATATGTATTTTCTATGCTGTTTTAAAAAAATCCATTAGCTAATGTGCAACAGCAACAAAGTAAGCTCCTAAAAACTCCTTTAAACTGATGCATTCCCACAAAGACTGCACCGTATTCATTATACTGCTTATTAGCCTAGTACAAGGACAATGATATATTTGTTCAGACAAGTTTTATACAATTTACTGGAAATTACAGCTTGTCTTGCTAATGTGGTGGTTTCCAGTCTGCTCCAATTATGCAGTAGTCTATGTGATGGCTGTTCTCTCTCCCCATATTACCAACCAAGCACAGAGAGAGTAACGCTCCGTACAGTGCTGCACACGTGAACTTTAATCGCTGAAGCAGTGCTTTCAATGCCTTCTTTTAAAATAGCACATAAGCAGCAGTGTGGCTGAATGTTATGGGCTGCATGGATGCTACCACTAGAAATTCAGAGCTCTGTGTCTATAAACATAAAAATGAGGCTATGATTTTGCCAAACTGCTTGCTGAAACCTTCACTGCATCTCGACTTTCTCAAGTGTGATCTCAGTCACATTTTTCCACAACAAAGACAAGCAAATCTATTTCTAAACCACATCTTGTTTCATATCCGTGGTAGCTAAGGAATGAATAGAGAATACAGCCTCTCCATACAAGAAGCTCTGTTTACAACAGCAGTAAGAACAGTGATTGGGACAGCAGTAATCGAAGATAATTGCCAGTGCCTCACTAATAATAGATAATTGGATTAAATTAGAACAAAGCATCTAAAAAAAACCAAAAAATTTGATTAAGGTTCCTAATACCTAGTCTAGCAAGAAGGGTAGCATCATTTCCTCAGCCTCTACTTGTCTCAAAACATCTGGAGGTCATATAGAAAAGGAGGAGGAAAGCAATTATGATTAATATATTGTATATGTTACTGCCCATAGTTGCTACTCAAGTTAATTGTAGTAAATTGTGTTAATCCATATCCCTAGCACATTTTAATTCATCCTACCTAAGGCAACAGTATCAGAAAGCTGAAAAAGCACTGTACTTACACCTATTCTTATACAGCACAAAGGCATCTGCCCTGTGAACAGTCATAAAGACTGAAAGAACATGATCTCATTATCACATGAGAGACAGATGTTCTATAAGCACCTAATCAATGACATCAGAAAATCACTTAAAAAAGGAGGGGGCAGAGGCAAGCCGTATCTAACACCTACCACCTCAGGGTAGGTCGGAAAATACGATGGTCACACTGTAAAGCTGATACACATTACAGAAGCAATGAACAAATGTACTAATTTTGAATGACATGCAGTACAGAAATAGCTGAACTAATTTTGAATGATGTACCTAAAAAAAAGCAACTTTATTTTTTTACTTACCATATATATGATGATAAAAGATTTTCTAGTTCTAAAGGATCATTAAAATAATAATTAAACTTATAGTAACAGAAGCTTCTACAGAACAAAGTATTTCACTGGTAATCAAATTTACCTTTATAAACGCACATCCAGTTCCATTGTCTGTAATGGTAAGCCCAAGCACATCATTGGTTTTAAGAATTTCCACTTCTTTTCGTTGTCCTTTTATGTGGGCAAATATGAAATCTTCAAGGCCAATTTGTGCACCTAAGAGCTTGTCCATATCAGCTTTATGAGTGTTCAAAGTGCAAAACATGATCTGTGCAGGAGGACAGCAAACAACATTAAGTTTAACAGTATATTAGGTTTGGTGAGCTTGATAGGAAGTTAAAAGGAGAGCATAGTTCTGGCCTCTTTGACAGATCCATAGCTGAAATGATGATAACTCCCTTTCTCCAGCTGCCCCAGGAGAGGTGATAGTCTCCATCCACGCACATGACAGGAAGCATCAATAGTTCAAACTCTGCAGATAAGAGCTGGCAGGGAGCAAAGGAGAGAGACATATCTGTGTGAGCAGTCTCTCACAGCCTGTCCCAGCACACCGACTCTGATACAGGCATCTTGAGCTACAGCAGAACAGCTTGCTCCAGAGGTTAGAGTGAGCAAACCGAAGAGCCACCACCATGTTTTGCTTCATCGTTCACCCACCCCAAATTCCACAGGATTCAAACATCACTAGGGACTGCTTCAAAATATACCTGCTTGAAAGCAGATTCATGGAAAAAAAGGGAGCTCATCGAAACAAGAATGTCAGGAGAGAGCACGAAATGTTTTATATTGCTCCACATGTTCCACCATTAGCTCAGAGCACGTTCTCTCCAACAAGCTTGCTTAGTTTCCTGCCCTTCCTCCAGCCTAAGTGGGAGTCATCTCTGTTCCAGCTTAGTAAAAGCAAGAGTTAAGAAATAGGGCAATTTTTTTCTTCATAAATCAGCCTTTCTGAGGGATTCCCCTTCAGCACTGGCTGTTAGACACTTCTTTTTCTCCCTACACTTATAGTAGTGGTTCTTTAATTGGAAGGTTTATTGTCCTGGGCATAGGCAGGATGAGACTCACCCAGCTGTACTGCTCAGGAACAGAGATGGTGCTTTTGCCCACCGCGGTGCTGCATGGAGGAATTTGGCCAGTCCAGGCAGGCTTTGGACTTTCTGCTCTTTGAGTACGGGCTGTACTGAAAAGCCTAGCTAAAAAAGAAAAGAACAAACCCAGTGCTCCTCCTCACAGCTAGAGTAACTACGCTTGCCCGACTCCTTTCCAAGCTGTAGCCAGAGAGGAGTGAGAGCTGAGGGAGGCCCTGCACGGCCTCCTCCTGGGCAGCACTGGAGAGCACAGGGCAGCAGCCAAAATAGAGAAACTGTGCTCCAAGAGAAACTTGGAGAATCCCTAAAATCTACTTCACTGAGGCAAAGACCGTCCCTAAAGACCATCTTTCACATGCAATGGAAGCATGAAGAGAAGGAGAGTTGCCACCCCATTTGGCCCTCCAGCACAGGTGGCAAAGCCACAGCTGCAAACCATCAGACAAAGACTCTGCTGCCAGCAGGATGCATGTGGCTCTGAGAGGACGAGAGATAAAAGGAGATACTTTTCTACCCCCTGTCTATATCTGCCGGACATTATTTTCCTTCAGAGCACACCTTGGACCCCCCTGCAGCCACTGCCCACACCAGCTCCAAATTAGGAAACAGAAAAAGCAGTGCTTACACATGAAAAGAAGTACACAGCGGGAAGCCAGCCTAGCATTTGAGAAAAACAGCAGCAGGATGTCCCTTCAGTGTCCTTCATCTTTGCAGCCGCTCGAGCAGCCGTCCTTGGGGAGCAGTGGGCCAGCCCAGCTGCCCCAAAACCCAGGCACAGAGCTGTGCCCACGGCCTGCCGACCCCTCCAGTGCTTCGCTGGAAATGCAGGGTCTCCTCCTGCCTTCCCGGCTTCCCTCACTACCCTTGCACAAGTTACGGGATTTTCTGCACCAGAACCTTTTCCAAATACCTTTTCCTTCCTTCTGGCATCACTGGATGACAGCAGAAAAATTGAAATGAAAGTCACCAACCTATTCAAATCTATTCCAGGTGAAATGAAGGGTGAATACTTTTCCTAATGCTTTCACAGAGAACATTCAAGTTTCTGAAGCTTTCTAGAACTTAGATTCTATAACTGTGGGGGGTTTGGTTTTAAAAACTGGAAGTTTAGTAGTGAGATGGTGTTTCTTGATGAGGGGGGTCTTGTTTAGTTGTTGTTAAAAAAAAAACAAAACACCAAACTTCAAAGGCTAATTGCTTATCTCACATAACTCATCAACCATCCACTGCAATCTAATGCCTTACTTTCACAATGAGAGTCGTAACAGCACACCTTTAAAAGACATTAGTTTTATTCTCTCAGGTAATGCAAAGTTTTTCAGTTAACTAATACACAAGCAGTAACATCACCTAGAGAAATTCAGCTGGTTTTAAGTAGAAAATTAAATTTTATTTTATAAATACTTATCATCTCTAATCATCAGCATTTTTGTTTAAACCAAGAAGGTTCAGTTCAAATAAACTATATGTAAGCTCACGTATACATTTTCAGCTCTCTCTCAAGCTACATAATAACTTGGCCAGTTTACAACTGCAACTCAGTTCTTGTTCTTACAATGAACAACAAGCACTGTCTGTACATTTTAGACCTTAGCATCCTTCATCTGACCTTGTCAAACAGACAATCATCTAGTAACTACTGTCACACCTTTGAATAGATAAAATTGGCAACAGAACAGAAATGTGATATTTAGAAACTCGATCCAGAGTTTCTCTTTTTAGACCTTCATCTGGATGGCATTCCTACTACAGCCTATAAGTCTGCAGAATTTTCTGTGAGTCAGTTCTGTGCTAACCACAAGGCTGAGAGAGCATCAGCCAGTCAAAAATAAAACTTAAATCATTCTTTATTCTCTTTAGTGAACAACTGCTTTTTCTCAGAACAGATATATGCAAAGAGTAATGTACTAAAGATGTATCTACCCAGGAAAATATAGTTACACCATCTCTCAGTTACAGCACAGCTTTATTTGTACATGACTGAGAGCTGTCAATTCAAAAATGATATTTTTTTGTAGATTTTACATAAGTTTAGTATAGGTACCTAATAACAGCTTATATACTTAAATAATTAAACAACAGCTACTAGAGTACACCTTCCATTCACTGAAAGTTTGGTATATTTTTGACAATAATTTTCCCACCCAGAAAAGAAGCAAGAAAAAAACTGAATGTGCAATTTTCATTGTTAAGTCTTTTCTCTCTCTTCTTACCCTCAACCTTCATATGCATTTGATCTTTAACTCAGCATACCAGTGCTGTGACATGTCATGCCAACTTTAGCAAGACATTATAAATCATAACTGTTACATCAGTCATGAAGTATCTAGGATACCTCCTTCACTGAGAGAGTTATCTTGTGCAGCACACAGAACAAGGAAATTCCATTCGGCTGGCAGGGACAGGGGGCTTATGCACAACCTTATAAAATAGATTTGTCGGATATGATTACTAACAGATTATTCCCTGCATCAGTATTTTCAATAGGAAGAGACAACATTAGCCAATAAAAACAGGGTTACACTGTGTGTTATATAAAGAAACTGTATTAGCTAAGAAAAGAGGATTACACTATGTGTTATATAAAGTATATATGCAATACCATATTGCATATCCTATATATTAATTACATTCTCATCTTCCATATTAAGCCTACACCTTGAGAAGAACTCAAAAATAAGTTGACTGATAGATGACACATTCAGAAGCTATTAAAAGTGCTTTTAAAATCAGCAGCTTTCAACTTCACAAAGGAGATCATAATCACTTTCTCTAGTTAAGAGGTGGGGAAATGGGAATTCTACTTCTGAGCAAGATGTAACACCCACTGACATATTTCCCTATATACATAGGCGTCATTAGATCAGGCAATCACCAACACATTTTCTAGGTACCTTACTTACTTTATCCTCCCTGAGGAAAATGTGGGAGCCTTGACTAGCTGCAGCAACAGGAAGAGTAACAAAGTCCTCTGGTTTCAGCGTGCTTTTGCTACTCTATCAGGTATGCAACTTTGCCTCCCCAAATACATTCAAAGTACTACAAAATAAGCATTCGGTGGTTTATTGTTCTTTTTCTAAACCCAGAGTGCACAAGAATTACAGTGTAAGTTCTGCTATACAGCTTAAAAGTATTTAGAATACAGATCATCAACACAGCAAGCATCACACCTAATACAGGTGTGGAATTTAAGCACTGCTTAGGGCAACAGCAAGCAAACATTGTTGCCATAGGTTGGGAGGTGGTTTGTTGGGAGTGTTAAGTTTGTTCATTTAAAGTCTTTAATCTGTAGGCAAGATTGTGAACAATTTGTTTCAACACATAAGCATACACTCTAAAACGTCAAACAGTTTGGTGATGAGGATTTCACAAGCTAACCCTTTTCTCTAACCTCCTAAAATCCACTTGAGATTTTTTCTTGTAATAAGGTCCCTTTTATTCAGAAACCTAAGTTTCAGCATAGTGGCTTATTTTTCAGTATTCTCTCATAAAAGTTTAAATCAAACAGGTTTAAATCATACACTTCTACGAAAGTTTAATGCAGCACAGCCTCACAGTATACTTAACTGTTCAGCATGAGAAGGCAAGGCCCGTGGAACAACAGCCCAGACACAAGCTCAGCGGCTGAACTCTTGTTACGGGAAGAAACAGAGGGAGCTGCATTTCTGCCCTTGGTGCTACTGGGAAGGTCTCCCTTTTCCTGTATTCCCTTTAGGAAGCAAATTTCGTTCCACTGTGAAAGAAACCCCAGCCTCCATGGGCCCTTGACAGACACACCCGCTGAGCATGAAACTTACCTCACCAGCCCCACCATACTTCACCTTCCAAAGCAAACAAAATAATCAAAAGTGCAAACCAAAAACCAAAAGTCCATATAGCTTCTGTGGTTTACCATTCCCTTCTCATCTGATCAAGAAATAGCCCTGGTACAGTTAGACTTTAATATCCATGCTCCCAGTGCCCGATTAGCTACTTTGAATACTTTAAAGCCCTACCATGTGCTCTCACAGGAGCACACCACCACCAAAAGCTTTAACAGACCCACATTGTCCTTTGGTCAGTGCTCGTTTATTTAGCATACAGGCTGCACTTAGCACTTTCAGCCTTACAGGGAACATAACATTCCCTGCCACATTTTCCGATAGTCACAATGGAGTAGTAAACCTAAATGGCCAAGACTGTACACAAATACTTTTTCCAACTGCTTTTCCTACTTCATCCTCTAAAGAAAAAATGGGGGAAGTATTTTTATTATTTACACAAGCAGAAACATATACGTAACTGTGGATGGGTTGTGTTGTTAGTTAAGAATTGCATCTATTTATATTTTTTTTATTAGGTTTGTGCTTCCTTGTTGAAACCCTGTTGAAGAAATCAAGTTAAAAGTTAAGAACAATGTGATCTACCTCAAACAGCGCTCATATTAATGATACAGGCAATCCATTGCTAGAAGCTGTCTTCCTCCTCCCTGTGGAAAGAACATTCAGTTTGGACCAGGAAAAGAAGAAATGCTAGTCATGGTAAAAGTCAGAGAGGTAGGCAGAAATGCAGATATATATTCACCTAGGAAGATGGATGAAGAATAAAATACCTAAACAAAAAAAAGATAAGTACAGGAAAAGCCTCAGAAAGCTGTTACGGCTCACTCCTTCACAGATGCCTAGGAAACAACATAGGAGTGGAGGATTGTTCCCTTTGAAGTTATACCTGTCTTGTTCTGTCCCCATCCTACCCTATTCATGATCCAGGTCTGCACAGAAGTTTTTGTCAGTGTCTGTCCAACAAATACTGTGTTTTATACAAGCTTCGCTTTGTCAGTGTTGGCAGTCAGTCACAGATCCTGGAAAGGATCCTCCAGCAGAAGCTAAACTCAGCTGGTCCTGAGAGATGGGACACAAAGAGGAACTGAGGTGCTGTAACCATGCGGAATCAAAAGAAGTGACAGATTATAAGTATAGCTCATCCCAAACTGTACCAAAACACTTAAGCAGGAACTTATCCAAGAATCCATACCCTTGCCTACACTGCAGTAAACTTACATATCATATTAAATGTATTTACTTCTGCCACGGTTAGCCAAATGTTCTCTACACTGAGCTCTTTCTCACCCCCCCCTCTCCCCCCACTATTTTCCACCTCAGTCACTGCAGGGCAGAGATCCCTGTGATAGTACCTGTTTCCGAAGGCATTCAGGTATCACCCTGCCCATAGGCTTCAGCATAGCTAGGTCACAGAAACTTTCCTACACAGATAACACCTACAAATAGCATTTGAGTACCTCAGTGTATTTCAGTTTGCTGAGGTATAGGTTCTAGCATTATTCTTTAAACCAGCCTGTCTGTCCAAAAGCATCTTTAATTAATAAATACCATTTAAAATGTCTAGTCTTTCCTTACTTCCAGCAAGCTCAACAGTTGCTAATAAATTCGCGTTTCATGGCACCCCTTGCTATTCACTCATCTATCCTATTTTATCTTGTCCGTCCAAAATTTTGTCGCAAGACTCTCAGGTTCAGGTTCTTCACTCTGCTGTGCTACCTGTATGCTTTTGATCACTATTTTCATTTCGTATGACTTAGTTTTTTAAAGCCAACTGAATTTCTTGAATAAAAGATTTTAAGTTCAGTGCCTCCAGCAACAACTTTCCATCCATTTTTACCAATAAACCACATTTAAAAAAACAAACAAACAATAGAACCAAATAGGAATGGGACAGTAGAGAAAAAGAGAGAAAAGAAGAAACTTCTCTAGTTTAGCACAAGGCTGGCAATAGATGCCCATGAAACATTCGATGCTTCCTTTAAAACCTTTGGGGGTGTCGGATTATACATCTAGCAGGAGAAATGGGAGTGCACCATTCATACAAAATTGGTTTTCCTGGTGAACGCTGTTCTTTCTCAAGTTGGTGGAGCCAAAAGATCAGCAGCAAAAGTTCAACAGTGAAAGGAAGAAAACTAAAACAGAAGATAATCTGGCAATTACGAGAACTTGAGAGTAAAAGGTATAACTGGAGATGGAACAGAACAAAAGGAGAACAGCAGCTCAGTATGGAAAGAAAACAGAGAAGCAGAAGGTCAGAAAGCAGCTGGGAAGGTCTGGGACATAGGTGCATTGGCTGACAACCGGTACTAGTACTTCTTAATTACTTAATGCAACAGTGACTGGTTAAACTGTATTCACTGCTACTGCCACTTTTCTTTTACAATTTACTGTTTGAAATGCTGCCAGGTTAGGCCACAGCAGACTCTCAGAACAAAGTCTGTAGTAATAGTCTTTACTACTTTAGAAGAGCCAGCTACAAATAAGAAAACAACTCAAGCTGTATAGCCATATGCAGGCAGAAGGAAATGTTAGCACTTTGTTTCAATTTGCCACTCAGAGGTTAAGGTTCACAGAACCACATAGGAAGAACTTGATATGGCTGCTACCTTTTAACTAAGAGAAAACAATGCATTTACAAACACAAATGAATCATTATCCAAACAACTCTTTAAAACTTGGCTCAGAAAAAAAGATCAAAAAGGCAGCAGAGTTAAAAAAAAAAAAAAAATCCTGTTTCAGATTTAAACAGCCTCACTTAAACAGTGGGCCTTTTAAAAGTAATTACCTGGCAAAGCAGAAAACTTTCCAAACATCGCATTCAGTCGGAATTTTAAAATGTAGTCAGATTTAAAGCATTTATACCCCCTATTACCTTCATTCTGGGTATTTACCCTCATGGATCTATTGTTTGGTTTTTGGTGGTGTGTGTTGTGGGGGTTTTTTGTTTGGTTGGTTGGTTTTGGTTTTTGTTTGTTTTTTTTTTTTTTTTTTTTTTAAACTGGAACGAATCTTTACAGTCAATAACTCCTGCACTGGAAATAATTATTCCACTCGACAGTAACACAAACGGTTTGACCTAGTGCTTAAGAGTTGTGTTAAACAGCAGGCTAGCAACAGGTTAACTAGGATACTAGAGGTGTTTTGCCTAAAAGCATCGTTGTTTTTCCGTGTAAAAGTTAAACGCGGTTACGCTTGTATCCTTTCCCGTATGGTAGTGCTCGTTTGGAAAGAGCAAAAGGAATTTTTTCGCCCGCAAAATGGAAAAGGCTCAGGTCCACAACCATTTGCAAAACAACGCCCGCCGGCAGTCACCGCGCAGATCCGCCCCCACCTCCTTTCCGCGCCTCTCCGGGCCCCGTTCCGCCCCGCAGAGCGCAGCGGCCCGGCGCCCGCCGCAGAGCCCCCGCTGCCCCGGGCGATGCCCGGCTCCCGGCGGGGCGGGCCCTACCTCGGCGGGGTCGATGCCGAAAGCCTCGGCGATCTTGGCGTAGAGCTCGCGGGCGCTGCCGAAGCCCTCCACGCGGCCCGTGGGGCTGCCGTGCGCCAGCTGCGTGTGGAACTGCAGCCGCGACGCTCTCGCCGCCGCCGCCGCGGGGGCCGGGGCCGGCGCCTCGCTCTCCACCAGCTTGGAGGCCTCCTTGGACTTGCGCTTCTTGTGCCTCAGCCCCAGCGGCATCTTCCGCGCCTGTAGCGGGCTCCCGCTCCCGCCGCCGCCGCCGGCTCCCCGCGCTGGACTCTGCCCCCGGCGCCGCCCCGGCCCCGCGCGGCCATGTCGCCGCCAGGTGAGGCCCGGGCCCGGCCGCCGCCCCGCCCCGCCCCGGGAGCCGGCCCGGCCGCGGCGAGCTCCCGCCCGCCCGCCCCGCGGCCGCTGAGAGGAGGCGGCCCGGCCGCGCCTCCTCCCCTGCCCGCTCGTTGCCCCGCTCCCCTGGCAGCTGCGGGGGGGAGCGGGCTCTGCCCCGCCTGTGCCCCCGACCCCCCTTCAGCCCCGGCCGCAGCGGCGTCGCGCACCGAGGGCCCCCCCAGCCCCCCCGGAAGCCACAACCGGCCGTAACTAACGCAGAGGAACACGGATTTTGTGCTCATACAACCAACCAACCCTTCCTGTCCCGGATACCGGTTAGGAGGGGTTTGAGTGTTTTGTTTCTTTTCTGAATGGAAGCCCAGGGCACTTTGAACTAACCGCACCAGGAATGCCCAAAGGCTGGTATGGTCCATTTTCTGGCCAAGGCATCTCTTCCGCTTTTTTCTAATTGTGTATTAATATAAAGTGTACGCTGTAAAGCGTATTTATATACATTTAATATACCTTTCCCTTATTGTGCACAAACCCAGATCATAAAAAGTTTATCATTTTTCTACTCGCTAGTTCAGGAATTTCTACTAATAATGAAGTACTAAATATTGATCAGAATAGGTTTATATCCAGTATATAAAAGCAAACATGAAGTATACAAGGACTTCAGCCAACTCTTGCTTATTTACCACAATTGTACATAGCATACCTATAAACCTCTAAGGATTAATAAGGCGGTCGCTATATAAGCAAAGTTTAAGAGGCTTCCTACTGAACTGGACAACAGCTTTGAAATACTGAGATTTAACATATAAATATTTGAAAAGGTGTATTTTCTAACATTTAGTAGGTTTTAAATGTTTCCTTCTCCACCATGGAATAGAGAAATGTATTCTATAGAGCGAGTTAGATGTTCCCACGTTACAGAAGACGTCTTCTGTGCTCCAGCAGAAAACTACACTCACCTCAGTGGAATTTGCTCCATTTTCACTGGTGTACTGAATCCACTCAAGATGTGAAGAGTGGAAATTTCATGAGGCAACATCCAGCACTTCTAAAGGAATCTGCTATAAAGCTGCAAAGAGAAGCAGCATTGCCTTACCACATCTTCTGACTCTCAATAAAAAAGAAAAAACCCTAGGGAGGGGAAGAAAAAAAAAAAAAAAAAAAAAGGATTCTGGCACATTGAATTAGACCAGGTGGGCACAGAGAAGTGAATTATGAGGAGGCAGCCCGGAGTCAAAAGTTCTTAGCATAGCTAATCAGAGAGTACCGAGAGCATCTTAGAAAATACATACAACTTCTAAACTGCTCATGTTGTTGGGAAAAAAAGGTTTGAAGCCAGTTTGATTTCAGTCTTTCCAGATAGCATATGGTAGATTTAACTGAACACTCAAAAATGCCTAACTTTTATCCAATTCTAATCTAAAACAATTGGATTCGAGATTGTTATATTCTAGTCATTTCCACCAATAAAAAAAACACCACAGAATAAACTTACCGTCACACTTTAATAGTTGATTTTCCAGTCCAGTGTGAAACCAGAAAACAAACCGAATATTTCTCTGAACCTAGAGAACTGTGTGTACTTTTTCCCATTATTGGAATGCAATTCAGACAGCATGTTGCCATAAATTGGATGAGATTGCAGTGAGATTAAATGAGATAGATTAAATAACACTACCAAACTATTCATGTCAATTCTGATATTTAGCGGTTTTTTTTCTGTTTTGCAATTTTAAATGGGCAATTTCTTTTAAAACATGCCATTTTCCATTTACTAAAATGTATTACAAAGGAATTGGTGACACTGACAAGTATTTGTGTCTTGCCTCTAGCAATCTTGATCTCTACCAACTCATTCCTTATCTTCTGAAAAGATAATTGAATCAATGTTAAAAAAGAGTAAATACTGTTTACCATCATTATTGATGTTAACAATTTAGTTAATGCGAATGAAGAGAGTCAAGTTTCCATATAGTGACATACAGAGGTTGTGCAGATTTGCTTTATTTTAAGAACTCATGGACATTGACATAGCCCTAATTTAGATAGCTGTTGCAAAACTTTCTGCAATGAAAGCGTTCATGTTTCCATGTTTCATATGGAGATGGATGGAAAAAGACAGCTGAAGTTGTACAAGAACTATGTTGATCCTACTTACAGCTTGGAGCAACAGCATCAGCTTTTAACTATGGAAAGAAAAAAAAAAATGATGAGACCAACAGAGCGGACCAAATAAACTGAAGATCACATCGTACTGTTTAATACAAAGTGTGGAGTATGTATATGTTATCACTATTTACATGATGTAACAAGTTAAATGAAACCTTTTTGTTGTCGTTTAAATCAGAGGAAGATAACATTGCACATATGCTAAATTATTCTTGAAGGCCAAACCTAGAACAGCATCTACATGAAATTGTCATAGCAGCCCTCAGCTTTGGCAAGAAACTGTGAAGAAGTGTTCAGCTCTCAGTTTCACCTGTCCGATAACTGCTACATGCACTTATTTTTTGCTAAGTTGCAAATGCTATTTATTAGTATTGCTCTGATCATAGATTAGCAGTTTCAATCACTTAGATTTAACCGGCATAACAGAGTATTGACTGAGTGTTCTGCAGAGCTAGAAATAAGTCAGACTGCTGAGAACCTCAAAGAATAAAAGCCTGTAATGGACACAAGACGTTTTCTCCAACTACAACCAGTCCTGCTCTCAGGCTTCCTTGAATGTGTACCCACTAGGGAAATATCTGCCAACATTAATTAACACACATCAAAACTAAATCATTAATCCAAATAAGCCTCCAGCAATTCAGGATAGTTAGTATCCAAAAATTACTCAAATTTCACTTTTTGTAAGTGACATTGTCAGAGAGTTAACCATTTAAATAAAACTGTTAATAATCCATTATTAGCCTTCGTTTTAGAAGGAAAAATAAACCATGTATTAAAAAAAAAAAAAAGGAAAAATGGGTTTCAGTCTTTTCATCCTATGAGTATATTGCAGACTGCAGTTTATCACATTCTTCAGTTTCTTAGCCATAGTACTTAGGACGTGAGAATCGTGGCATGCAACAGCCATAAAGTTTGTGGAGAAACTATGTGGAATAGAACAGAGTCATGTTACTGGATATGAAATGCCACAGTGCTATACTGCAAACTATCGGTACATAAAATTGTTTCATTACATGTAATATTATCTCTCTCTCTCTTTCTCTCTCTCTGTGACTTAGGCAGTTCTTACCTGCAGTGTATTATATGTTTCTGGTCATCCATGTTCCAAATGAAGCAACTGCTTAAAAGAATTACTGTTATGACCAGAGAATGAAGAACTTCTTTTAAAGGATATTTCAGGGCCTTATCTTGTTTAGTCTAATGAAAATAAGACTGAGAAGAAACATAGCTGGTGTTTATAAGTATCTATGATAGCATTAAATTGATACAAATTATCTAAAGAAAAGAATGTGGATAAAAATAAAACTGAAATTTCCTACTTATAAATAATGTTAAAAACTATTTTTTAAACCATCAGAGGATACTGCAGAACAAGGCCTTTCAATAAGATTGTATTTCCTCCTCTATCTTAAGACAGGAGTTCAAATAGGACTGCCTGTGACAGCAGGGGACCGAATTCCATTACCAAAACTTACGGAGTTTGTCCATGCTACTATAAGTATTCATATTTTGGCTTTGACACGTGAAAAACATCAACTAGTAAAACAGAAAACAAAAATACATAGTTTTCCTGGATTGCTCTCAGAAGTGGTTCTAGGTCCTTATTACACTTGGACACAGCTTTTCTGGCAAGGGCTGCTTCTCATTGAACCCAGTTTATCAACCTTTCTTTGGATATAAATACAAGCAGTTGAGCATGCCATAAAGTACTTATTCAGGGAAGTGCTATATGGTATTTGAGGAGCTGGCTGGATAGGGATTTTGGTTTTTTAATTATGTAGGGCAGCAGGAGCGTGAAGACAATAATTTGTCCTTGATAAAGCAATCAGGCATGATTAACAAGATTGTTGTTGTATAGCTCCTCCCTTGGGTAAGCCAGTAATTCCAGGGGAACAAAATGAGCACAAGACAGTTATACCTTCCAGACCCAAGGGGAGTAACAGTAGGCCTCTACTTTTACTCTTTAAATAATAGAACTATTAATTGGAGGAACCTGAAGGAAACAAATCATGCCATCTAATAGTCCATTGCTGAACAATTTGACAAATGAAGAGCTGAGATTCTGTATTTCATGAGGAGATTAGTATTGCCATTTGCCCAGTTTGCATGCCAAACAGTAAGTGAATATATGAATACCCTGGTTCTACAGGATTTGTTCAGTAAGCAATATAGTAAGAACTATTAATGTCAGCCACAAAGGAGGACTAGCATTTACTGACTGGAAAAGGAAAATTGTCTCTTAATGATATCTACAGTAGCATGTCCATGTTCTGTATTTTTTAGGTCTAGCATATGAATTCAAGTGCACAGAATTTCATCCTGAATAATAGCAAATTTCACTGGTGGGGCAAAACCTATTCTACTCCCAAAGCATGTTACCAGTGAGTCAGACTAGCACGTAAGATGCACATGCTAGAAAGGAATGGAGTGCATTTAGTTATTTTACTGACTTCAGTTCATGAGCTGTCAGTTGCCTAGTCACCTCCAGACCTTCTTAGAAGCTTCATCAACTATATAAACTAATAAAGGGGGCCAGGAGAACCTGTCAGCATGAGAGCTGCCATAACCACTACGACTTGGAGCTCCTCTGTAAGTGGATCCCTATGGGACTGATACTGCTGCAGTCAGGGGAAGTGACTCTGGATCTGGCAGGGAGTGCTTTTCAAATGCAAGACTGACCAGATCTTCACAAACATACTTCTGGTCTTCTCCACAGTCATCCGAGTTCAGCATCTTTCCCTTCCACTGTGCATTCCACTCTTTCTGCCATCTGATACTACAGATACCATTCAGTCACACACATCATTCTCTCAAACCCCTATCTATGAAGTACTTGCTACTGGATAATCCTGTCAGCCAGACACACAGGTCATCAAGTATGCAAGTGCCTAAAGCAGTGAAATAACACAGTCTGCCATGACAGGATGGGAGACATTATGATTAATAAGCCTAGCACTTTTTAAAATCAGTCAGTTGTCCATGAACAGAGCAAAGCCCTTACGAAGGCTACAGACTTCACTCCTTTAGCTCAGTCCACCCTAGATATACAGTTGCTAGAATAGCATTTTAAGACTGCATCATCACATTAGTGAGACCAAGTCACTGGGGAGTGGCAAAAGCATCTTAAGGGCTTAAAGATTTGGGGTGTTTTCTAGGACTAAAATATTTTGAAAGACTCAAGAGGTATAGGCTAAGAGTAAAAAAAAAGATGTAAATATGTCAAGGATCATACAGCCTTAACTAAAGGCCAAGGAAAACAAGGTTTGGAAACCACTATTGTTTTCCTCTCTCAACAAAAACTAAACGCCAGCCAGTTGCACTTAGTGGGTCTCAAAAAAAAAAAAATTAACACAAAGCATGACTCGTTAATAGGGGAAGATTTAGTTTATGCAAGCACAGGGCTAGTGGCACTTACCAAGAAGCAGAACTGATTTCTTGGCCAAATACAACTCCCTTTCCAGGCTGCTGATTTATTTTGGAACAGGCCCTCAAAAAAAAAAAAAAAAAAAATCCACAACTAACAGCAGATCATCCAGTCAAGACAACGGTCTCCTCCAGTCTCTACGCAAAACTATGCAAGGTCAAGAATTTCATGATATCTGTGCACAGCTCAGCCTGGGTCTTTAAAACCAAGCCAGCTATAGACCTTTTTTTCACCCATGCTTTGGCTCTAAAGGTACAACTAAAAGCACTAAAGGTACAACTAAAAGCACTAAAGGTACAACGGGTCCATGAGCTTGATTCATTTACTGCACTATGCATCAAACTGATGGATGTCTCCTCCCTATGCTGGCCTTTTTGAGAATCAGACATGGATACTGTTTTGAGCATCTACTAAAAATACTAAACTATCGCATCTGTGAATTAGAACACTGATAATCTCATTTGACTGATTATCATTATACACATTGCTCATCTTCAGCACTCTTTGTGAAGTTTGGACTGAAGGTGACAGTGAAAATAGGGGTGAATACTAGAAGAGGACATACAAATGAAGAGAAAGCTTCCATCCTATGAAAGGCATTTCACACAAAGTTCATCCTATGAAAGCGAGTACACACAAAGTTACAAGATGAAGGGGGTAAGAACAACATTGGACACCCAACCCCAGTTAGAGAGTCTGTTACTGCCATAACAAAGTAAACAGGTCGGGACTCAAAACCAACCCAAAACCACATCATCTGTTCAACACACCACAAATAAGCTTCAACAAGTTTTCAGCATAGGTAACACAAAAAAAGGCTCAGTGAAAGAGTGGAATACTAATGTCCACATGACATTAGAAAGCCTGCTCTGGAGCAATCACAGAGTACCACTGCATGGCAGAAAGGAGAAACAGTTGTAGCGTAGCTTGCCCTGCTCTTCCAACAGCTTGAAGTTATCCTAAAGCTTGATGTTGGCGAGATTTAAAAAGGTTCTGTAGAAGTACAGGTTTTCATAGACTTGTTGAATGAACTCCTCCAAAGTAACCAAGTGACTTTTACTTTCTATGGCACCTAAGCAACCTTCAGGAGATCAAAATATCCTTCTTGTCCCAACTTCATGAATGTCCATTTTATTTTTGTGTATTTCAATAGTTGGAGATATAGTAGGTGACTGAGTATTTGCCTCCTTCTCCCAAGTAGCCTTTATTAAACAATCAAGTGGGTTTTGAAACAGAGCTTTTAAGCACATTTTTTTGATTAGAAAAATATTAATTTTCGTGAATCCTGGATTAAATAGATATTAATGTTCCCTCTCATATTTTGAAGTAATTCCACGTGCTGTTTTCTGAAACATATGCTTTGTTACCTCTCCGTAAGAAAAGAAATACAAGCATTTCATACCAGTCCTATAGTTCTGTATTTTGAGCATGAAAACAGTTGGAAAAGTTTAGTTTGCTATACATATATATATATATACCTTTAAATACACAAGATACTGCAATTCCTCAATTTAATACTACTCGTCTTACCTGAAGATGGTTACAAAAAATAGTCCTAGCTGCTGTAACTTTTTTTTTTTCTTTTTCCTTACAAGTTGGACTATGGTTACAAGATCTGGATTACAAAATGCTCAATTCCATTAGCTTTTAAACTGACAAACAGGTATTTTAGGATGATATGCTTTTAAAGTCGTGTAGCTTATAGCATCTGCCACCATAACAAAAGATAAGAGAAAGTTAAAAATCAACCTTACACTTTTTACTTAAAAACCACATAGGAAATGCAATACGGAACATACTGAAATGGGATTTTTTGGAACAAACTATATATTGTGTTAACGATATGTGTAAGCACTAAGCAGCAAATTTTCTTCCTTTGTGACACTGCTCCAGCAATTGTTTAGTTCCCTGTAGATTTAGGACTACAACTAACTGACACTGTATGAAGAGACCTGCAGTTGAAAGAATGACTTCAACAGTATCTCCCATAAGTTCTATTCCTTTGACTAACAGAAATGGGATTCTTCTTGTGCTCATTGAGAAGTTATTGTAAATTAAATCCCAATTTCCGTATGATTTACTTTCCTGCAGAAAATCATGTATATGAAGATAACACTGCTATTTCTTAAGCTACCTAACAGAGCAGGTAACTACTAATTTCCACAGGCAAAAGGCTGACAGCAAATCTTACATATTTTCTTATGAAGAAAAAAAAAAAACCAAACCAAAGGAAAAAAAAAATTTAAAGTGTTGTTAAAGCACTGTATTATAGTTTTAAACTGAAGTGATAAAGCATGCCTGCAAGGCATTTATTTCACCAAAATCATGCCACAATGAAGGGAACCAGCCCTATTACTGTATTATAAAACTAGACTATTATAGAGGGCTCTCCATTTCCCTATGCACCTTTTAACTCTAAAGACAAGTCACTCATATTTGTATACAAAAAAGACTCAATTCAAGCATACGAAAGTTTATGGGCAATCCCTATCCCACTTTGTGTCTTAAGCAAACTTTCCTTTACTTAGGACCTGGGCTCTTCTGTCTTCTTCATGGGAGTAAAGTTCAGCCTTTGAAAATAATGAATACTTGAGATCAGCATGATCTTTAAATACCTGCACTAGCCAAATGCTTTTACAGTGTTCTTTGTGCATCTTTCCACTCAAGCATAGACTTACTCCCTAGTGATTTAAGCTGTCACATCAGTACCACCCATCTTTGGGCTAAGGTTCATCTGCAGAACAGGGCCCTTAGCACTTTTCACTAGACAGTGCTAAGTCCAAGTTCACAGAATCATTTAGGTTGGAAGGAACCTCTTGGGATCATGTAGTCCAACACCCCTGCTCAAGCATGGTCAGCTAGAGCAGGCTGCCCAGGACCACATCCAGCCAGGTTTTGAGTATCTCCAGGGATGGTGACTTGTCTACCTCTCTGGGCAACCCATTCCAGTGTTTGACCATCCTCACAGTAAAAAGGTGTTTCCTTGTGTGCAGATGGAACCCTCTGTGTTTTAACTTGTGTCCACTGCCTCTTAGTCCTGTCACTGAGAGCTACTGAGAAGAGCCTGGCTGCCCCATCTTCATTCCCTCCCATCAGGTATTTATTTATATGCAGTGGTAAGATCCCCCACAAGCCTTTTCTTCCCCAGGCTGAAGAGCTCCAGCTTTCTCAGCCTCTCATACATGGCCCTGTGCTAGACCTGCTCCAGTAAGTTTGTATCTTTCTTGTACTGCGGAGCCCAGAACTGGACACAGTACTGCAGGTGCATCCTCATCAGTGCTGAGACTAGAGAGGAAGGACCATCTCCCTCAGCATGCTAGCAAAGCTTTGGCCTTTGTTGCCACAAGGGTGCATTGCTGGCTCTCAGTTTGTTGTCCACCAGGACCCCAACGTCTTTCTCAGCAAAGCTGCTTTCCAGCAGTCAGCTCCCAGGGCATACTAGTGCCTTGGGTTGTTCCTCAGGGAGCAAGACTTTGCATTCCCCCGTGTTGAACTTTGTGAGAATCCTCTGTCCAGTTCTTCAGCCTGTAGATGTCCCTTTGAAAGGCAGTACATCATCTGGTGTTACCAGCCACTCCTCCCAGTTTTATATGATTTACAAATTTGCTGAGGATGCACTCCATCCCATAATCCAGGTCATTAATGAAGATGCTGAATAGTATTGGCCCCAGTATTGAGCCACAGGGTACACCACTACTGAATTGCCTCCAACTGGACTTTGTGCCAATGATTACAACCCCCTGTGCTCACTCATTTGGCCAGTTTTTAATCCACCTCACTTTCCACTTATCTAACCTATACTTTTCAGTCTGTCTACTAAAGTCAAGGTAAACAACATGGACTGTTGTCTCATCATCCACAAAGCTAGTCACCTCACTGTAGAAGGCAATGAGCTTGGTCAAGCACAATTTCCCCTTTGTAGATCCTCATCACCTTCTTGTCCTTCATGTGTTTGGAAATGCTTTCCAGGAGGATTTTCTCCATCACCTTCCCAAGAATTGAGGTGAAGCTGACTGGCCTGCAGCTCCCCAAATCTTCCTTCTTGTTTTTCTTGAAGATAGGAGTGATACTTGCTCTTTTCCAGCCTACTGGAACATCTCCTAATCTCCATGACCATTCAAAGATAATTAAGAGCTGCCTTGCAATGGCACTAGCCAGCTCCCTCAACGCTTAGGGGTGCAACCGGTCAGGCTCACAGACTTCCAGTTCAAGTGCACCCTAATCTGGTCCTCCACCACCAAGGTTCCTGACTTCCCCTCTGGTCTCAGGGGGCTGGAATTCCTGAAGGCTTGTTTTACTGGTAGAGACTGATGCAAAGAAGGCATTGAGTACCTCAGCCTTCTCCCTGTCATTTGTCACCAGCTTTCCTGCCCCATTCAACAGTAGGCCCACCATTTGCTGTTTATAGCATCCCTTGCAGAATCCCTTGCTGTTCTGCCTGAAGACTGAGGAACTACCCCATAGCAAATGGCTACTCTTGCTCCTCAAGCCACAATGCCCTTTGCTAGACTCGCAATGCAGTCCTCACACATTCTGGGACAATAAAGAAAATGCTTTCATTCCACTGGAGGGTGGTTCAGGAGTCCAAGCTGATTTTCCCAGCCTATGCTTTGTGCAGTGGAAGGAAACATACCAAAATGAGATCTTTCATGTTTTGCTCTTTAAAATATTTATACATTTGTGTATTTCTACTACTATCTCCAATTTCTGTATAAATGGGTAATGTGATAGATAGGGTAGGGATATAAGAAATAAAGTACTTGGAGGCTCAAGTACTGCATCAGAAATATGCGCTGACTTTGTAAAAACTGACTACATTTTACATTAGTCAAAATAATGAATAAACTTTTCTGATTAGGAAGATGTAAAATAAAATGAGTGGTTTTCCCTGTAAATTTTACTGCAGAAGTCACCTGTATGACTTGTACTTAACCCTTTTCTTCTCATGCAGCATTACATATTTCCCCCCACCCATCCCACAAAACAAAAAAAAAAAAAAACAAATATTCCACTAGTTGTTACAGATTGCACTTTTAAAGCACAGACTTGCCAGTCTTCTGCATTTCCAGTGTCCTATTTAAACAGTTGACATACACAGTCTTCATCTTATGAAACTGGAAGATTTCGCCTAAGTACTTCTTTTGATGCTGGAGAAATGTTATCTGGGAAAATTACTTCAAACTCTATAATTAAGTCTCCACGTTGGTCAGGATTTTTGGGAAACGGCAAACCATATCCTATAATTCTTCTTCTCATCCCAGGCTTTACAACTTCATTTACTGTCATGGGTATGGTTCTTCCTTCTATCGTTGGCACATTGATAGAGCTGCCACACAAAGCCTAAAGAAAGATTGTATCATGAGAAAAAGAAATTGGTCAGAACTTTATTTGTACCTACAACTGAATTTGGATTATCTAGAAAAGACTAGCATTCTAAACAGTATGTCCACTGTGCAATACTGAGATGTCAAAATTCAAATACAGTGTTCCTCTCTTAAAAAGGGAAGGCTTCAATTCGGTAAATTCTGTGATATTCAGTGACAATCTTACACAATGGCCACTGGAGGGTACGTGAACTTACATATCCTTCAAAGACTATCAAATAATAAGGTAGTTGAGCACAGAGTGAACTCTTCACTCATACTTCTCTAGAGATGTCCAGCTTCTCAGTTTCAACTAGAAATTTAGAGTCCTGTTCCATTTTTTGTTTGTTTACCTTGCACAGGGGTTTACTCTAATACACTATCAACCTGTATTATATCAAATTGCAGAACATTTAAGTGTTTATAAGCAGAGGCATATCAAATTTCAGAGCCTTCTTAGGTGAGCATTTGTGATGCTTAAAGAAAAGCAAACAACTATTTTGGTGCACCAAAATTAAAACATCACAGACCTTCTCCTGCTTTATCCAATAGTTTGTTTTCATTACTAGGATCCCTGACAATAACATTTTGACCCCTCCAACTTCACCTGATTCAGCACACTTACTGATAATGTCCAATTTAACATAACAATGCAATGAGTCTAAAGAGGCTTTTATCTATGAAGGAACTATATTACCCACATCAACATTAAATATTGTCTTTTCTACCCTTCCTCATCCTATTTTAGGTGCTTCACCTCACTTCAGATGTATTTTTAGTTAAGAATCCTTTAAGAAGGGCATTGATAACGTACACAAAGAGCTTAAAACGCAAGCAAGAGTTTATTTCTCCACTTAATGCTAATTAAGAAGAAAAAAAGAAACCCTGCATCACACACACTCAGCTACATTATCTCTCAAATGACAACCATGTCAAGGCTTCAGACCCTTAAGGACTCTGCTCAGTTGTCTTTCTGATTTTTCCTTTTGAAAGCCAATGTGTTTTGACTTGGAATGGAATTTTAAAAAGCTATACCATTTTTGTTGTTATATATAGCTCCTATACCACCTGTTCACAATAATTTATCCTCATGAAATCAATCTCTATGTACTTTGAAATCACACTGAAATAACTTATGACATAAAAAGGCAGGCTTAGAATTTGTTGGCAGTGGAAATATTTAAGACATTTCTACTTTGTCCTACAGAAGTAGCAATCATATCACAGCAGTGAGGAGCATACTATATTGGATGTATTTATTAATTGTGTTTGTTACTTCAGCCTAATATATATTTAGCTAGAAAGGTAGAGTATGAAGATTTAAAACATATCCACCTTTACTCTTATCCTTCCACCCTCATTCTCTTCATCTCTATAGCAAACAGCTTGAAATAATACTCCATTTTTAAACAACTATTGGTTCCACTATAAATCACTGTGGTCTGCAGCCACACGTTGACTTTACAAGAGTGAAACAATTAAAAAAAAAAAAAACTAAAAACTTTACTACTGCCATACAGCTTCTGCAGCATAGCCGTTGTATCATATTATAACAGGTTGAAACATTTAGAGTTCTACCAAAACAGAAACTTACCTCCCTTAAGCTGATCTTAACAGGATAGATAATATTTGATCCATCTCTCTTGAAGTGAGAGTGAGGTTTATCTTTAATGATAAAAACAATATCAGCTGGAATTGTGTTAGGTGTTTCATCACCTTCTTTTGGAAAAGTGATTTTGGTGCCTTCTTTCCATCCTCTTTTTATCTCAATAGTAAGAATTTTGTCCTCTGTTCGGACACTTCTACCATCTGGGTTAAGCCTTTTACGTGAAATCCTCATCCTTTTTGTGCAGCCATGGTAGATCTCTTCCAATGACACTTTAAGTTCATGGATTACAGGGGGATCTTGTTTGCGACGTAATTGGCTACCAACTGTATTCCTTTCCCTTGGAAAACCATTCATACTAAAACTAGTGAAGGACCCAAATGGATCGCCATCCACCTCCATGTCTTCAGTGTCTCTGCCACCAGGCATCCTCCTTCCAAAGAAGATCTCAAAAGGATTTGTGCCACCAAAGAAAGCTGCAAATGTAGCATGTGGGTCACCATGGAAGGAGTACCGGAAGGTACCACCCTGTCCATCAGGTCCTCCAGCTCCTCCTTTCAGACCTAAATAAGACAAATAAGCGAATTTAAAAACAAATCGAATATTTGTATAAGCTTTCCTATTGTAGAGTGTAACGATATCAGAACTGACGAATCTTTGCAGTAGAGCGAAAGGTCTCCTTTTCAATGAGGGCTCACCATCAGACTATGCAGTACCAACTAGTAATTGAATAGCTTGAACAGCAACAAAGTTTCTGAAGCTCTAGAATGACTTCTACTTCAGAAGAACAAGTATTCTGACACTGACAATTTTATTTCATATGATTAAAGCCAGTTATTCTAAGAATTAGCATCTTAAAACAGAAGACAGGTCTGCTTGACTTGATCTTTTCTTGTTCTGCAAAGTCTGTTGGGAGTTGCATTCCTCTTCAAGATCACTTCTGGGGAAAATTATGCAGTATCATATGCAACATTTTCCATAGTCTCCACAGCTCAGCTTTAACTCAGTGTTAATTAGCTTTACCTTGCTTTCCTGCAATTCAGTTTGAATAAAAGGTAACATCCCAATAGTCAAGCAGTCATATGCTTCCTCAATGTTTAATTTAGAATCCCCAACTTATCACAGCTTGCGTTCCTATGATATAAAATAGGTAAGAAACTGGGGAACTCTTTTCAATGCAGCCACAATAAAAATAGCTTGGAAGTTCCTAAGACCCATTTGGGTACAAAAATCTTGCATATACTGTCACAGTGTCTGTGAAAAAATCAGAATGTTCTCAAATAGCTTTGTTCTTTCTCTTCTGTCTTCCACAAGGAGAGATCTACAGCTCACTTCTTCCTGATAAGACTTCCCTTACAATTCTGACTGGAAAGTCACTTGTACTTCCCGCTCTCTCATTCCAAACCCAGCTAAAATCATCTTCTTAAATGCCTCTTTCCCAATAGGTGATCTCTAAGTATTTCGTCATAATAGTTAGTGCACTGACCATTTCAGGATACCTTCTCAAACCTTCAAGATAAAAGACTGAAAGTCTTCTTAAGAGACTTATTTCTAAACTTAGAATGTTTGGTTATTTTCTTTTATTTTTTTCATGCTTACAGCAGCTCAGCCCTACAGCCCTATCCCACTTCCATAGCCATAAAAATGTGAAGGCTTACATTAATGAAGGATGCATTCCCTAAATTTGAAAGAGGGTTTTGGGGTTGGTTTTTTTTGGCTTAGTGTTTCAGACCTTCTATTCATAAGCTTAATACTGGTTATCAACAGTAACCAAGACATTAGAAAGAGAACGCTTTCCCCATCTCAATACCAGACCATATTAAAAGTAATTAGCAACACATAGTACATCCTTCTGTCACAGTACTGTTAATGTCAAACAAGCAGATCAGTGGATTCAATTTGTGATAGTAGAAGGACACCTCCTGGAATAGCTAGCCAAAAGTTACCGAAGGTACATCAAGTTCTTGGCTGTAAAAACACCGAGGTTTCCTCCATCCTCCCACCCCACCCCCTGCCTTTCCCTCAAAACTACTAATTACACTCTCAGATGCAACTGAAGAGCTTAGAGAGCAACTGAGGAGGCATCAGAAGGTATTTCCAGATTCGCCATTCTAAAAATTCATACTTTGCTTTAATATTATGCCCCAAACAAATAGAAATCTATGTTTTGACATCTGTCTTCAAGTATGCAATACTCGGATGCCAAAGGCTGCATTGCTTTATATGCTTTAGTTCAAGCTCTTTGGTAAAAGTGACTAAAATGGTATTTTGGGAAAGTAGTTAAGATGAGCTGCTGCACAGGAACCTAAAATGCAAATGAATCGACAGAATAAAGAGGTTTATAATGACATACAGAAAAGAGGCAGGGGGTGAGAAAGAAGTGCAAGAAGGCAAAAGACCCAAGAAGCAACAAAAGGCCTCTGGCATCTACACTTTTTTCCTAGCATGTTTCAGTAACAGCACTAAAGCTCTGAACACATGCAATGGAACAAAAGACCAAAAAACCTGCATCCTCTGTAGAAGCTGAAGGTCTTCTACATGAATTATGGATGTTAACAATTGTATTAAGTCCTACAGATAACAGAGGACCAAATTTTATTACGCATTCATAAGAGCCCACAATTTTCCCCCAAGTACTGCTATTTAAGTGTCCTCCTTTATATTAGTAAAAAACATGGCCCTGAGTGAACGACAATGAGTGAGTGGACCTACTTGTCACAACGGAAGTAACTATTTCATGTGGAATTTTTGATGCCTTACATTTAAGGGGAGGGATGTTAATGACTTCCTCTGTTGCTCAACCATAAGATTGAAAGTCACGTTGGTAAAAAATAAAAAAAAAGTCATCCTCTCCAGATAACCATTTTAGGATAAATATGACATTTCTGAGGCCTCATTCTCTTGGCATGTTATCACTGTTTACAATTAAAGCTAAAAAATTGTTCTGGTATTTCATGACATCAGCCAAATTCTTTCCTCTCCAGGCACAAAGCCAAGGACAACTACGGACTGGACACCTGGGCTTCTGCTCAGAAGGACTGCCCTGCCTAGATTAAGCAGACTGCCCTTCAGCAAAAATTTAAGAAAAGAATACATCTCTCTTGAACTGCACCTCAAAAAGTGCTACGGCAGGGGAAGACAGCAGTAAGAGATCCCAGCAAGCTATTTATGGGTCATACAAACTTTTTCAATTCAGTAACTTTTTGCCTGTTAAGTATTTGTTTTTTTAAAAAAAACATTAAAACACATTAAAATAAGAAATTAACACTAGATCAGCATTAAAACTCTGCAATACATTTTGCATTAAAAAAGCTGACGAGTCAAACTTCCAAGCAGTACAAATACATTGCCTAAAAATCAATACCTGCCATGTTTTCATGTGTCGTTTATGTTTATTTTGCTTCATTCAACATAATGAAAGTGACTGATCAAAGTATAACAGAGACATACATACCTTCCTCCCCAAACTGATCATAGATGTCTCTCTTTTTGGGATCACTCAGCACTTCGTAAGCTTCTGCAACCTCTTTGAATTTTTCCTCTGCATGGGGAGATTTGTTCTTATCTGGATGCCATTTAAGCGCTTGTTTTCTGTAAGCCTTTTTGATATCCTCTTCAGAAGCCCCTTTTTCAATTCCCAGTATAGAATAATAATCTTTCCCCATCCTGAGTGCTGGAGGAATTCAGATTTTCCTTGCTATAAAGAAAGCAGTGTCCAGTGTCTTAGCAACGCAGAGATGCTAGAGAAGGAAAAACAAAAATCGAATTTGGAATTGAAACAAACAGAACTATTACAAATCAACAAACTCTCCGATACGTTAAAGAAACACTAGACAGCTTCTCCGTATTTCATTCCTTCCCCTGTTGCTCATTTATAAATAATTATACACACTGGACAAGACACAGCCCTCTTTAGAGTCCTCCCATCTACAGTACGTGTCTCCGCTCTTTCTAGAACGACAAATAATACAGGACGTCACTTCCCCGACTGCCCCGGCTGAACGGTCTGCACAGCTTTCACTCTCTCTCACACACACGCATGCGCAGGCACGCACACACACACACACACAGAAAATGCTGAACTTCTATTTCCTCCCTTCTCGAGCAACTAGAAAGTTTAAAGGTTTAATAGTGTGAAGCCTTTCACCACCAGGGCTGAATCCAGTCAGCTCTAAAGCCATAACTGCCCCAACAGAAATGCAGTAGCCTGCATAAAGCAATTATAGCATTTTACTTCACAGTTTCTATAGAGACAGCTGTACATATAACTGTTTTCCAAATATATCAACATGGATTTGTACCCTTTCCAGCAAAGACTACAAAGTATTTTACACCCAAGTTAACTACAAAGCTTCAGAAAGCATAACCTCATTTCTTTAAAAATAAAATTAAGCCACCCTCGACCACAGTTGACTACAGCCATGTACTGTTAAGCAGTAAGACACTGAATCTGAGCAAAATTACCAGTTTACCGCAACTCAAGCCACTCAGGTATAGCAGACCAAAACTGTTACCCCCCCGCCCTGGCCTCCTTCTACACAAAAGGCAATATCAAGACTATTATACAAGTACGGCAATATATCAAACAAATAGCTTTCATCTGATGAGGTGTTAATAACAGAAAAATATCTGGTTCCTACACATTTTACAATACATAGTACAAATTTTACTACTGAAGTATTTCTCATGCTCTGCAGAGGGAACAGCATGAAGTTGCAGCCTGCAAGATTTCTTTTGGATCTTAGTTAAGAGTTATAGATCAAGAAATTATCCCTACTTGTCAGTATGGCAATAAACGTCAAGATTGATTAGCATAGCTTGAAAAATAATTCCTCCCTGGAACAAAGTATTAAAATACAACAGTTTTGGTCATATCTAGAAGTTATCTGTATGAAGACATTTCAAGGCTCAATTATGAAGTTACTTGTATGAAGACAATTAGGCTCAATTGCCTTCTTTCTAATGATAAAAAAAGTTTAAGAAAGGCAGCATACAGCAGCCAAGGGACAATCAAATTCAAGTGGAGAACACTAACCTTCTGATTCAGGGAGCATTATATTTGAAGTTTTTTTTCCAGAACCTGCTCTAACTTAAAAGGGGGCTGATCAGAAGAGACAGAAAATTTCTCCCTAACTAGAAAGTACGAGAAAAAGATTCAGGACTTCCCTCCCCCCACCCCCCCATCATGTGTCGCTCCCCCTATCCCTCACATCATATCTATTCTTTTCCAATTTCTGTAATAGAATTTACTAGATTCCCTATCCAGGGTTTGCTTAATTTTTTTTTTTTTTACATTCTCCTTGGAATAGGGATGGCTAAAGATGAAGACAGAAAAAAGATGAGATTTCATCACAGTATTTGAGAAAGCAAGAACTTTTGCATATCTGTAGTTATCATTTCAAATGTAAGAGGCCAAAGGGTACTGAAAGAAGGAATTGGCTCCCCTTGCCACCAAATCTCTCAGGACTTACTTGCATTTTTGGAACACTGAGAGCCACAAGGTTACAGAATCAATTATCTTTACAGCTGAAGGAGGTAGTTGTTCCCGAGATCCACATGGAATAAAGCTAGTCTTTTACTAATCACCCTTTTCTTTTTATCTTTCTTTGAGAAGTGCTACTTTTGTTAATTTATGATTAGTATTTCAGATAAATTCTTGTAGACCCATATCCTAAATTCAGCATTTTCTCTACTATAGAGTTCTGAAAGCAGTAGGTACAATAGCTTGAATTAAAACAGGACTTCAGTTGATTTCGTGTCATATATAATACCACTCCTTAAGAAGCTATTTACTTACATGTGTTTTAGTGGACAGTTTTAACCTTAGTACGCTCAAGGAATGGTTGCAAATATGACAAATCACCATCCAAACCCAGTAGTTACGATACTCTGAACTACAACAGCAAACAAACTTCATCACTATTGACAGAGTAAGATTTAGAGCAGCCTTAAATTCTCTTGCAAAACTAGCAGTACAAGGAGTTGTCACGCTCAGCTGTGCTCCCATGGTATGGTTAGAGCAACCTCTGGTGGGGTCATAATTTACACCACTTGAAGTATTCTCACCAGCAAGTGTCCGAGAAGGACCCCGTGATATTTGTGTCACTGTGATGTCATACAATAGAATTGTCAGAACAGCAATAGCTCAGACTAGTTTCAGGACTGTATTTTTCATTGTTTTTCAAAATGTCTGGTCAATTGAAGTAACGCCAGCTTAAAAACCAAAGTATAAGAAATTTTCCTCTTTGAGGATATTCCCCCATTTTGTAAAACATAGTAATTAATTTTCCCAGGTTTCATTAAAAGACCACACAGTCAGGATTTCTTCTTAAATCAAAAGTTTCTTCCCAAATCAAAAGTTTCTTCCCCTCAAATGTCAAAACTTACAGAGCAAATTCTGGTAACAACAAAAGTTACACTGGAACTTTTTGCTTACAATCAGAGTGAGTAAGTGTTCAGGCATCCTTTCTCTCCCTACAGAGGGGAACATGCTATTCTGGCAAAAGTGCCAAGTTATACCCTAATTAAGGTAAGTTATTCCCTAAAAATGAAATTACTTAAGATTCTGAGCGAGATGTACAGCAATGACTACATTACTTCTACTTCCTGCCCTGCACGAGATCTTCATGCCAGAATGAATTTACAGTCTGGAATCTCATATCTTCTAAGAGCTGATGGGATAACTGGAGCACCTCCTTCCAGAAAGGATGCTCCTTCTTTTTCTTCATGCTGCGACCTTCCTTTTATCATATAATCAGAGATCTTTTGGAAATACAAGTAGGCTGCAGTTCCTCACATGCTTATCAAGTTCTTTAAACAATTTGTAAGATTGAGAAATATGACCCTCAGAATTAGTTAGAACTTTTTTTTTTATGATTATTATTATTAAAAGACTAGCACACACAAGATGAACATCTAGTGACCATGCTAATGATTGTATCTGATCATACCAGCACTTCTTCAGACAGTGAAAGCCATCTGGTAAGTGTGGTAAGTGTGGTAAGTTTTACATCTTCCAGTCTTCTTGTATTAGAGCAGTTTCAAGGACAGATAATAAATCACAGCTGCTAGATTTTTCAGAATTCTGAATATCTGATCTTCGCAATTCTTTATTGTTTATTTTGTCATTTTATCCCACATTTGTCTTCAGTTATTAACAAAAGAAAAGAAAGGAAAAGCCTTCATATACTCTCCACAACAAGGACTTCTGGCATTGCAGTCCCTTCAAATAAGCACAGATAAACAGAAAACAGAACAGCTTTAAAAAAAAAAACCCTACATATTTAGTTTTACTGCTATAGTCCTATCTTCCCTGTTACCATATACACCTAGAAGTGGAAATATTTAAAAAACTCTTCTAGACTGTGAAAAGATTCCGCTTCCAATACGTTTGAATAAGATTTTTATTTTTTGTTTAAATGCCTGCATAAGTGTCCCTTACAAAAACAGAGAGGCCATTACGTAGTGTGCGAAAGATGACCTCATTTATGGGATTATTTTGTTCTTTACAAGTTTCTGCATTTCTACCTTGAGGTCTTCCTCCTTCGTAGTAAAGCTTAGAAACATCACAGGGCATTTTGTCAGTAAACTCCTTTCCCACAGTCCTTGCATTTCAGTCACCTCATACTTCAGTGTCCAAGTACCATGAGGCACCTGCACTGTATGCACAGACACTCATGCACAGTTCTAACCGCGGCACACTGGGATTCGTGCTCTAGTTGGACTTTTACCTTTTACTTAAAGGGGGGGTGGTTGCCGTGATTTGATTTGTTTAGGGAGCATTAACGGCAGACAACCCGATAGATCCTCTGTAGCCAAGGCTGGCCTCAGCTGTGACAAGCCAGAAGTAGCGCATCCTGCGACTTACTGAAGCCTCCCAGAAGCAAGCCACTAAACTATATATCTATAAAATTAGTAAGGTCATAATTTAGGACTTTGATTAACAGTGCTCCTGAATGAGTGCTAGGCAACTTCTTAGACATATAAATCCCAGAATGCACTCAGCTGTGACGCCACCTCAAAAACATAACAGATAAAAAACCCACCATCAATTAGCTACTTTTCTTCCTCATTCTACCACATCAACATTTCTCTGACTGATATATCATATTATGAACCAATTAATCATCTATACCATCAGTTCTTTGTTTACACAGTCTTCAAATACAATACCTGCATTCCATTTCAGGCATATAGAGGAAAAAGTTTTTCTCATCACTGTAGTATCGAATGGTTATCTGTGAAGCTTTTGCTGATAGCGAATTCTGTAAACAAATTTTCTGCAAAATTAGGCAATCTCAGATGTGTCTTCCTGTTTTTATAAGCTACTTTAGGGTATTCTTATTATGCACTAAGAAAGTTAGCAGCCTGTATTTGTTCAGCACTTCCTTACATCAGTGTTATTTGTTACACTCCAAATTAAAAAACAAATACATAAAATGGGAATTTCAGTTGAAGCTTTTTAAAGTTGACTGGGGGGAAAAAAAAATCAGTGCGTCTTCAACTGTAACAAATTACTAAAAAGCCAAACAGACAATTTATTAAAAAATGTTATTAATTCTCAGGAAGATTGAATAAAATTTTGAAATTATACAGAACTTGCCTAATATAAGCCCACTCCTATCTACAAAGGATTATCTATGTTCTTTGATCATAAAAAAGAAAGTGACATTCACTTTTGTAATACAAGACTTCTTTTTCATCTAAAAATGTTTACAAAATATACACTAGAAAGCTGAAAATTTTTCCTTCAACAGTTCACCTTCACTTCTGAGACTGAGTTTGACTGCTCATATTCAGCATTCCACTTGAGTTAGTATTTCAGTGAAATAATTGTTGCTTTAAAGTATCTTTCCCATTATTCTCTCTGAACAACCATAGCTTAACTCACATACCTACGGACAAGCACTACACATCCTAAGTTTGGCAGAACAGTGGGAGCAAGGTCATACCACTTCCAAGTCTTACAACAGTTGCATTGATAATACTAACTTTGAATTAGTTGCTTTCTTTAAAGAAGCCTTCATAAGAACAACTGAAATAAATTAAGGAAACATTCACAATAATAGTTACACTGAACTCAAATTCTAGATTAATCATAAATTAGCACCAGTATAAGGTTATTTTAAGGAAAAGCTTCTAAGCAGAACACTGTCATTATTCCCTGAAGTATCTGAAGTTGAATAAAAATCCTTATTATTTGCTTTAAATTAAGCCATTTCTTCTGCATTCCTCACCTATTAAACTTCAGAAACAAAACTGAAAAAGACAGGACTAGATCACAGAACAAGTTAAAGAGCAAACAAAACCACAAAGGCAAATTCCAGACAGATCACAACTATAAATACACATGTGCACGTAAATGTCAAGGCAGAGGAGCCAAATCCCTCCCCAGGAAAAGCTCTATCACAATTAAGTATCATAATATTTCCAAACCCACATTAATGAACAGAATAAACTGACATTTGTCTACAATGGTTTGAAGAAAACACATCCATAGATAGAAAAGTTTCCTATAAGATCATCCATTATTTTCCCAGAGAAAAAAATTTTGACAATGACTTTTCTCCCCACCATCTTTAACTGTATGTAGCTGTTGACTGAGCTACGTTTATACTTTTGGACCATGAATAAGACCTTGTACATGCAAACCCCAATCATTAATTCATTAGAGTTTCACTACAGAAATATTCAGTAGCTGGTCTCATACACAGAAATAAATTTTTGAGTTTACAACAGAAGCAACAAATAGTTGATTTTTTTTTTTCCCTATATCTAACAGAAAATGCAAAGTGAAACCTTCAGAGTGTAAACAGTTTTCTAATCAGCCAATGGCCCTAAAAGAAAAGCTTCATTCAGTCACGCACTTCGTACTCAAGTAACTACCCAAATTTATCAAACTTTTCCTTCAGTTCTCTGCAAAAACATGCTGCTACTGTGGTGGAAGTAAAAAGTTCATGGTACATAAGGATTCTGGGGCTGATTTTACATCTAAATAAATAATCATAAAAGAAAGTGAAATACCACATAAGAGTAAAAAAAATTAATAGAATTATAAAGTTGCAATAGACAGCGACATTAACTTTGTTAAACAGCATACTTGAGTAACGAGGCACACTTACATTTTCATATTGCATACATTGTGTCTTTGAGACACTCTGCTTGTTAAAGATTCAAATTGAAATGCACCCCGAGGTATTTACCAGTTAGTGTACTACATACATCATAATTTCTTTCCTGAGGCACGTGCAATAGTGCAATTTAATGCAATTCACTGACAATTGAAGCTTACATTAAAAAGACTTGTTGAGTTTTTATTTCCTCACAGATTAAAAAGGAAGAAATGTAGCGGGATAGGTACAGTCATGCTTTACAAAAACATCTGGCCTCTATTAGATATACCTAAGTCACCGTGAAACAGTACTTCATAGGACACATACCTACTATACTTTCTATATTTAAAAGTCCATAGTATTGTCTGGAAAGATCTGGTCTGATTATTTTTGGTTCATGAAGAGATATTAAATGAAAGTGCAAGATACAAAGTTATCCAGGACAATTAAGTTCATTATATTTAAGTTATACCAGCCCTAGTATCAACAAAAATATTTTCTGTTTTATATTGGCAGTATCTGCTTCAAAATAATGTTTATAATATTACTAGAATATACATGAAGTTATGCTTCTGCCAACAGGCCAAAGGGCATGTTTTTAAGGTCTTCTGTGGGAAAGCTTCCTTTAAATATACATTTCAGAGTTGACATGAATTTACAGCTCAAGTTCAAATGTTAAATCTCAAAACACATACTGCTATCACCCAGAGATATACTGTTACCACTTCTGAACTTTCAAAATGAATTTTTAAGCCTGTGATTCAGGCAGCCTTCAATTTTATTTGGAAAATCTACACAACAAGACAGCAGGCACTGTTACCTTTTTTTTTAGTTAGTTTTATTTTTCTTGTTACTTTTGTAACAATAGACCAAAAGCTAGACATGCTATGTACAACTGAAAACATCCCTCATATTTTCACATTAAAACTTACTATCATTTATTATATATTAAGTTATAGGGTTGGGTTCTTCTCTTCAGAAAATGATTATTGCCACTATATGTACGATGACTTATGTAGAAGTACATACAATACTAGAAAAAGAAAAAAGAAAATAAACTGATCTAAACCTCAAGTAGATTTTATATAAAACGTGGTTACAACTATCTTCAAAAACATGACTAGGACACTAGTAACACATGCAGACTGATCCTTCATCACAACATAGCAAACTTATATGTCATTAACATAAAGAATTGCTTTCTCATACCTGATTCCTATCTACGAAGTCACAATCTCTACTATAGCTGAAGAATAAAAATACACTTGGAAGAATTTTCCAAATTTAACTTTCCACTGCTGAGAGGGAATGAACACCATCTTGCAAGTAGGCAAAGTTCTTAGGACTCAGCTATGATGTACTGCATTAAAGAAAACGCAACTAACTCCCCCTTACTTCACAATGGTGTGATTAACTACTTCAGCCAAGTACCAGACTGCACTTAGAAAACCAAACGGAAACATACAAAGTATAGTCACAGAGCAACACACGCACAAAGTATTTTCATCTACAGATTAAGGTCTCCCTCTTCTGAAAGAATACAGATTCCACAAGTGCTTTTCAATTCCTTACTTAGATTCAGTGTCCTTTTCAATTCCCACCCACATAAATTTTATGTAAAAAAGCTTCTTCAAAAGAAGCTGATTGGTCAACCAGGAAAAATGCCAATCATGCAAAACATTTAACAGGTTCCCTCACATTGCTGACTACGCCTATTTACCACACTCGGTATTACAAACTTCAAGTAGTTAATGACATTGTTGCCATACGTACTTTTGTAAACATCTATGTAGAAAAGTGTACTGTCTTGGTAAGGTGACCCATCTTCTCACTGTTGTTACACAAAAAAAAAAAAAAAAAAAAAAAAAATCAAATTCATAAGGAAGCTGAAGTTCTGTTTCCTCCAAGACAATGTTCTGTTTTGACAAGTTCTGCACAATTTACTATTAAGTTATCAGTTTGGGGCAAAGAAAGCAGAAAAATATAGTAGTCAAAGTTCTTCCTTTCAGTTTTACATATAATAAGCCTGAATTTTTGTCCTAACTACTTTTAGCTCTGACTGCTATCACTCAGGAGTTTATCCAAGACTCAAGGAATTCTGTCCTGAAACAGCCCATATGCAAATGAAGAGTTAGACTTAATCACGCGTTTATCACACTGTACCAGTCAGGTTTCTCCCATGCCACCAACCTTCCCATGCTGGTTATATAACAAGTAAAGATGTTTAATATGATGAACAGTTTAAGACTTCGTAATTGCTCACTGTTTCCCTCCAACGCTAGCTCCTTTTTATTTGATTGTATTAATGTTTAAGTTTTATAGCCTTTCTGGTTATTGTTTTAAGAAACAACATACTGCTGCAACACGAGTCTCTCAGATTTTCAAGTGCTAACATACTCAGACCCTGAATATGTTTTCAATATTGTCACACAGGAGTGTTTTATTGGTTATATATATGCTTTATACATATGCCATAGGCTTCCATGTTACACTTTTCTCAGCATGAATAGTATACCACATAACAAAACAGATACTGCTTAAAAAAAGGTAAAAGTAGTACTGATTAATACTGATCAGTGTCAAAAAGAATAGAAGATTGCTTGGTAGCCAGAAAAAAAAAAAAGGCAGATGAAGTGTTAGGAGTTACTAGGAAAGGAATAGAGAACAAAACAGAAAACATTATTATAGTATCATATGAACAGTACAGTAGCAATAGTACATCTACACCATAACACTGTGCAGTTCTGTTCCCCTCAACTTCCCAAAACCAAGTATAATTTTTTTAAAATGTTCAGAGAAGGACCATAAAAGATGATCAAAGATATGAAAGTGCTTCCACATGAGAAACAACTGAGGAGGCTTGAGTTCTTCAGTCGGAAAAAAGACAGAAAGAAGTCACAGAGGTCTACAAATGACAGAGAAAGGAGACCGAGACATGAACAGTTCATGGTTTACTCCCATCTAAGCCAGAGCCACTATGTGAAACTAGAGGAAGCCCGTTTCAACAATAAAATTAAGAAGTTCTACAAGTGATAGAATTCCCTGCCAAAGGACACTGGAAACTCAAAAATGGCTTCAGTAGGACACTGAAAAAATACCATAGAAGAGATCCACTGCAAGTTCCTTGGCAGAGAAGCCAGAGCCAGAATTCCCTGAGCTGCAAATATTTGGAAGCTAGGAAGGTGGAAAAGAGGACCAAGCTTTGCTTTATTCCAACCTTCCCTGAAGCATCTACTTAGGCCCACTTTCAAACACAAATTACTGGGCTAAACAGACCACTTAATGAACAACCAGTTCAGCATTCTCCAGATGAGCACCCTCATTAGATTAATAATAATCTCAATATAATGCAATTCACCAACTTCCATGTTCTAAAGAACGAACACTTTCTAACACAGAAGCTTAAAATGGGAGCATTGGCACTATGTAATCAACCTCAGTGACAGACAAATGCTGTCCAAATGTATGGGTTCAGCCAAGCGCTAGAGGTCTGCTCCAACTAACATATTAGAAGAAAAGTGTTTGGGTACTCTACTCTAACATGCTTCCTTGTCATATAACTTGAGTATTGTTCTGTATATGTTTTCAAAAAAACATTCAACTCATTTATTAGTACTGCCAAGGAAAGTTGGTGGGGGCTTTTTTGTTTGGGGTTTTTTGGGGGTTGGTGTTTTGTTGTTGTTTTTTAGGGTTTTTTTAAACATACATAGACTAGAGGCATTTTACTTAAAACTGACTTTAAATAACAATCCAGGGTACCACTTGCAACCATGCTGCCTCCTCTTTCTCTCCTGCCACCTCTCCATCTGTTCCTATGAAACAAAGTACCAGTTGCCTATAGGCTCTCAGACAATTCATATATTAAAAAAAAAAAAATTTGAAAACATGTAGACCTCTACCGTCATTTTCCCACCTGCAGATGTGTTTATTATACAAACCTGGGAAAATTAATATTAAGCAATTAACATTAATATCTGTATTGTTTTCCATCTAAGTGAAATAAAGAGGGGTGTTGCTTAAAATAAACAGACTTTTTAGAAACAGGTATTTAGTAACACTTGTAAAGATGTTTCTAATATTCCTGTTTTCAATAAAACTGAGGTTTAATTTGACATTACCACTGGATGGATTCAGCCCCAGTCTTGCAGCACAGAAGAGGCAGAAATCTCCCTACAAGTATAGACACAGAACAGCCAGCTCATATGCTACTCGTTCTGCAGTCTGGCATTCTCCACCCCACGGACGAGGGCCAGCTGGCACAAACCAAAGTAACATTTGCTCTGGGCTAGCTGAGACTGGACACAAGGCCAGCCAGCTCAGACCCTGGGAACTGTGATTGGCTCCCTACCAGTTCTTCCACCAAATGAATCCTGGTGTAGGAGAACTCCTGTGACCTAATAGTAGTGCTATGTACTGATTAACAGGAAAAGGACAATGGAAAAATAGTGCTAGTTTCCACAATAACCCTTGCTGACTTTCCTTCAAGAAATTGGAACGGAAAAAGATTTTTTTAAAAGGCATTTTAAACGCATTTATTTCAATATCCTACATAAAGTTAGTTATTACAACTACCTTATCACCCAGGAAACATTAGGATGGGCAGACTGTTTCATTTTATATCTATTTCAATAGAAGCAGCATACAACAGCTCCTCTTTTAGCCTTTCACCTGTAGAAAAGGGAGGGTATCTGCCACCTACAACAATTTATTGGCATTTACCTTAACTATGGCAGCAATTCCTTCATTCACAGCAAAGTAATCCTAAGGGGTTTCTTCCACCAAACAATGTAATTAACAACCTTTTGTCTCGCCAAAGAGGTGGCAGCAGAGAATTCAGGACACTTGTAGAATGAAGATAGTGCTTACAGGTTAGCTCTTGCTAAAAATTTCTGGGAAGTTAGCACTGGCATGACTCAGATATGACCTGATCTGAACCTGAAGTCTTTCTTTCCAATGGTTCTCAGCCTACCACTTAAGTATTTGGATTCATTCTATTTAAAAAAAAAAAAAAAAAAAAAAACAACAGCCTCAACACACTGCCAGTTTGGAACATAACACATTATAGAAATATTTTCCTAATAGTGAATAGACTCTACAGCTTTGTACTGAAGACCGATAGGCTCATCTAGGGTTGTACCACTACTTCAGTCATGTTCCATAATTAAGGAACAGACAGAAGTCACGTCTGCAAGCCATTTTTTCTTCTTGCAGAAGTATTAGATTTTTTTTCTGGCAGTTAAAAAGCTATCAGTAAACAGAAGAGCTGAGAGGAAAAAAAATTAATAAACATGACACTGATCACAGTTATGGGTCACATATACAAGGTGGGAGAGGGAGGGGTAGGTGGAAGATGCCTGCACAATCCCTAGCCACACTCTACTTGTTTTGGGTTTTTTTTTTTTTTGTTTTTTGTTTTTTTTTTTTCCTGTAATAATGACAGAAATTAATAGTTTCCAGTAGAAAACAAACTATTTTCTAAAGTCCTGACGAAGAGAGGAACTGCAAAACAAATAAATCCACTTGGAAAAGCGACCCAGCTACATTGTATTGTTTTTAATTGCCGTTATACTCAAACAGATGAGGGTTATTAATGCATGACCAAATAAGGAACTGCACACATTTTTGCTGTGGACATGTGATCACACTGTTCTTACATAAGCAAAAGGAGATGGTCACACTAGATGCTTTTTCCAGAGTGCGCTCGTCAAAATCCCACCCAGCTGCTCTGATTCACGCAGCTAGTTTTACACGCAAGGCTGAAAACACACGCACTGAACCGTTGTATAAAGACAGGAATTTGATAAGGACACGTCAGAACAACTCTGCTTAACCTGAAGGAATGTATGTCAGCATACCTAAACTCACTTGATTTAAGTTGAAACAATAAGAATGTACTTCTGTTCACCTACAGAAGACAGAAATACAGGTAGCCCTAGTTACATTTATCAGAATCTGCTGTAATAAATGTCAAAACAGTTGCTCATTAGTCTTTCAAATGTTTCAAGCACATCCCACAGCTCAAATCAGGTTTCATAGTTGGTTTTTTCCCCCTTAGTCAACCTAGAAGAGTTTTGGGAAAAGAAGATGGAAGAGGGGAGTTTGCAACTACATTACAGTTAATCTCTTAAGTGACTATTCCTCTAGATTAAACCATGCTAGGTAAAGAAGGTACAACATGGAAAGATGAACAATTAAGTAGAAAAATGTCTAGGTGTTGTAAAGCAATAATGTTTTAAAACGATAGCCAATTTCAGCATCTATTGTACTAATAGACTATAGAAATTCTGTAGTTCCATGAAAATTTTCCCTCAAACTCATAATAAAAGTTCAAACTTTGCATGGTAGCAAGTCCTAGAAAGACATTTCACTGTAGAAAGTGACATATTTTCTTTTTAACCTTTTCTTTGTCCCTTCTGAAAAAATGCAGTACAAAGAACAGTGATGAATTAGAGGACACCTGCAAATAAAATGTATCATTTCCATGACTATTTAATGAGAACATTACACAGAATCAGTTCACTCACAGGACGTAATCCTAACAGACAATAACCTGTGCAAAGGAAGTAAAAGATCTCCTCTTTATATTCTCCACAGAAAATACCAATCCATAGTCAAAAAGTTTACAGGTGTATGGTTTTTTGTTTGTTTAAGCTAAACTTACGGAACCTCCTGTTTTCTTGCTCTTCAGATCAAGTCATATCATGACAACTACATCAGTGATTTTTTGGAGTGATTATCTGAGATTAACCCAGCAACATTCATCCCTTTCCAAGTCTATGCAGCGCTGTTACTGAGGGCTCATTTTTAAATACAACTGGGATTTGATGATTATGCCAAGATACTTTTAACCACCAATAGATACTGAAATGGCAGACTATGGCTTTCTCTTAAGAAGCCTCTGGATATTGATTTATTAAAGAAAAAATATCCTTACACATTCACAAACTTCACTGCAAACATTTATTTTTCTCAGAACATGCATGTAACCCTTACAATAAAGTTTAAGAGGATTTTCAGTTTGGATAAGCTTGTCATAATCATGGTATTATGGACTGAAGGGATTACTCATTTAGAGCTTCTAAAGCATCTCTTCCATTTTGCTTTCCTCACCCTCAGAAGAGACCTACCTTTCTATGCTAGGTTTGTTTTTTTTTTGACTCCGTGATAGATGCAAAATTTGGTTAAAAATGAGGTGCTCTGACTCACAAATTAACAAATAAAGATGTTAGCTGTAATTAAACAGTATCAGAAAGAATATTAGTAGGGATCAGGGCTATGTAACAGGGAAGTACACCAATCCCTTTAAAGTAATCAAGCTTTTCCCACTTTGAGATGAGAACTCTGAACATTACTGCCTTAATTCAATAAAATATATATTTACACACTTATTAACAGGGCTTGAATGCACATTCTTCAGTGCTCTGCTGATAGAGGAATACAGTAGACACTTCTGTCCCCTACAGCTACTATTGCAGTAATTATTTGTTCTCCCTTTAAAAGTCCTCCAGTCCCCATCTCTGCCCTTCTTAACCCCCATTCATATGCAACTTCCATGCCTAGTTTCATCAACCAATTTATTTCAAACAAGGCCTTTCACACTTTTTCTCCCCAATCTGGGAGGAGTTTTGCAGATACTAACAGCAAACAAATTCTCTGGGCTCTTGAAACTTTCCTTCCCATGACATCCACACAAAAGCATCCAACCCCCTTGACCAAGTAGGACGCTGAAGACTGATGACCATATTATCACGCTGACTAATATTATCCAGCCGCCTTTGTGCACTACATTCATTCTATATGGTGAATCACTGTCTCACTGCATACTTCAGTTGTGTTTAAGGAAGAAGTGCATGTTCTCCGATTTACCCTTCTGTGTTTGTGACACACCTAATGCAATGGTGGCTTAATGCAATTTGATAGCCTTCTGTAAGCTAGTCAAAAGCTCAGAGGCTAGGTCATGTTAATCTTTCACTGCTCAACTGTCCTCAAGCCCAGAATCAAATTTTCCAGTAGACCTCAATAGAAACCTTTGGGCAAAGACCCCTTCTTCCCTTTTACGTTTTACTATTAAATTTCCTTTCAGCAGCTTCAACCCACTTCTAGCTTTAAATCAAATACATATGAAATAAGATTCACAGGAGTAAAATGTGCAAGACAAGTGCTCTAAAGAATCTACAATATTTACACAGCTTTTCTTCAAATACTTAATATAGTAAAACATTTTTGCTAAGAAAAGCAGCATGACTAAATATAAGCTAAAAACCCCGAAAATCTGGGGTTTCTTGAAGCTTACTATAATGAGGTTGGTACACAGGGGACCAAATAGGGGCTTACAGAGCAAATTCACTCTTGCCCTTCCCCCAGAAGCCAAGAGGAAAGCTGTGTTATCATCACTGAGTGAAGGCAGATGTGACAGCAGCTGCAGCAGAGCAGGCTGCCCTTCCTCTTCAACACTCCCATCCCCTCCCACAAATACTTTTTCCTACCCCCTCCAATTCCTCAGTAGCAACCCATGCCTCTGCATTTGTCTGGAATGAAGCATAATAGGAATATTTGCTGACTAGGAAGACACAGCTGGCCATCACCGGGATCATCCTGGGTGGGTGAATTCTGACAGGAATCTTACTATTTCATTCCTGAAAACTGTTCCCCTTGACCCTCATATCTCTTTCAAAAGAGAACTTAATTATGAGCATTGTATAGATTTTGTAGATAGTTTAAGTTATGCTTTAATATTACTGTTTTTCCACCAATACATTCTCTTTCAGATATAAACTGTGGATCCGAAATTTGTAATTGCTACTTTGGTGCACATGTAGTAAATATGAAAGCTCAGAACAGATCAACAGTTGTTTGGATATAGAGCACGTGCTGAATCTTCTCCCAGTAGTTACTTAAGGGAGTTTTCCCTTTGCCAGTGCAGGAGCACCAGCTGACAGTTGAGATCTCAATCAGTCGATCTAAATCTCCCAAAGTGATGAAATCATCAGAAACCAACTGCAAATTTCGCCACACCAGCAATGACCTGCAGAAAGTATAGCAGGCAGATGTACAGCTATCACAATGGCTATCCTTCTCCAATAGTTAGAGACTGTAATCACTTTTCCTATGTAAGTGTTTAGCGTACTGAGGCAAAGCTAAACAAAACACGATACCCAGAGAGCTGGCAGAGGCAACTTTATAAGAAATGTAATCCTTTAGTTTATGACCCTGTTTGTAATACCAAACCACTTCTTTCAGGACTGCCTTACCCTTCCGTCTGGTCACCACAGATTAAAATTGAAGTCAATTGTTAAAGGGAAAAAAAACCCCAAACAACCCAACAACAGAACAGAACTGAATGCAAGCATGCATTGAAGTGTCTTAGGTTATGCAAGGGATTTGGGTCAGTTCCACACTTTTACCTCTATGCTTTTGCAACACCTGAACTAGCTAATTTAGAAATACCGAGTACCTTTTGGTAGAAGTAAGGATTCTTTCATACACACAATATTTGATTAAAAAATAAATAAATAAAAAAACCCACAGAAATATGGTTTGTTTGTAGTTTTTTGGGGTTTTTTGGTTGTTGTTTGTTTTTTGTTTTGGTGTTTGTTCCCCCCCCCCCCCCCGAACTCTCCATTACTTAAGCCTGTGACAATCCATACTATACATAAAAAGTTTTCTGACTTGTCAAGAGTTTTCATTTGAACTAGCTGTTTCTCAGTAATTACATCTACCGGAATGTTATAGTTGTTGTTTTCAGTAATCATTAGACTATGGCCTGAAAACCATGAGAGATGTCATTATCTAGGAAGTTTAGTTAAGGGAGACACTTTCCTCCAATCTCCAAAAGAAATACTGAAAGGCATTTTAAAGCTCCATATTCTCTTTTACGTCTTATGTTATCTACTATCTAATTATTAAAATTCTACAAGATAAGTGGTAGAAGGTTACTATACATCCTTTAATAAGACTGAGTTACTGTGGAACTGAGGCTTATTTTACACAGCAAAATAAAAGTTCTCTTGCTCTAGCAGCACAGTGCAAATATTTGCTTACCAATCTACTACATTTAATTTCTTAAAAGGCAGATTTGAGAAAACAGCCACTGAGTAATTTTTGCAAGTGAGAAGGCAGAATAACCTGGCATATGCTGCTGTAACAAGTCAGCAAAGCATTTGAAAGAAAATTGCAGTTAGCACTGTTAAGGGGTTGCATCCTCACCCCACTTCATTAAGACATTAAGGAGAAGGAATTAATCCCATAGGGATAATTTTCTCAACAGAAGTATCATTTAATAAAGGGAAATGAAGATAGAGTGCTTAAGAGACAGGGGTTTCTAGCAGATGGGTTCTAAGTGCCATCATGGGAAATACAGATAGAAGCAACTCTTTAACTGTTGATAAAGGTCATTAGATCAATTTAAGAACAGTGAAAATAAGGGCATAATATTTATATAGTATATAATATTTAAGATTTTACTCCTCTGTAATTTGCTAAATTTCATGTTCTAACCTATCTGAAAGGCCTAAGAAATACAGTGACTTCAAGAATTTGGAAGATTGAGAAATCATATATACACTAAATATCTTTCAAATGAAGCGTCACCTCAAACTGTAGTAAAAAGCTGATAAAAAACTCCAAAATTAACATTCACTTATCATTAGTTGTTTATGAATGCAACTAGAACACTTACAGTACCAGACAAGAGTGTTTTCATTAGCCCAAGGTATTATAACTGCTTAAAAATATCATCGGTGTTATATAGCTACTGGCTTGTCTCACAGAACTTAGCAAAGAATCATTATCCCATTTCGCAACAATAAAAAGCAAAGTACGTAGATGCTTCACACCTTCTAATAAGCAAAGAGTCACAAAAGACATAGCCAGTAGCCAGTCTTAGCTTCAATGCATCATAGTCAACTACTATCACTCGACTTACTTATTTGCATTGCACAGCTGGTATACATAGCTAAATTCTCAATAACAAAGGAAATGAAAAAAAAATAGTTCAAGGTCAAATTATTCTTTAGAAATAGCAGAGTCAAGCATGAAAATGAAGTTCCCACTTTCCAAACCTATTTTTATTTCCCCCCTCCCCCAGCTAACACAGCTACATTAATGGAAAGTACATGCTAATTCTTCTGAAAAGGCTTTTTCAGCAGAAGTATCTCAGCAGCAAGTTTCACCTAGCTCTAATTATACACTGTAATCTGCCTAAAAGCATGTAGGAATTTTAATTTTGTGGAATATATTAATCTTAAAACCCTTTTGAGCTATACTACTTCAAAAGTCTTATAGAAGGGAAAAAATCTAGCACGTTTTCAGCTTCCTTTGGTGGAGTTATCTGGACTGGAGATGCAGGATAATCTGACCTCAGCAGCACCACTGTGTCTTAAGGTCTACTAAAATGAACCCATTTATAAACAGCCAGAACTGAAGGGACCAATAAGAAACCAGGAACTTCTTAAGGCAGCATGGAACTACACGGCTAGCCAAAAGAGAAGACAACAATACGCATTTTCTTATACGACTTCAACGGAGTTGCTCCCTCCCTGCATATAGCCCAAAACCAGCCAAAGTCCAAAACAACAGTTCCTTCATTAAAAGTACTGACAACAGAGAAGCACAGATTCATTTAACCTGGAAGAAGCCTCCCATACTTCAGTTTAAAAGTACATATGTTTGAAAAAAAGCATGATATTTGTGCAATCCAGGAGCCCATGAAGAAGCTATAGTTCGATGCATATAATTTTTTAAAAATTGCAAAGCATTCCCTCAGAACAGTACAGAAAACAGTTGTACAGCTTAAATCCCCTTCAGTATTATCTAGTCTCTACCGCTATGACAGCTAAGTAGATATTCTATGACCTTATCTAGATGTGAAACCTTTGCAACACCGTCATCCATATTCAGCGTGACAGTTCATCCGCACCAGGTCACAGGACCTAAACAGGGCCCAGATTACAGCACTACTAGCTCCAATTTTTCATTAAAGCTTGTGTTTGCGCAGTCAGAAAAAAAAATCCCCGCAACTGTAAAAACCGTACAATAGCAGTGATCATTTTCAACTAAGAAATAAGCAATCGTGGACGCTGCAGGAGGAATCAAGCGAAGCTCCCTGACAGGTGAGGGGAAAAGGCGCGGCGGAGCAGCCGCAAAGCCGTCCAAAACAAGCGACGGGCCGCGCCCGAGGGGCCGCGCCGGGCAGAGGGAGCGCCGCACCGCCGGCCCTGTCCCCTCGGCTCAACTCCTCCGCCTCTCCGCGGGGCTCGGGAACGAGCCCGGCGAGGCGCCCCTCGCCTCTCCAGCTACCGTAAAGCCCGCACCACCAGACGCCAAGGTTTCTCCCCCAGGAACGGCGCTTGCACGATCTTCCCCAGCCGCCCCGCGTCACACGGCGGGCACGCTGACAGCGCCAGGCGGCCGCGCAACGCCAGGCACCGCGGCGCGCCGTTACGAGGAGCCCTTCCACAGGGCACCGCCGCGCTAAGGCGGGAAAAAGGCCCGGCTTCCTGCTCCGCTCAGGGCTTGGGACAGCACCGCCGCTACCCCCACCGCCCGGTCCTCAGCCGGCCCGGGAACTGGCAGGAACCAGCCACCAGAGCGCCAAACGCCACCCCAGGCGCAGCCTAACGCGGGCAGGCGGCCACGCCGCAGCCGCAGCGCTGCCGGTCGCCCCCAGGCCCCCTTCGCTTACCGCCCTCCTGCACTCACCCGGCTGACGCCGCCTCAGACGCCCCCCGGGCCAACCTCGCTCCCGGCAGCCTCCGCGCCTCAGGCGCGGCTCCCACTCGCACACCCACGGCTCGAAAACAAATCACGCGAGATCTGCCCCGCGGCGCCTCCCGCGCAGCGCTGCACTCCCCCCCCCCCCCGCCCTTCCCCTCGCACCACGTGACGCTCCCAGCCCTATCACCGCGTGTCTCTAACCCCCCCGCGCTACCATGGAAACATCGCGAGCTCGCCACCTCCCCCCCGCCCTGGCCCCGCCGCTCGGGGCCTGGCGAAGCGCCGCGAGGTTTCTTCGCCGTTCTCCGGCAGCCCTATGAAATCTCGCCTGAGGTCTCGCGAGGTTACGCTGCTTTCCCTCCCCCCCCTCCCCGAGCACGATGCCGCGCAGGAATGTGAAAGGCTCCCGCCCGCCGCCATTTTCTTTCTTTCTTGGCAGGCAGCGAGTGGGGCAGGAAGCGGTGGCTGAGCGAGTATGGCGGACTATTCCACGGTGCCCCCTCCTGCTTCGGGCGCGCCCGGGGGAGGCGGCGGTGGAGGTGGAGGAGTGAACGATGCCTTTAAAGACGCGTTGCAGAGGGCTAGGCAGGTGCGTGCGTGCGTGTGTGTGCAACGTGGCTCTGCCAAATCAATGGGCCCTCGGGTCCCGGGGCCTGGAGGCAGCTGCTGACCAGGCCGCGGCGCCTGAGGCACGGGAGGAGTTGGCGGGCTGCGGCCTGACGACGCTGGGCCCTGGGGAGACCTGAGGAGGGGGCCCCTCCGCCAGTACGTGTCTGCGGGGGGGGAGCTTTGTCCCGTCCCCTCGCCCCCCTCCGCGCACGCCGTGGGGAGCGCCCGCGCTGCCCGCCCGCCCTGCTCGGGCGGTGAAAGGTTTTTCCAGTCAGACCCCGGCTCCGCCATTGGCCGCTGGCAGCCTGGGCGCCCGCAGTGCCCCGGCTCGGCCCGAGGTGATCCGCGCCATCGCGGGGCGGCGGGGGCGAGGGAAGCGGCGCTGCGGGGTTCCTGCCGCGAGGCAAAATCTCGGCCGGCGAGTAGCGGCCCGCCGCCTTATCGGGAGCCCGGCGCCTTGCCGGGCCGCTCGGGCGGCGGAGGGGCCGGAGGGAGGGCGGCTGCACCGCCCGGCCCGTATTGTGTTCCCCGAGGCGCTCTGGGTGCCCGCTAACCTGCTCAGACCGGTTGGGGAGTGCTGCGGCCTGCGGAGCGAGGGCGGCGAGGGCTGTCTTTTCGGAAGTTCCTTGTCCCGAAGTTTTATTTGTACGTTTTGCACCACGGGCGATGTTTTCTTTATTTCTTGGGCAAAATTTTCGCCTTGTCTGGCAATAACCCGTCACGGTTTTGGCAATATTTGAAGACCCGGTGTAGTCGGGACTGCTGAGGTTTGGAATAGTTTTAGCGGTCAGGCCCTCCGTGAGATACCGCAGTGTTTTGAGAAGAATGGGTAGAAAAGGAAAAGCCCCTTTTAGAAAAAAGTTTCTGGTGTTTAAAGGGCAGGGGGCTTGGGTTTTGTTTTTTTTTCCCAACCAATGAAGAAAACATAGGAAGCTTTGCTGTTGAAGGATGAGCGCAAGTCTCCTTGAAGACATTAAAAAATAAGATTTCTGTGAGCAGAACTGTTTCTAGCAGCAACCTTCTATTTACTTATTTGGGGTAATTTTAATATGCATTGTCTAAATCGTTTAAAATCGTTTAGAAGACCGGGAATGAATGAGGGCTGACTGATTTTTTTTTTTTTTTAAACTCACAACATCTGCCTTTTGTTTAGATTGCAGCAAAAATTGGAGGAGATGCTGGCACATCAATGAATTCAAACGACTACGGTTATGGAGGACAAAAAAGACCTCTTGAGGATGGAGGTATGCACTTGTTACTGCTGCATTTATTTTTGTTGAGTACGACCACGGTGCCAGAAAGATTGCAGGTGGTTTTTTTGTTTGTGTTTTGTTTGGTTTTTTTTTTTTCCATAGCACAGCATAAAAACACTTTGTTCCTTGTATAGATCATGACATGCTTTTTCATTTTCAGTTTAATGGGGAAATGTGTTTTAAACCATTGTGCACTAACTAGAAGTGAATGTAAGCCTATTCTAAAATATTTTAAATGTGGTTTAAATGCTGTAAAGAGGAAAATGTATGCTGGGGAGGGGGGCAGATAAATTCGTGGTTGAGAAACTGTTACACAGGTATGTCATTTAAGTCTTTTGTTGTTATGTAGGACCGATTACAATTTCTAAATTACATTTAGAGTAGGAGGTGATCACTTCTTAAATTTGATTGTTTCATATACTTTATTATTGCACAATTTCAAATAGAATTATTAATGCATTTCATTGTAAAAGCATAGGACTTTAAAAAAAGACAGGAAAGTAATTTTTCTACCTTGTAGACACTTTTGCTTAGTGTGGTATTTAAGCCTATAGCATGTGTGAACCCTGATAAGATCATATTTAAATCTTCTAACTTGTTGCAGCTTTTTGGATTTGCCTTATACTGCAGTAAAGTTTTCTCCTGAAATATGTGTGTGTCGTGTTCTGTCTCTTACTAAGCAGCCAGTTTAAACTTAACAGGGTTTGATATGTTTAATATACACACAAAATCCTGGCTAAATTGTGGAAAGAAATCTCTTGAGCTTGTTGAAATGTTCTCATAGGTCTCACAAAAGAGCAATGCCTTTTTTTCCTTTAAGAGGATTGAAACTCAGTCTACAGAATGTAACTAAAGCTTTATATCAGGAGTTCTTGTGTCCTGTAATAAAATTTTTTTTTTCTATTAACGGTGAGGTTTTTAGTATACAAAAAATGAGCTAATGATGCTTCAGATGATATATGTAATGTATTCTTTTTATTTTATGTGTAGATGGCTCTTGGACAAGTCCGAGCAGTACAACACACTGGGAGGGAATGCCCTCTCCTTTTAAAGGCAGGAATTTTTATTTATTACCTGTGTTTAGTATGTAAACATGACATAAACTAGTGGATCTTTCTGGATTGACACAAATATTTCTTGGAATATGTGTCTGAGTTTTTGCTGCACATAAATTATGGTGGTTCATATAACCTTTATTTTGGGGTGGGAAGGAAGCATCTGAAGTCTATCTTTTCAGATATAGGTTAATTATGCCTTTTATTCATTTACTGTACAGAAAAGATTTGGATGGTAGTGATGTAGTTGCTTTAAATCTGCTTTTTTTTGAAGTTTTATGCTATGAAATGCTTGATATTTGGACAGGAATTTCAAATCGACATTCAGATTGAGATTGCATTGCCATGTGATACTGTTGTATTTTCAGATGTTTGATCTAAATTTGTGGTCGTTGTCAGAATTTTTTTTTTCTTTAAATCATTGTTGATTTTTGTATGGATTTGATTTTTTTTTCTTTTTTTACTATAGAAGCATCATTAGCTTGAGCAACCAACAGAGCTAAACTTTGTTCCTTGTCTTAATTAAGTTTCAGTGACTGGGTATCTGTGAGCAATCTACAGTGTGTTCTGAAAACTGCCTTTTGTTAAACTACTGAATAGACGATATGGAAAAACCTAACACCTTTTCAGCTATACTAACCAAGTGCTGAGTGTTCGTGAGATTTTCTTTTATTCAGATGATCAACTCCCTGAAATTGGAGGAGAAAAAAAAAAAGAAAGAAAAGGAAAAAAAAGGAAAGGGGGACTAAAATACACTGGAAAGTTACAATTCACACTAAAAGGTGTAAACACTTCTTGAATTTCCTGGCAAAAAAAATTAAAAAAATCTTAATTTTGCAGATCAACCAGATGCTAAGAAAGTTGCTCCTCAGAATGACTGTAAGTAATTTTTATTTTGTTGCCAAAAAAAACTAAACAAGTATAGCATTGTCAGAACAAGAATTTGAAACAGTGTTCTGGTAGGTGATACTTGAATCAGTAAGATCAAAAGAATGGCTGGGGGTTTATGTCTTATTTTCTTGAAGCAGTGCATGTTTGCTTTGTAAAACTGACAATGTTGTTAGCAACAGCGGAGAATCTTCTTAGTTGTTTTTAAACCTCTTGATAACACTTCTTAAAAAGTCAACTTGGGCAAAAGTTGATCCAATTAAGTTTTATTATCAAAGGAGAAGCTTAGTTGTAAATGATACTATTTGTTTGAATTTAATTTTAATGATATTTGTTTATAGCTTTTGGAAATCAGCTACCACCGATGCATCAACAACAAAGGTAAGAGTAACACTGCATCTTATGTAGAGTTTTATTTTTTACTGAAAGAAAGCAGTTTCAATAAACTTTTCTGAAAAAGTGGTATCAATGCATAAAGCAATTACTCTGTATGTGTGATCTGTTGAAATTTCAGCAAGTCCCAAGCCAAACACTTAAAATGAATCTACATTGTGGTCTTTTTCTCTTCACAGCCTAGGCTGTGCGTCAAGCTTAGTAAAGGGAAAATGCGTTGCTCGTTTTTACTACTTGAGCATAGGTAGCGTAATCAGAAGTTGGAAGCAGATCTGAAGGGGGAAGGGTTGACGCTATCTTGTAAACAAAAAGGAAAGCTAATGGATTAAAAAAAACAACTCAGATTTAACACAGTGTATTGCTCAGTGAGCTATCTTTGCTACAACTCAGTAGTTTTCTCCACTCATTTCTTCCCTAAACCACATGCAACTATTATTCTTATGCTTTGGCTGGTTTTGGTAGATGAGATCCTGAAATTTGTGTATTTTCAGCATACTTTGCTGCATATACAGATGGAACTTAAAATGCCACACTGGCCTTTTCTGTACCACACATCTGTTAACAGTAAAGAAGAGGAAGGAAAACTTAAATCAATTTGTATTATACTTGAACTTTTTGTGGTCACTTTTGTATATTGTTAGTTTACGTAGTACTGTGCTTGCATAATGACTTCTGGATAGAGGCAAGTAAGCCAGGGCAATAGTGGGGGCACTGGCTTTCTTTAGTTTAATGGGAGGTCATATATAAATTTAATGCCAGTTTGGTCTCTGAATGGTCGTTGTCTTTGTTTGATTTAACATTCTCTGTAGGTCTGTGATGACAGAGGAGTACAAAGTTCCAGATGGGATGGTTGGATTCAGTAAGTAGTATGGATGTGCTGGTGTAGTATAGTGAGGGATGTTAGCAGATGCTGTTAATACAAATAATCTTTCTATATTTTCTTTTTCCAAGTAATTGGCAGAGGTGGAGAGCAGATCTCACGTATACAGCAGGAGTCTGGCTGTAAAATACAGATTGCACCTGGTAACTATTTGTGGGGTTTTTTCCTTGGTTATTTTGCTGGGGGTTTTGGTAGAAAGTTCAGAAGGCTGATCATTGCTTCTAATTGCCTGAACCTTCATTTAAGGTGTAATTTAATGTTTTGTGCCAATTGCGATTATCACGGTCTAAAAAATGCAAAATGCTGTAATACACTGATTAGTCTACTTCAGTGACGTTCCAGTAGTTTGTATATTCTGTTTCATTTCATAATCTCTTTCTGACTTAACACTACTGCTAAATTGGTTTTATTTTATGACTGTAGATAGTGGAGGCCTGCCTGAAAGATCATGTATGCTAACTGGAACACCAGAGTCTGTTCAGTAAGTAAAACAAATTCTGTGTGTTCATATTTAACTGTGTAATGCACTTCAGTTTTTAGATCTAAATATAAAGGCTAGATAGCATGTCTATAATACTGTTTTTCCTCTGTTGAAAAGGCAGTTGGGTGACAATTAAATGTATACATAAGAAAAAAAGCCCTGAACCTGTAGTCAGATCCCTCAACATACTTGGAGTTTTAAGACAAAAATATGGAACTTCAACTTTTCAAGTCCAAATCTTGTTGTAGATAATATTTCCCTAACCATACACTGATTTCAGCTTGAGAAAGGTGTGCTAAAAAGAAACTCTTTAGTAAGCATAAATGGGAAGATCACAGGGAAAATGTGGAAAATGAGTAATGTGTGAGAGTAGGAGTTACTCAAAGCCCAGCCCATCAGAGTTCTTAAATGTCTTTGGTATAAATTAACATATACCAGAAGTTAGGAAAGTGGTGTCTATGTAATACCTATCAGCAAAGTTTAACTTTTGCCTTCCTGTGTTCAGGGAAGAGGATGATAGCAATGAATTTTTTTTTTTTTTTTTTTTTTTTTTTTTTTTTTACTGGCCTGGAGAATATATAACCACTTGAATACTGACTTGTCCTGACCTTGCTAGGAAAGATCTTAAGTGTAGTAGTATATTTGGTATTACCTCATTTATGTTAGCTGCTCTTCATGTTTGCAGGTAAGGCCTGCAGCTACATGTTTTCCTTTGGGAAAGTAGTGTGGCGTTCTCCTCTTACGTGGCAGCCAAGCAGGCTGCTATTAATGAAGTCATTCCTTTATGGGAATTTTCTTTCTAATTATAGTTTATTCTGCTCGCCTGTTAGAGGGAAGAGTTTTTAACTAATGTTAGTACTGTAATCATAATTTTACTCTGATGGCAACTGACTTACATCTGTGGTGAATATATACTTGCTTTGTCCACTGTTTTGGTAACGGTTAGAAGTATAAACGTCCTTACTTTGCATGCTGAATCAAGCAGCAGCTATCACAGTACTTGGTGTTAAAGCCAGGTTTATTTTACAGTCTAGGTTTTTTTGCCTTTTTATAAAACTTAACATAAAATAGAACTGCCTTAAGATTGGCTGTTAGTAGGTTAAAGAAAAACTACTGTCAAATGAGAGGTTACCTGAATTACTACTGAAATTAAGGAAAGTTAGAAAAACCTTTCTGTCTGGTGATTTATTGTTTTTAATGCACTAAAAAAGGGTAAATTTTAACAATTTCCAATCTTCTCATTAGCATGTATTTTTTTCAATATTTTAAAGGACAAGTTTTCCATCTTTTGCTCTGAATTAAGGTTTGATCAATGTAACTATATTCAGGGATGATGGTCATGTTCGAGGAGGTGACTGACTTACGTGTGTTTGGTAAAGAACCACCTTTTGTATTCTGACATTGGGGTGGTTTTAGGTCTGCCACATTATCTTGCAATTAGTTTCTTAAGTTACTGTTACAGATCTACTGAGTTTGCCTCATATTTCTTAGTGGTAGTAATTATATTTCTTCTGCAGAAACTTCAAATTAAGAAAAGAAAAAATTTCCAGGCAGAATAGGTGTGGGCAAGTGATACTTGTAGGAATAAGTGTATTTATAAATGTATGTATCCCTCCACAGATCAGCAAAAAGATTACTTGATCAGATAGTTGAAAAGGGAAGACCTGCACCTGGCTTTCATCATGGTGATGGACCTGGAAATGCAGTCCAAGAAATTATGATTCCAGCAAGTAAAGCAGGATTAGTTATTGGAAAAGGTGGAGAGACAATTAAACAATTACAGGTGTGTCTTTTTTTAAACATGTGATAGTATCGAATGTGGATTTGGGTGGGTATTGACTTTCCTTTTGTCAAATAGGAGCGGGCAGGTGTCAAAATGGTCATGATTCAAGATGGTCCACAGAACACTGGTGCAGACAAGCCCCTTAGGATAACTGGAGACCCTTATAAAGTTCAGGTATGGAGTCCTTCAGAATTCAGAGCATTTTAAAATCCATTTGGATGTTGCAGTACCTAAATGCACTTTCATTCTTCTTTTAGCAAGCCAAGGAAATGGTGCTGGAGTTAATTCGTGATCAAGGTGGCTTTAGAGAGGTGCGCAACGAATATGGGTCAAGAATAGGAGGAAATGAAGGGATAGACGTAAGCATGGTTGAAAAACTTGTTCACTGTATTTTGAGTTGTTAACATTAAAATGTTAAGCTGTGTAATACCACTGAAAAATCTTAAACAGATACCAGAAGTGGTTGTGGCATGTAAGTATTACTTGATCATTGCTGAAATTATGACTTTAGATGGCGTGCAGCATTCACTTTACGTTACCAGCAGTTCTGAACAGTTTCAGCTAGCTGGAGGTTTTTTTTTATCAAATAAGCAAATAAGTTTTATGGCTAAGTACATAATGTCATAGAAATTGGAGTTTGGCCTTCACTGAAGAATATTTTAAAGTCCACCTACTATGCAAGTCATGACATTATAACTGTTCATCAGAGGTGAGGCTGAAAGTTTCATCTGCTAGAATCTGCATTTTAGGCCCATTAGAACTTTTGTTCTTTCATTGTGAGAAGCATAATACTCACTGGAATTGCTGCCACTATGAGAACTTGCAGTGCATAGGATCTCTTTCTTTTTGATGCTTTCGTCCAGTATTTGTTAGGCTCGATATTAAAAAATTCACACTCAAAAAGCCTTAAGTGACATAGGGCTGGCCCTAGTTTTCTGTTCTAACATGTGACCTTTTAATTGTGTGAATTTGGTAGGAATATTTGCATCATTGACATCTTGACTTCTTTTTTTTCTCTTTAAGGTTCCAATACCACGGTTTGCTGTAGGTATTGTAATTGGAAGAAATGGAGAGATGATAAAAAAGATACAGAATGATGCTGGTGTTAGGATCCAGTTTAAGCCAGGTTGGTAGTATGTCCATAAGTTTCTGTGAATTGAGTAAATTTACTGGATTACATATACTAGAATAGTTCATTTTTATTCCAGATGATGGAACAACTCCAGATAGAATAGCCCAAATCACAGGGCCTCCTGACAGATGTCAGCATGCTGCAGAAATCATTACAGATCTCCTTCGAAGTGTTCAGGTTGGGTAATATGTTGTTTACCATTTAAACTCTCCTGCCAGACTTTTGGAAAGGCTTAAAATTTTAAAAATGAGTGCGTAACTAAAGAAAATAATTTAATGGTGTTATTTGAATCTACTCCAAAGTTCAGTCTGGAATATGAATGTTTGCTTTTACAGTTACAGTTTTGCAAGTTTCAGGATGATCATGATAATACTGATACAGAGTCATGGCAGTTCTTGATCTGACTTGTTTTAGACCTGCTGCTTCTGTTGTCTTGTATTAATAGCTGATATGCTGTTACTTTTGGTTGTAATTGGTGTTTAAAAGACGGTTTAAATGCTTATTTTGACGTGAGCCCTACCACTGCATTTACAGAAGGCAGACAGAAATTACATCTTTGTACATGTGAAACTTTCTGCTTTCTTCTATATCCTTTCCTTCTTCATCTTTCATATGCAGAGTTGTACAGAACATCTTTTAAAATGTAATTTAGGTCTTCTGGAAAAGAAACTATCGAAACTATTTGAGTAGTAAATCAGTTTTTTCTTAACAAATGATGTGATGTAACTAGCTGGCATTAATATTAAGTTTGCAGTAATTTTTATAAACATGTTAACTTGTTGCTTTTTGTTTTTAGGCTGGTAACCCTGGTGGACCAGGACCTGGTGGTCGAGGAAGGGGTAGAGGCCAAGGCAACTGGAACATGGGGCCTCCTGGTGGATTACAGGAATTCAATTTTATTGTTCCCACTGGCAAAACTGGATTAATCATTGGCAAAGGCAATATATCTTATATATATATGTGTATCTATATGTAGTTAAAAAAACTCTCAGCTTTTCTATTTGTACAAATAGCCATACTAGAGACATGTTTCAAGAGAAGCCTTTGCAAATAGTTTCATGTATAGTGCAGCAGCATAATACTGCTAAATCGTAACTATCCTAATATTCTTTTCAGATTTTCAGCACCAAAACACATACCCCAGTAGTTAAAATTCAAGAACCAATCAATTTATCTAACCCATTTTTTTTAAAGTAGTAAGTACTGAGTTACATTGGTAGTGTTTGGTAGATTCGTAGATGATGTTAGCTTGCATTTGATACAGTTAGCTTGCATTTGATACTGCTTGATGAGCCTAGCGTTATTGCGTCTGTAACTCACTCTTGAAACCAATTTTCACATATTCCAGTGAAGATCTTTTACAGTGGAGTCCTGTAACAATTTCTTATGTATGTGTTTTTTAAAATAATTACTTCTCAAATAATTTTGTTTTTAAAATAATTTACTGTATGCTTCTAAATGAAACCCTTGAGTTATCTTAATCTTTTGTTTGTAACATGTTTTCCAAACACAACAAATAGGCTGACATAGTTCAGTTCTTGACCTGTAAGGTTGATTGTTGTTGGTGTGGGGTTTTTTTTTGGTTGGGGGCTTTTGGGGGTTTTGTTCGGTTGGTTGGTTTTTTAAATGCCAAATTACCCCTGTTTTGACAACTTTATGCCTACTAATGATACATGTGACTTCTCAGGATCCTATAAGAGGAGCAACTAGTTTAGGGAATTTAACTTTCTGATTTTAGTGCACTGCAAAAAATGTGGACTTCACCATCTGGTCAGCTGCTGGGCTTGGGGTTTTTTTTTTTTTTGTCATCTGTGCTTGCCTACTGCTCTATAGGGAGGTTAGGCTTTAAGGTTATATTTACTGATAACTGTGGGTATTGGTTGTTATTCATGTGTAATCTTAGATCTTTACATGAATGGAAAAAAACAGACAACGTTGTAGGAATTCTCTGCTGTTCTTTCTGAATGACAATATTGTGGTCTTTAATTTAAAAAATAATTGTATGACTAGTTTATTGCAATCAAAGCTCTATACTACACCAAAGAGGCTTTTTTTTAGTTGTTGTTAGAATGCTCTTGTATCGCTTATAAGAATAGGTGTCTTTTCACTTCTCTATCTTAAGCTTCCATGCAATTGACTTTCTCTGACTTGAATCTTAGTATTTTCGCTTTAATGCTTGTCATAAAAGCTGTATGTTGCATTGTAGGTGGTGAAACTATTAAAAGCATAAGCCAGCAGTCTGGTGCTAGAATAGAACTTCAAAGAAATCCTCCACCTAATGCGGATCCAAACATGAAGATGTTTACTATCCGTGGAACACCCCAGCAAATAGATTATGCACGACAGCTCATAGAAGAAAAGATTGGAGTGAGTGTATAACTATATTTCGGTTTACTATTATAACAGAGTAGGAAGTGAGTCTCTTTTGTGGAGGCTTTTCTTCTATTTCACTTCCAAATTACTTAAATAATAAATTGATGATAATAAATGGTAATCTGGATTTAAAGTAATATAAACATAATTTGATGCACCAAAAGAAGCAAAAACTTGAAATGGAAAGAAACGGTTGTTTTCTTCAATGTAAGATAGTGTATTTTTTAATTACGTATTCTTGAAGATGCCCGCTTGTGTGTAATGAAAAATTTGATGACTTCAAAGATATTCTTGATGTTGTTAAAGCTACCAAACTGTGCTTAGTTTTCCAGTCTCAGTGTATTTACGTAGAGTTTTAATCCAAGTTCACACTCTTTAAATTGACTGCGCTTTTGTTTGCATGTGTATGCAAATTTACTACCTGTTTTTCCTACCTGATCTTACAAACAGATTTAATTAGCAAGATTGGCCAGATTTAGATGTATCAGTTTATTTTAAAACACTGATAGTCATGTTTTAGTTTGTGGGGTTTTTAATACAACTTGTGGAAAAATCCATTTTATTTCCTGAAGAAAGAACTAAAATAAATGCAGCTTTTTAGTTGCTATTACTGCCACGGCTGCTTTGAACTTTCTTCTTTAACTAGCCATAAACCTAATTAATCTTCAAAATGACTGTTTTCTCCAGGGAAGTGTCTTAATTTAAAAACAATCAAACCTTTTAGATTATATTCTTGAAGTGTTCAGACTTGTGCTTCCAAACTGCTGAAAAATGGAGAACTTCAAGGTTTATTTTCATTTGTGTGCTCTTCTTGTTACAGGGTCCAGTAAATCCATTGGGTCCACCTGTTCCTCATGGACCCCATGGTGTTGTTCCTGGCCCACATGGACCTCCTGGGCCACCTGGTCCTGGTGCTCCCATGGGACCATATAACCCAGCTCCTTATAATCCAGGGCCTCCTGGCCCTGCACCTCAGTAAGTACTGCTTCAGCTAGCTTCCTTTTTTGTAGGGTGACCCTGGGACTGGCTTTCACTGTATATGTATGAATTGATCTTTTATAGTGGTCCTCCAGCTCCGTATGCTCCGCAAGGATGGGGAAATGCTTATCCGCACTGGCAGCCACCAAATCCACCAGATCCAGGTAAGAAATGTCACAGTTGTACTGTAGTGTGGATACACTTTGAGTACATGCATTTTGTCCTTACAAGTATATATGTTTCACAGTTCATTTGTGTCACACTGGTAAATCTGAAAAAGCTCCTGTTCTTCAGGCTTTTCCTTACTGATTGTCAGTTTATGTGTGTCTTAGACTTCCCACGTGTTGCTTCTGAGATGTTGAAATTCAGTTGTTACAGTTAGAACGTTCTTCTTTACTAAACGTTATTGACATTGCATCCCAATTTACGATATGTTTTGCAAGACTCTTGATTAACTGACTTTGTGCAAATCAGTTCATTTTTCTTGGAATGGATGTTTTTACATAAAGTTCTTTAATGAGGATGTTTTCTTTCCCTAATAGTCAATGACTTTGTATTTTATTTTAGACAGTGCCCCTTACAATCTCACTGATCCTGACTTTGCACAGTTTATGCTATATTATATATTTCTAGCTTTTGTTGACCTATATGAGGATTGCTTCTCAGAGTCTTACACAAATGTATTTTGTTCAGTCCTTTTTGAGGGATAAAACTTCTGTTGAACTGCTGTTAATACAGTAAAACTAGTTAGGATTGTGTATTTTGAGCTTTTGCTTATAATAGCTTTGTATTTTCTTCTGAAACCCATCTTTGTAGAATCTGTTTCTTCTATTTCTGTTTACCTTTGTGAAGACCGGGAGTTTTTACCTAATTACAACTTCCCAAAGTTTTAGTATCCTGCTTTTCTTTAAGTTATATCCTTTGGTTGGACTAGAGCGTATGGGGAAACGGAACTCCAGTCACACAAGGCATGGTAAGGCTAGATGCTTCAGTCACTCATACCTCATTTGTTTGAGGTAGAGCTTCTTCAGAACTTCAGCCAAAAGATCTCAATTTTATTTTTGTTATAAAAGGAATAAATATTTTCTGATACTCACTGGTCCTGACACAAGTTCCTTTAGTGAAAAAGGGGAGGACTTTGGAGGATGTTACAATCTACGGAGAGTTCTATTCATGTTCAAGTCTTTCATATATCCTTTCTTGGCAAAGAACCACTTCTGGTTTCGTTTTCCTAACTCTTACAAAAGGTAGCTCTGCATGCATTCAGTTTAGTATTTAAAAATGCCTATTGTTATTATTTAAAAGTAGAATGATTCACAGTGACTTGAAGTCTCAGCATACCAAAAGTGTCACTTAATCCAAAACCACTGCCAAAATGTTGCAGCCTTTTTCATGCCAACGTTTCATTTTTTATGAAGTCATTTATCTACATAAAGATCTGTAAGAAAAATGGTAAATACTCACCTTGGTGTCATCTTGATGATGATTTTATAACCATTGTTTGGATAAATACTCCTTAAAAATCTAATGAAGTTTTCCTGTGTGCAGTTGAAGGTGGTGTTTCTTTCAACTAGCATTTATTTGTATGAGTTTTGTACCGTTGTCCACTTAGTTGCTCATTTCAGTGTAACAAATGGGTTATTTTAGTATTTTTTTCAGAGGTGCTTTCTCCAGATCCATGCTTGCCTCTTGTCATGTGAAAGTGGAGCTAGTTACTACAGTCAGATTTCTTTGGAAATTTAATGAATCCTGCTCTGTTCTTCTATTCTAGAGAAGTAGCTACTAAGGGGAAGGAGGGGGGGAACCAAGCAATGGCTTATTTGATATTTGCAGGTAACCTTAGAATATAGTACATATTAGTTTAAATCCACTATTGTTGATGGAAGCAGTGTAATTTAAAAAGGAAGCAGCATGTTAACATTGTTTTCTGTATGCTGATACTACTGTGTGCATTTTAAGTGGTTACATGTGACTTTAATGCTAAATGAAATGCTGCAAGAAATCTGTTGTGTTGTGGATCTCTTCTCCCTGAATGCCTTTTTCAGGCGATTTCTTTTTTCTCTTCCATTAGTCACTGCCTTACCTATTTTGTGTTTGGGGGGAAATACACTGCCATTTCCATGTGTAGTTATTCTAAAGTATCAGTTGTGTCAGTGTCTTTACGTGAAGTTCTTTCCTCAGCTGGCTGCATTTATTTGCAGATATTTTTATTCTTCAAGGATGCGAATAATGTTAAAGGATGCTGGTTGTGTTATAGAACATTACATTCTCTAACAGTAGATTTGCAGTTTTTGCGGATTGCCGGTCTTGTAGTGTAATCAGTCTCTGTGATTCAGCAAGAATAAGCCATTCCTAAAGGCTATATGTGAAAAACAGAGAAATAAGGCTCTAGGAAGCAGCATCGTTGGCCTACCTACATATAGTTAAAAATAAGGGAAGCACAGAGATAGCTGCGGAAGATGCAAGTGTTGCTATTATTATACTAAAAATCTGTAAGTAAACAGTGATGCTTTATAGCCATGTTCTCATGTTCTCAGGGACTCAGGTTCTTAAAATACTATGTGTTTCTGTATTTTACTGTTACCTTAAAGTTTAACTGACCAGCATTGCAAATGGCTAGTAAGATTTGTATTCTTCTGTTTCAGAAATACGTATTTGGCATGCCTCCTCTGCCAGTGTCAGGTTATAACAAAAGTAAAAACACTGAAATTGTTTGGTGCTAGAATGATTCATTGGTGCTACCATTTAGTAACATGATTGTTTAAATAAACTTGAAAATCTGTTTCTATTTATCACATTTAAAAATTAATAAGTGACATTGTAGTAGTAAGGGTTCTAGAATGATTTTATCTCATCAGTCCTATGAAAGTATACTTTGTACAATACACTTGTCTGAAACCTGATCAAAAGTTTGTGCTAGAAAAAAAAGATACTTCCAGGATGTACATGGTTATTTGGTTTAGATGGATTTTTCCTTGGAGGGAAATATGACTGCTTAGGACAGGGTTAATTCTGTTCATACTACTTTTATAAATGCTTATGTTTTGTTTTCATAGGTAAGCCAGGAACAGATCCCAATTCAGCAGCGTGGGCAGCTTATTATGCTCACTACTATCAGCAGCAAGCACAGCCACCACCTGCAGCCCCTCCTGGTGGACCAGCTACAACCCAAACTAATGGACAAGGTAGCTGTTCAGTAAAATAGATAAACTTCTCATTGCTGGGGGTGTAGATGCCCCATTATTTTTTATTGTTGTCTTCATATCTTGGGTAAATTGATTGTAAGGTAGCTGGTTTTCTTGGAAAACTCTTGCTTACAGCCTTCAACATTGCTTTTCTTAATTTCAGCAGTAATAAGGGTAATGTATTTATCTTGTAATGTACTCCAAAGAGAATTTTGCTGCTACTTGGGCTGACTTAATTGTGTATACATAGTGCGGTCAATTATAAAAATGGAACGAGGCAAACTGTTGATTGTCATTTGCTTAAACAGTTGCATCACTTCCCATGGTTTAAGGACAATTACAATTGTAGTATTTAGTTGTATAATTGTTGTGGCTGGATGAGGCTTACCACTTAAATTTTGAGTAGTATTTTGTACTGTGAGTGGTGTGCATTTCCTGAATCTTGAAAACTCGCCAAACACTTTAAACAACTTTTTGTTTCTTAGTGGTGTCTTTTACTAATTGTTTATATTTGTAGTAGCATGTACCACAGAGGCTTATAGTGTTAGATTTGAGTGATGGTATTTGGGATTGGTACTGAAAAATTCAGCTGATTATTTGTAAATTGTTCTATGTGTGAAACAAAACCCAGTACTTTTATTTTGACTATTTTTATTGTAATTCAGGAGATCAGCCAAATCCAGCACCAGCAGGGCAGGTTGACTATACCAAGGCCTGGGAGGAATACTACAAAAAAATGGGTACGTGTGCTTGTTTTTTTCTGTTATTGCATAGTAGAATGTTTTAGGAGACTTGTGTATCTTTTTCGATGAGATGGGTTTTTTACTCCAAAAAAAATAAAAATGCACAATCCGTGTGTCTTCTGAACCATATACTGCTAGAGGGCCTGAACCCTGCAGAAAAACAGACTTAAAAATTTGTGTTGTGTTTAAGGCATTTATTTGTATTCATGCTAGTAATTAGCTTTGCAAAAATACTTCATACCTAATGAGATGTCTATATTTGATCATTGGGAAACAACATATTTTAAATACGTCAATCTGAGTATTTTTAAGTATATTTTTAAAGTATATTTCATAAGTTTTGGAATTCAACTTTGATCTACTTTTATGAAGCTGTTGTTTGTCTTGTTTGGTAGCAGTTTCCTAATGCTCTTAAGATTACAGATTTTTTTTTTTTTTTCTTCCTTGTAACTGGCTTTCTGTGTTCCAGGTTATTAGAGCATCATAACTAGCTTTCATTTATATCATGCCCTTTTATAAATAGTACTTGCTTTGCAGCACTTAAGAGCTGTGTTTAAACTGCAGGTTATATGTTGTTGATGGCTTTTTCAAAATATGTTGCTTGAGCTGACTTATAAAACTGAAATGTATTTCCTTGTTAAGTTGATGATCTCATCATTTACTGAATAAGGAAAGAATGTGTGGTCTTGATGCATTGGCAGAAGGTGCTGTTATCTTTTAAATCATGGGAATGTCTTGCAGGTCAGTGTCTTGTCCACAGTGTCCTCCTGTGGATATTGTAGTTGATACAGATATGTACACTGAGGACTAGTGGGCTTATGAATGCCAGTGCTTTCCCTGGTATCTCTGTTTGACCTGATGTATAGCAGCATCTAGTGTGGGTTTTCTGTTTGTTTGGGTGTGAGGGTTTGGTGAGTTTTTTTGCCCTCTTGCAACTGCACCCCGTTTTCTCATGAAATATTAAAAAGCATTTGGAGTTAAGATTAATAGCATGTTTAATTCCTCTTACTAGCCTTCTGCCAGGTTGATCTCAAATTATTTGTCAAGACATAAATACCTTTTTTCTTCTTTATTTTGGCACAGCATAAGTGATGAAATGAAACAGAAAATATGTAATGATGATTTACTTTAAGAACTGTGTATCAGACTAAGAAAATTGCAACACAACTCCCAAATGTGATTTTTAAGATAGGATGGGCCTTTCCATTTTTCCCTCTTCCTGTTTCACTTAACTACTTTTCTTCAATTTACTGTCTCTGTTAGTTCAGCTCACGTTCTGAAATGCCAAGTTACGGTTTTTTTCATTGCCTTTTTAAGAGTAATGTAATTTGTTGGCAGGGGCTCTGCCATCTTTCTAATTTGCTATCTCTGGAAGGCAAAGCCTGGGTTGCGCTAGTCTTGCATTTGCTCTAATTAAATAATAGCTAGTTATAAGGTGTTGGGATAGAGTCTCTGGGAGCAAGACCAAAGAGGAGTGTGAACCCAAAAAAGGTAGACACTGGGAGATTTAAAGAATTGCTCTTAAAATGCAAAATTAAAAAATCCCAAGGCAACAATCAAATAAGAGGAAAAACAGATGAGCAGTTGTGATCTTAATTTCTTTTTCTAGTTCAAATTGAGTTCTTTGCCTGAAGGAGAACTCTTGATGTCTGCATCTGTATAACTTGACTGTGGAAATCATGAGAACTTTTTGCTTCTTCAGCATGTTGAAAATTTTGATATGGAAGATAACATTTGTCTTAAGATCCACTTAGAAAAGAGAAAGAACTGACCAAGTGAGGTTGAAGGGCAGAGAATTCATGTAGAGTTGATGTAGTGCTAAATAGAGGTGTGTTTTCCCCACCTCCTTAACAACAATGTTAAGAAGTAGTAGAAGATGTGATGAACAGGAAGCCTGTCCATCAGCAGGTTCGTGTGGTCCCCGGGCTCTCAAATACAGCTGCGACTGTGCTTCCTACAGTACTGTAATGCTTCTGTCCCCGTTAACTTGCGCAAAAGGGGGAAGGTAGGAATTAAAAGTCACTCGCTCTTCGACTCCTCTTTCAGATTTTTCACAGCACAGATAATTACACAAACAGCTTTTTTGGAGAACTGAACTGAAACTTGGTACTTGCTGAGCCTCAGCAGGTTTTTTTTTTTGCTGCTGAAGAAAACTGCTTTGATAATCCATGTGGCAAGCTTAGGAGGGTGACAGTACTGAGCTGAACAAGTTGGATGTGATACTGCAGTTGGTGCTCTGGATTTTCTCATACTTTGTTAACTATGAGTGATCTGACAACTCTAAAGCACCCCTGAATATTCCCATCAAAACCATTACACTTTTCCAAAGTGGCTTTCTACTGGTGCAATGTGGCTCGGCTACACAGAGAACGCTTTCCAGTGTATAGAACAGTGACTTGAAAATAACCTTTTTTCCAACTCACAAATATAGTGGCAAAGTCCATCTCCTTTTTCAGACTCTTGTTCTGGTCAGGGACTATTGCTTTGAGTAGCAAATACAATTAAAAATAAGACTGGAAAGCTAGTAAAATTACTCATGTGCACTGGTAAGTTACTGTACATGGGTCTTGTAGGTGACCCATACTATCTATTTGCTTGGTAACCTACTTCATAAATTCAGATAATTTGTTTCAAATTTCTCTTGAGTATTACCAGGTTATAAGACAGTAGTTTAGCTTTTGAAGACATATAGATGCTGTTATCTTGAATTGGAGACATAGTATTTTTATTTTGCCCTACAAGAGCTAAAATAAAGATTTGCATAACTGGACCCTAAAAATCTCCCATGGATAACAGTTCCCTCTAAACATGAAGTCATATTTTAGTAAGTGATCTATATGTCACCGTCGGAGTTTGTAAGTTTATCATTTGAAGTCATTCTACTGTATTGTGGGCTTGATTTATAGTTGAGGGATTCCATAATAAAATAGTTGAACTGTTCTTTAATGTTTCCTCAGCATTTTAGCAGGAAAGAGAACAAAGAACAGTTTTCTCTTATTAGAATCGCCCTTGATTTGAGTAGTGGAAAAACTGTAGAATCATCTGGCATTTTCTTTCTTAGCCTTCCTTAGTGGGGAGGTGTTCTGTGTTTCTTGTATTTCCTTTGTATGTAGTTGATCGATCTTGTTTGTTAGTGTTCTGAGTTGAATCTGGATGTCAATGAGCATGTACTGTTTCAGTGCAGTTCTGTACACTGAAAGGAAGTTTTGACTAAATTATTGAATTCCATGTGTAGGTTCAGAATTACTTACAGTACTTGGTAGGAGAATGATGCAGCTAAAATGCTTTGAACTTCTACTAACCCATTTCAGGACAGAAGTCCAGTTTGACATCTTTGAGTAGATGTTAAGCTTCCTCTATTTGATTTATTATCTGAATTTCAACAGTGCTTTGGGATAGCTGGCTGAATGTCAGAAGATTCTTGGGTTATAATGCACAAAAAATGCCTTAGCTTTGACATTCAGCTGCGCTGGCAGCTATGACATAGCTAAATAATCTTTAAGTAGAATTATTATCTCATAAATTAATAGTGAACTTACAAAAAGCGTATACTGGCATAATTTTTAACCATATTAAAAATCATTTTGATTAAAATAATTGATCAGAAGAATAACTTTCTAAGTTGTGGTAAATTGTAAGTTTAAATTGTAAAATGTTATTTCAGCTCTTGAGATTTGAAGACATTTAAGTAAATTCTTCTAGGAAAACAATGGCTTTACTGTATAACCCAAAAAGCGATGGCGAGGTTTTTTAATATATCTACAGTGTAAATGGAAAAACTGTGTAAGTTGTATAGAGGGTTGGAAAATGGAAGATTGTATTTTGAAGACGTTCAGTGTAGTGCTTTGCCAAATGTTCAGATTGACTGCTCACACTTAATGTTCTTGAGAGGATTGGGAGAATATACTTACATGTAAGAGCAGTGTGGATAGCTGGTATTCTTCATGTGAATTTTCTGTGTAAAAGTATTTAAAAAAGAAACAAACAAAACCAACCTTCTGTCTGATACCCTAGAAAACTGTTCATTAGAATCTTTGATATTCATGTTCCCCAGAAGGTTGCTCAGTGGTCTTGTATCCAAATAAAAGGTAAGGTGGTTTCAGGTAGGACTGAAAACTTTCACCTCTCATTGTGTGGAAGCTGCCCCTTTTTCTTGGTAGCAGAACAGAAGATTAGGTGCACCTGTAGGTGTAGAGGGTGCAGGTTTGCATTTTCCTTGGATTTATTTGATGTAGTGTGATTGGATGTTGTGTTTTGGGTTGGTTTTTTTTTTCTCCTTCTAGTATCCTAGAAAAAACTTGGGGAGATGGTGGTTTTTCAGTAATATCCTAATTCTGACTGTAAAACTTTGATTTTTAAAAAAATAACTTTTTAAGAATGTAATCACAAAAATGTCATATCATAGTAGTAATAGTTCTGTTTTGGAAGTTCAAGAAACTTAAAATGAAGCATTCCATATAAAACTCTTTTGTCTGGGTGCATGTAAGTGTGAGGAGAGATGATTGGATAGAGGATAGAGAGTGGTGTTCTACTTACAGTCAGTTACATTCTGCAGTGGTAACTGCAAAAACACCTTTCAGATAAAAAGTGAAGGTGATAGTGGTAATAAGTGGAGTGTGTTTGATGTTTCTGAAATAAGAGAAGGGAAAAAGGAAGTAAAGATGTCTGCGACAAACCTTCCTTGGAAGAATGGCACGACTGAGGTCCTAAAAAGTTGGCTGTAATTTTCTTTTTATACACTAAAGAGTCCTTGTATATTAATCTATTGCCTTTATAGAGTGTTTAAGCTGCAAATTGATTTTGTTGGAAGGACTGATAGTTCTCAGCTGTACATCTAGGAGAGTGTGTGTGTCGACGTGTGTGTGTCGACGTGTGTGCCCACTGTTACTTATAGAGGATTGGAACTTAAGCCAAAGTTGGAAGGAGAAGTTTCAGGACCATATTCTGTAGTGGATTAAATGTTTAGAAAAATTAATGCTCTTTTTGAAAAATGTAATCTGCAATAACCTAGCAGTTGCATTAAGGAGGCCAAAATTGGGGGAGTGAACGAATTGGCATCTGGTGAATTAATCAATGCAGTCTGTACAATAAGATATCAGTCTAGGTGGATTACAAAACGTAATCTCGCCTGTTGACCTGTATTTTAATTTAAATGCTACTGGGTGTTCAGGTCAGTTTGGGTCAACTGTCTTTAAAGACTTTTCCTCTGGAACATGATTCAGGAGGCGGACAAAACTGTCCTTACGGTTCTTCAGTTTTGCTTTACATGGGAATCATTACGTTAAAAGAACAGGATGAGTGGTTAGGTAAAAAAAGCAGCCACAAGATTATTCAAAAGCCTTGGAGGAATATTGCAAGAAGCTAGGTGACGTTTGTTAGGCAGTGAGATTTGGAAATTTTCTCATTTCTCTTGCAGCAACAAAGCTATGTAATTTTAATTACTTGTAGGTCAAGCAGTTCCTGCCCCTGCTGGGGCTCCGCCAGGTGGTCAGCCAGATTACAGCGCAGCATGGGCTGAGTACTACAGGCAGCAGGCAGCATATTACGCCCAGACAAGTCCACAGGGAATGCCACAACATCCTCCAGCACCACAGGTATAAAGTTCAAGTGTTTTTTGGCTGGCTTCCATTTCAGTGGTTATAGATATTTTTTTGCATGTCTCCTGCTTTGTTACCTTTGGAGTATGCATCTTTTTTTCTAGCGAAATAACTATCAGAATAATTAATAGATGACCTTGTTTACCTGATAACTTGAGTTCTCTATCTATCCATATGTTTGGTGATGATGTTTTTTTTTTTTTAAAAAAAAGAAGAAAAACTTTCTCCTCCCAGGGTTTTGAAAACCATGCAAGAAGCCACCACCATTTACATTAACCAATTTTTCTTTCTTAAAGGCTTCACTCCTGAGTTAGCTCGATTTAAAGGATTTTCTTTAACTTTTTGTGTATCTCTTATGTATCTCTTCTGCACAGGGCCAATAATAAGAAGTGGACAATACAGTATTTGCTTCATTGTGTGGGGGAAAAAACCTTTGTTAAATGTATGGATGCAGACGCCTTGATGAAGATCTTAATTTTGTTTGGTTAAAAAAATAGTGTTTTTGAAAATGTACAAAATATCTATCACTACTGATAGGAGGTAATATTTCTGTGTAGAAATGAAAAATGGTTTGTTTTTAGTATTAGTGTAGATGTACACATTCCAGCAAATGTATTTGCAATTATGTGGTCAATGCTTTGTGATATAAATGTACTTTTTCAATGTATACTTTATCACTTTTAAAATGCCTGTTTTGTGCTTTACAATAAATAATATGAAACCTCCTGTGTCGGTAAGTTGGATATGTGGGTATATAAAGAATTATAGGATTGATTTGCAACGCTGAATCAAGGTACCTGTACACAAATGAGATTTTTTTTTCCCCCTCCCCCCATGAAACCTTGTTGAGTTTAAAAACTTGTCGTTAGCCTGTTTTTCCCCTCTTGCAGAATAGTTGTAGATGGAGGATCTTTCATTCATTGTATTTTGCTGCCTAGCATCAGTAATCTTGATACCTTAATTTTCTTTCTATTTGATTAAAACTGCATGTGTTTAAGAAGGTGATCTTTTGGCATACTTCCATTGCATTAACAGTGAAATTTCCTTTTATACATGACCACTGTTTCAGACCTGTGCAGCTGCTATAACAGATAACTTTTGTTTTTAATTGAATACTTCAAAACTGTTCCTGCGTAACTATTTTATGGATTTTTTCAGACTAGTTATAAAATTTATTTTAAGTGTAATGTGCTTAAGCCTTCAGTTTGAAGTAGTCCACTTCAAAATTCAGTGTAGAAAAGTCAATGTGGTATGCATAGTAGTTACAAAAATTGCATCTGTCCTTAAAACGCTGTTTTGTTTGAGTGGTGGGGAGTGGCTGAGAACTTCCTGCAGAGCAGAAAACTTCTGGTTTTGTAAATACTGAAGTATTTGAATCAATTGATTAATTTTTTTTTTATATTGCTCTAATGCTCATACTAAAAAGCTGATTCTCTTGAAATCCTATGTTTGCTCTTTGCATATTTATTGGCTCTTTGCATATATTAGACTACATGCAATACAGTCTGTCTTGCCATTGTCTTGTTGAAGTGCAGGTTTGATCCAGCCAGTATAGAACTAGCTCTATAGGGGTGAGGAGGACTGTGCTGTGTATCATCCTTGATTGTTCCTTCAAGGAGCATTGCACTGTAAGTACATCAGAATGACAAATTGATGAACTGCAACAGTATCTTTTTGTCAATGTTCCACATAATGAAAATGCCATACTTGTGTGACTATTATGTTGGAATACAGTGCTGATATCTTAGGAAATCATAATTGCTTCTTAATTGATAAACATAGGTTTGCGTATATATATATACATATACATAATATGAGCTTTGTGGGTAAGTATTCCTGAAACGTTTAGCAATAGCTAAAGAAAATCATGTTTCTGTTTATCTGAGTAATAGTGTTTTTCATTAGTACTCCTGAGACAGCTGTATCATTCAGTGTTTTAAAGTATGCATATCGTAACATTGAAGTCTTTGGAACCACTTGTTAGACAGAAGTTCTCTTTGTCTTCAGATAGTTTGCAGATATGTAGTGATGTAGGTATGTTTTAAATAATTCTATAACTGTTACTTGCTTTATCTTTTGGAACACCATACTGTTGCTTTGAGAATAAATTTTTTTAGGGTGGCTGCACAGAGAAGTAAAAGTTAAGGCTTGAAAATTGAAGTAGTTTATTCAGGTAATTAGCAATGTATGTATTGTGCTGTAGAAACAGAAGGAATTATTTTTATCCCTTTTAAAATTAGGAAATACTCTGATAGCTTAAAAAAGGCTAGGACAGTATTTGCTATCTTTAGTGTAGGGTATGACATTTAATAGTTCAGATATTTTGCATGGTATTTTGTAGATAACCTTATAGAATGGTGCATTTATTATGTAGTAAACTGAGCAAAATTAAATTCACTGGATTCTTTATCATTCACAAAATGGAGGCTGTTGATTTTGATTCATTTAAGGTATAAAATCTTTATTAATTGCAAACAGTGCAATTATTTATACTTCACAGTGCCTTCCCAGACCTTCCACCTTAGGTTCTGCTGCAAAAAAGCAACAGGTAAGCACAACCTAAGGAAGTATATAAATTAATATATTTCAGTACATTAATGTTGTCCCTGTGAGATCTTTGTGGTTGTGTATTGAAAAGCAATCTGCTGCTTCCCCAAATGCATTGTTACTCATGGTTCCATTTCAGTGGAAAGTCTTTTAAGTTTTTAAACAACTGTTTATATTTCTAGGTAAATATGTATCTTTTTTTTTTTTTAGAAAAGATTAGTAGATTGCAGTCATTAAACTTGATCAGAATAAGTAATTTTTGTTATTTCTCCTCAAATAGCTAATTGTTGCAATTAAAGAATCAAAACCTTTAAAAATATGCAGTAATTACTTTGGTTAGAAACTTCAACAGCCTTCACAAATGTTTTTTATAATAGGGCACTATTCCCACTCAAACCAGTAAGACCTAAATATAAAGAATATGACTTCTTGTTGTTATCACTGAACTTGGTAACTTGTCTTACAGTTATAGTGTGTTAGTGGAATTTTTAGATAACTTAGTTTGCTTATTCATACTTGACGTGATAGGAAAACAGATTCTGGAGTTTCGGAGATTAGTATGTTTTAACTGAAAAAGCATGTGCACCAATGTTGACAGTACAGCAAATAATATTTTATCTATATAGCAGTCAGTGTATCCTGTTTCTTGATACTTTAACTGAATTGCTGTATATTTTGATAGTTTAAAATGTTTGTATGTCTTATAGATGGTCTGGTACAGGTTTTTGTTTCTGGTTTTTGTTGTTGGTTTTCTTTTTTTAGCTTAAAGTAAAGCAGCATCTATTTGGTTTTTTGTTGATTATTCTGTTTCTAAAATGTGCTGCTCCTCTTTCAAAGTCCTGCTTATCTGTACATCAAAGAAAAATATTCAAAAATACTGCCTTCATTTTCACACACAGTGCTGAAGATGCTGCAAGCACCAAATCATAGCTCATAGAATCAGGTCCTGAGATAGTTACTACCAGTAAAGAGGAATCCTTTGAGTGTATGCCATTGGTGAGCCGATGAGCATGGACCATAGAAGGGCTCCATGTAGAAGGTAAAATTGGCAAAAACATAACAGATTTGAAATGTATCCCATACATAATGGTGTAGGGTATAATTTTTGTTTTGATCACTTTTCATTCTTTAAAGTATTATTTGTTTGACCATAATGTTCCATAATCTGTTAAGTTTTTTAAACTGTGATTTAATAATATGAACCATCTATTTTAATTTATATTCTTCTAAACAGCCAAGCTTAGATATATTGAATTTTTGAACTAAATTAATAGTTGTGCTTTAGTTTTTCTCAAGCCACTTAATATTTCATCTGTAGTTTAATATGTAACTTCATTTTTGACGTCAGAAAAGGTTAGGCGTGTACCATTTGGATTTTGATACTGTGAATTTAGTGTTGGGGTGAGTCATTTGTTCACTTCCTTTTACATGATACTTTTTTCTTCAACTGTTGTTGCTAAAATATCTTAACAGTCTTTACAATTGTAAACTTAGCCAGGGGGAGGAGATAGAGAAGAAAAAAGCCAGTTCATTGGAATGTTGCTAGTGCGTGGAAGATGAGATGTTCTTGTGTGTAGCATTTGAGGTGTATTGACTTCCAGCTTTCTCACTGCTGGGCTTACAGGCATGCTATTTTGTCCTAAGCATAGTGTTGATTTTTCAACTCTGTCTCCAAACTCATAGTTCTTAGGAGAACAGAAAATAGATGATTGGAGTTATCCTGATCCAAAAAGATAACTGGACTTGTTTAGAAATGTAATGAACTTGTCCAAAAGGTGTCTTTAAATGTTTCCTGCTCCCCTCCCCCCTTAGAGTTCCACAAATTAAGTAGAACATGAAGACTACAAAAAGTTTAAGAAGGAAGCATGATGTTCAAAGTAGGAAAAGCATTTTCGTATCACTTTCTGCAGCCTATACTTTATAGGACATGAAATTAAATGTCAGGTGGATGATCTTCAGTCTAGCATGATCATAAGACCTCTATTTAAGCTGTCCAGGCGGACAGGATCATTATTCACTTGCACAGCCTATCTTGAAATATTTCATCTTTTTACTAGTGGTGTTTTATTGGATGATAGAAACTGTTTCTCCCCTGTTCTCTTCCAAAGTAATTTTTAAGTTTTCCATTGCATGCTGAAAGCTTTTTGGTTTGCTTTTTTCTGGAAGTGGGGGGAGGAAGGGAGGACTGGGCTTTTCAGAAAGCATACAGTTGACAGGATTCCCTCTTCCCTAGTAATAGCTTATAAAATTCTTATGTATGCACAAATATTTCTCTTGCGTGCATGTGAAATGCCTTTTCGTCCTGAGAAAAGTGTTCTCTGCAGAAACTACCCGTGTGTAAAAAGAAGATTGGCTTTAAAAGGCAACTGTGATGGGAACAGTGTCTTAGGGAGATGCAGCTTGGACTTGAGGTAAATTGAATGCTTTACAAAAATGTGGTTTTGAGCTTGCATTGACATTGTATGTAATATGGGTACACGTTAACTGTATAATGTTTTTTGTATGGTTTTTCTCAATAAATGTAAACTGATGGATAATAATAGCAATGTTTTTGTCTTCTTTATGCTTGTATCCCTGCCTTCGTTAGTTTGAAATAACAGGTTCAGAGGAAAGATATTGCAGCAACTAGTACCTCTGTGAATGAACATCACCCACATGAAATGAAGTAAAATGTATTTATATGGCTATTAGGATAAATACTCATTCAAAACATGCAGCTTATTGCTGTTGTTTTTCCAAGATGTTTCTGAATTTGTAACTATTTTATTGAGGCAAAAGAGTGACTTCCAATAGGTAACTATACAAAGAGCAGTCAGCAGATTCAGCCACAGGAAAACTTCACTTTGAAATGACTGCATAAATGTCGTTTGCTGCAGCTTACCTTGTCTTTATGTTAAGGCTTATAGACATGTACTTTAATTTAAAATGTGACTGTTTGTAAAATTGTTCCTACAGAAGCGTAAGCTAAGCTGAACGATTCAGATGGTGTTAGCACAATGATATTAGTGTTGATATCAAGAGGTCTTAGAGAAAAATAGTACAGTAGCCTTAAGAAGTCAATGTTTAGCGATGCAGCAATAAATTTATTGCATTAAGAGAGAACAAAGATTGAGAAGTTAGGCACTTTCTGAAAATACTTTTCTTAAAGCTTGCTTCCTATCAGCTTAGCTATGATGGGCTTATATATTGTCACCAACTGTTCCTGTATCATTTAAGCAATGAAAAAATCAGAAGTTTTACAAGCAAATGTTGGTACTATAAAGACTACTACGAGCCTTACTGAGACTATTTTTACTTTTGGATTATCAACTGCATTGGTTGACAAGAGCATAACAGTTTAAATGCAAGCCCATTTTAAAACAAAAGAACTAAGGCTCTTTGAAACAAAACAACGAAAGTGAGCAGTTATGTCATCTTTTATTCTTTAAAAATAGTACACTGGGGTTTTTGAAAATCATCAATAAGTATTTCCTTTTGCCAGTTCAATGCCTCTGGGATAAAGTAAAACTGCTTAAATATTCAGTGTTCACGCAAAATATACCAACAGATTTACACTACTACACAAGTTTCCAGATTGTGTATTTAGCGTTATACTATTACACAACAGTTGGTCTTCAAATGTGGGAGCACTATTATAATTCAGCTTTTTCCTTTAGTTCATCTTTCCTACACTGATTCCTTCTTTTTAGCCTTTAATACTAATTTTTGTATTGAGCAAGGAACCTGGACACTCTCACAATTTGAAGGGTATTCTTATCTGATGCAGGAATGACAAATCAATGCATATCCTTGCTTGCTTTAGTTGGCCCCATCAGAGAAAGAGATGATGCAGTAAGAAAGTTTTGAGGGGAAGAAAGATTCCAGCTAAGGTAGAGCATTAGTAGTCATCAGCTAGAAAATAAAAGGGTTAAAAGAAACAGACAGTTAGATTTTCATAATAGGAAAGATGCAAGAAGACTACTTGAGAATTAAGTGAATTAAAATGCTAACTCTTACTTTCAATGGTGAGAATACAGGTGCTAGCAGCTGTGCCTCTGTTGTTGACTGCTTTACACATATATTCCCCTTCATCTTCTGGGAAGGTTTCTGGCAAGTAAAGGCAATAGGTTTCTCCTCTTTCAATATACTGATAGTCCTCAGAGTCCTGCAACATTTCCCCCTCAAACCACCATGTAACTTCAGGTTTTGGTTCTCCAGTAATTTTAACTGTAAATCTCACTGGCTCGCCATCAACAACTGATGTGTTTTTCAGTGACTTCTTGAACCAGGGAGCTCCAGATCGAGCTTGGTCCTCCTCATCTTCGCAAGTAGAACCATTAATAATGCTTCCCTCTTCTTCTTCTTCCTCTTCCCTTTTCTGTTTTAAAATAAGTCGATTTAGAACATTTAAAGTGGCAATAGCAGTCTGACTGCTAATGATAGGTATTCGATTACAGAGAAGTCGCCACGTTTCCGAGAAGGGGAAATGCCACACCTGTCCTCACTAGATAACATAACGCACTGAATCTGGATATGGAACAGGCAGTAAAATGGATTTTAATGAGGCTGGAATCTTGGGGTAAAATATAGGCATGAATGTAGATTCCATGTTCAGACTATTCAAAGGATACGATGGACTTTCTTTGCAGTATCTCTCTCATACTCTTCAAGAATATGTGAAAACACCAAAAGCTATTTTACGTTATTGCAGCAACTCACAGCAGCTGTTAAAACAAGTATAATGTTCCTTTTGTACGTCTGGCAGCGTTGCCATCAGTGGTAATCAGAAGCTAAGTTAAATGACACTTAAAGCTGAAGAAAAGGTACTTTGTAATTTATACCTTCTGTAATGCCGCATCAATTTCTTTTTGTTCAAACTGCATGCGTAGTAATTTCTGTTCTTCAATTCTCCTCTGCTCCTCCTCTTCCCTGGCTCTTGCCATTTGCTCAAAACGGGCCCTCATGTTTACTTTATGAGTAAATGGAGCCTCAGATTTCTTGGCTGGTCTCACATCTACCTCATCATCCTTGGGGGAAAAAAAAATTAAAAAATAGGACTTAACTCATCTATTACCTTTTAAATGCATACGATAATAAAACTAGTTTTGTAGAGCAGTAGTTCTTAACTGAGCAAAGCCACCCAGAGTCCTGTTTTTCTCAGAGGTTTGTTTAATGTTGGGTTTAAGATCAAGTCTCGTAATAGCTTATCCCAGGGATAGGGCAAAATACTTGCAAAAGTAATCAAAAATGTTAGGTAGAAAAATACTGCTAAAGATTTATTGTCATATAGAAGTTGAATACTGTCTCGTGGCAATGGTAAATCCTTAGTGACTTGGCTTTCATCCATGATGGTATGGTGGCTTCAACTTCTAACACAGGTTGACCTTACAGAAACATAATTACAGTGTCTGTCATTAAATTAAAAGTTCAAAAATAAACCATAGGCTTTGAGCTGATACTGAAGTGACTGACTGCTGCGGATAGGAACCTCAGAATGAGGCTCAGATCAGGCTTACTACTGTTAAGTTTCCTGCACTGCCACGTGATTATGTCATGAAAGCTCACATTGGTGTTTTGGGTCACAGCGTGTAGTGTGGCTGTATTGGTTAGACTGATAGCTTCATTTTTTTGTTCTTCCCTTCTGAAAAAAATGTGAGAGGTTCCAATCTGAAGCATAGATAAGTAGGCATCCTTCTCTGCTCTACCCTGAGAAATGAGCAAAGATGATAAAATGACTTGATCTTCAAATGGTATTGTTTGGTTTTGGTGTTTGGTTTTTGTTTTGTTTTGTTTTTTTTAATTCATACAGTGGAGAATGAATTAGAGTTCAGAAGGAGAAGCAATTCATGTGATGATTAATAGATTAATTCTCAAATATGAATGTTTCAAACCCTCGGGCTGGCAGGTTTCAGGTTGTTAAGATGCTGAATTGAGGACTCGGAGCAGAAAAACAGATCTCTGCTTGACCAGATGACTGATAATAAATGGGTGCTGTTTCCTGTAGGGGTGCTGAGGTGAGGCTTCCTCATGCATCCAAAGGAGGAAACAGGAAGGAAGGGAGAAAATCCGTGTGGAAATACAGCATACTTTGGTGAAAGCAGCAGCATTGTCCGCTCCGGGATCATTAGTGTGCTACTTAAGTATATCATTAACATCTGCAGAATGCAACTTACCTCTTGAAATTTTTCAGCTTCCCTTTCTCTTATTTCTTCATCCATTGCTCTTCTCTTAGCTCGCTCTTCTTCAATCTTCCTCTGTATTTCTTCTTGAGACAATTGTCCTATTTTTTCAAACTTGCTTTTTAAGTTCTTTGCCTGAATAGAACCACTTCTTTTTAGCTTTATTAATTCTTCATATTCTTTGCTTAGCTCAAAGGTTTCAGACTCTTCTTCCAGCTGTTCAGAAATTACAGAATGTGTAAGATGGAAAATGCCCGAGTTACTTTTACTACCTGTTCTCCCCACAGATAGGTGTAACTTATTACACTTGAACAGTTCTCTTACTTCTTTGAAATCAGCACAGAGACCTTTTCCCTCTAATTTCTTTTTTTTTTTCCCCCCCCCTCACTATTCTCAGGATTACTGCATTTGTATCACATCTAAACTAGCTACAGATTTTAAAATATTTTGCTTGAATGTACCCTTTGTTCAAGGATTGCTGTCAACAAACCACGCTTCACAGACTCCTAGCAATGCAAAATACTTAGTTGTCCTGGATCCTTAATTTACCTCTCTAACTTACTTGCAATATGATAGGAAATAATTTTCTAAAATATAGCTGCTTTGTTAAACAGAAAATTATTACTTTTTTTTTTAATTCGGTAAAAAGCAAATGAGATTTCAGGATGTCATAGCTGGAAAAGAAATGGCAGTTCTGGATCCCATAGTCAGACCACGTCTGAAGCTGTAATTGTTGATATTTTACTCCCTCCTTTTATGACCTCTGACTGACAGTAAAGATGGATGTGCATTTCAGTTGGATGTCCCTGTCTCTCCCTTCTTCCCCAGGATGTAATACAAAATTTACTTGAACAGTTCACAATCTAGAGCCTTTATTATTCACTCTAGCTTTGCTTAACAAAAATAAATGAATAAATAAATGTAGTCCTCTAACATTTAAAAGGGAATTGCCACCCACAACCAAATCAAATCGAAGCGTAAAGTTCATGAACATGATGTTTTAGACATCTGGTATGCAAAGCAAATTTCGTGTGTGATTTTTTAAAATCAACTGTGACAGTCTTCAAACCCTTGATACGCTGATTAGAAATAAGTTGAAGCCACTGTAATTCTTTCCTAATTAGTTAACACAGCATTCCCTTGAGGAAAAGCAAGAATTTTGCTATTTCCTACTTTCACTTTTGTATATTCATTTGGGAACTAGATGTTTCTGTTTTCCCAATATTGTAACTATTACACAGTTGTTTTAGTAATACTGTAGAATTTTTAGAAGTGACTGTAAAATAAAATTACAAATCTGAAATCATGTTTTTACTTTAAGGGTGGCAAGGGATAAAAGCATTTTCCTGGTAGATTAGTGATAAAAAATATGTATCTTATACACAATGTTACAGATTTTAGTAATTAACTGAAATGATCTATTATATTTTTATTCAGAGCATGCTTTAACATATCCTTTGATACACAAACCTCTCCCATTTCTTGTCTCAGCTGTTTAAATTCTTGCTTTTCCATTTCCAACTTTTGCCTACGCTCTTCTTCTGTGCGTCTCTTTTCTTCTTCCATTTTTTGTCTCAGCAACTCCTCAAAATTAATTTCCAGTTTACCAGGGATGAGAGATTCTTGAGAAACTGTTTTAAACATTTCTGGCGATTCATCATCCAGCACCTGCTGGAAATTCAGAGCATTAAAGATACATCCTGACCCCACCTGTGATGAAATCGCAGCGTTGCTCAGGCGCTTCTAGTTCATAAAGATGATAACCAAGTATTTTGCCACATCTGCCACAGCACAGCAAGGTGCAATTGCGAATGTGGGTATTCCTCTAGTGTTTTGGGAGGGAGTGTGTTTGCGGGGGGTTGTATTTGACTTTAGCTCTTTTATTACTACAATGCTAAACTTTTATAATGAAGATGAAGGTGTTGATTAAAATGCGGTCTTTTTTGCAAGGTGATGGGGAGGATGTCCTCTAAATGCAGCTTTGGGACCCGAAACAATTCATTCCTGTTTACTTCACAGGCTGGCATTAGGCAAAGCGCTTGTCTTTCTTTAAATGTCATTGCTCTTAATGCTGCAGTGCATATATCTGTTATCTTTTTCTACGCAAACTGAATTATATTCCTGTTCTTAAGCAGTATTAGTATTCCCAGTAAGGGTAACTGAACGGAATTTTCTACAAGAAACTCCTCTTGTACACAAATTGATGATACTACATTATGTTGCCAGTTCATTGCTTTGTACAACCCGACAGCAAGGGTTTCCTCCTTCCCCTGTCCTTTTCTCAGGCTTCAGAGTAGGGTTGGGCTTTGACGGTCATTCATCAGCAGTTTGCTTATTTACTTGTAGACTAATTCATCAGAAGATGGTAGGGCCTAGGAAAGGCGATTTTCATTACTTCCAAAAGCAGGAAGTGTAAGAACAAATATTTGATCAGGCTGAATTTGTTGAAGCAAAGCATTACTAAAATATGAAGCTGTATGCTACAAAAATGGCCAGGTAGCATGACATAAGTTACGCAGGAAGCTATTTTAAAATAACTTCTTGATAAAAACTATATAAATGTAAGTTTGTGCATGTAACCATCTAAACTTGTTAACGGAGATTGTCTCAGCAGGGACATTCTGTAGGTGAATGTGTGAGATGAGGTCAGATACCGATTTAGAACTGTGTGGTGATGTGGCTTTAGGCACTATTTAATGAGCGCATGTTTGAAAAGCCTTGTGGCGAGCATCGAAGAGCCCAGTGTGCCTTATATTGCAGGCATTCCCAACAGGAGTAATCAGTCAAATGCTAGAAAGAATTAAAGGAGCAAAACTTTCATTTGAGAAAGTGTTTTGACTAGCTTTATAAAGAAACATATTTTTTAAAAGATTCTTCAGCACTCCCTTTTCTGTTTATGGCTACTTACTGCCATTGTAACTTTCACTGCTGTTTGTGCCATCGTAGTTCATACCGCTGTCTTGACCGCTTTCCCCATACCCTTTTTATTTGTCACAGCTCTTTCAATAGTTTTTTTGGCCCAACCCCACTCAAATACTGCTATCCACTATAGATTTCCTTCAGATTTTCCCTCTGAGTCAACTTACAGCTGGCCTTCAGCCCCACCATTCCTTCCATTCTTCATTCGTTTTGCATAATGAGAGCATATTTGTTGAAATTGTGTTATGGAGAACTGAAGTCAAAAAAAAAAAGCTGTAAACTATTTCCTGTAATGAAAACAATGCATAGCCACATAGTTTTCAGAGGCTAACCACAGCTATATTAGCAAAGAAATGTGAAAGTCTCCTGCTTGTGATGCATTAGTTCATATGCTCATCGCTTCAAGAAGATACAAAACAGTGAATACAAGAAGCATTAGCTCAAAATTTACCAACGCATGTATGTATAAACTTTAAAAGCTGTGCATATGAGCAGAGACTAGCATCTGTCTGTTCTGTATTTTTGCATCAGTAAGTTATGAAAAGACAGTAAGCCAACTTATTCCTGATTAAAAAACACAGGGGGAAAAAAAAAATCAGCTGAATGGTGTGATGCACAAAACCCTTGTGGTTAGTTCAGTAAATATTTTAGCCATGTTTTGTGAACTAAGACCATACTTTTGTTTCTGCAAAGTGGGAACAGATGGTAGTGAGAAACAGTCCTGTAATAACCACAGTTTGCAGCACAGTCAACCAGTTTTCAGTGGGCAAAGTGACTGATAGGAAGTAGAACTTTTTTTTTATTCGTGCTAAGACAGGTTCTTTATGCAGTCCCTAATGGATGTGAGAGGAATGCTTCAGTCTGAAAGCGATCATGTTGATGGTGGGAAGCATGGAAGTATAAATGTAGCACAAGTAAATGTGAAATAGGGAGATCCTTCCAAAAGGAGGTGGCATTTGTGTTTTCCAGCAACAGTATTACTAATTCTGTGTGTATACTTTCAAAACTAAATTAAAATGAATAAACATGGAAAAGGTTCTGAAATAACTACTTAATTTAAATACTTAAATAAAAATGGAATGTGACGTTTTATTACTTCTGAAAGAGATGACTAATGTGTTCTTCAAATGTTTAAAAGCACACCTGCATTACTGCTACATTGTGTAGCTGTGGAAAATAGAGAAGGCACGGGCTTATATTTTCTGTTACAAGTAACAGAAAACGTGGTCTTCATATTCAGGTTGCTAATTAACAGAAAATTTTCAAACACGTGTATGCTGAAACTACATTTTCAGTTAATTTTTTAAATTACTGAATGTCTTCACTGTCTGCTGTTACAGTGCAATCGTAGACTCTGTGCTGCATCTAATGGATTAAACCCTGTTTAATCAGTGAGATTTTTCTTGCTCAGACACTTGAGCTTAGGTTCTTGCTACACTGAGGCAGAAAAAAGACATTCTTAAGAAAGCACAAAAAAACAGAAGACAGCACGTACTTTCTTTGCTTTCCTTTAGTTGTCTGCTGGCTTTTCATAAAAATTGTAATGGCAGAAGTCCAGCAGCACTTTTTTTTTTTTTTTTTTTTTCTAGTGGCTTTAGCTTCTATTTTCTGTCTTTGGAGGTATGGACAGACACTATTTTCCATGATTGCTTACCGGTGTAATATCAAATATAAATTTACATTGTAGTTTCTCTGGGTATTCCTTCAGCGTAGAGATCCTGTCTTTGGCCCAATTTTCAGGCAGAGGGAGCACTACTAGCAATATTAGTAGTCATACAAAGTTTTAATTTGTCTCAAAAACATTGCTTTTGAGTGATGAAGAAAATTTTATTAGGCATGCAGTTGCTCTTTCCCAATAAAACCACAGAGGGGAATGTAGGAAGACACTGCCAGGTGGGCGGGTTATTCCACAGTTCTGTATAGCATGTCTTTCCCTTCCTTTTGAAACAAACAATACTTAGTCTTAGTTGGTAGTTGTGCAATTTAATACTGTATTTCCTAACATCCACTAATAAGCAACTGGCTTATACCCAAAAGCTTGTTGAAACTTAAAGTTGTTGGAATAAGCATGAAGAATACAGTGAAAAGATCCATGCTAGTTATTTTTTATAAATAACATTGTTGCCACCCTCTGAAATCAGGCATCTTTCTCTGCTTACAGGTAGCGTCAGTGTGTCAGTCCTAGGTCCGTGAAAATTTGTCTGAAATATAACCTTAAATCAAATTTTAGAAGTCATTGTGTATCACAGAGATCTGTATTTGTCTAAGGAAGTTCCATATTATGACTTGTTCTAATGGTAAAAGCCACAAGTTACTTTTTCTATTTCTCTGAACAAGCAATGGAATACAATAAAAACATCAATTAGCTGGGTTCAGCCGCCTTAGTGTTTCCTTCCTAAGGGGCCACAGATGACAATAAAATTTGTACTTGCAGTGAGCAGTGTTCTAGTATGTCATTAATTATTCTTTAGCTGGTAAGAGCTGAGTGGTGAACACCCTGTAAAGGTAGGGAGATAAACTTGGAGAAGTAAAACGAATTGCTCTACCCCCGCAAAAAAACCCAACAAGCCTTCCTCATGAAACATTTTGCTTTCCAAGTTTGTTGCATCTAGCATAATAATACCCATTGGGCACAATATCTGGTTTTGACTTAAGTATTTGAAATGCTCTCTAGGCTTGCTGTGAGGAGGGATTGTTCTGTGATGATTTCTGGTAAACGAACTTGCTTGGTTTACCCCCTACCTTCTAATAAGTAGTGAGGTGACCTAATTAATGAAGGAGTGGAAGCATGCATTCCTAACTGTAATTAAAGCTTTTTCCTAGAGCTGCTTTCTAGTTCATCAGACACTTAGGTAAAAATTAAACCATATACTGAACAAAAATGCCATACCATGTTCTTCCTTGCTTCAGCAAATGCTCTTTTCTCCTCTTCTATGCGTCGTCTTGCATCTTCTTCTGCTTTCCTCTTCTCCTCTTCTCTCCTCTGTCTTTCTATCTCCTCAAAACTGAGTCTGAGCTTACCAGGACGGAATTCTTTAACAGAATTTTCAGATTCTTCATCGCCACCTTCATTTATCTTCAGAGAAGAGGAAAAAATAGAAAGGGCTTACCCAAACATAAAAATATTCTTTATAGTAAAGAAATACTCCATGAATTCCTTTCTGATCTTTTATAAATGTTTTTTTTCTCCTGGGGAAAAAAATATATCAAGAGTTTGGTTCCTATAAGAAACATTTTAGTCTTGGTTTTAGCCAGGGGAGGGAGAAAAGAAACGTATTTCAGTATCCTATATGTAGCTTCTACAGTTTTTAAAAATCTGTTGAGTGTGTAATTGAAAGAACAATGTGTTATCAGGAAAAGGCTGAACAATTAAGTACATATTTTGCGTTTTCAGGGTTGGATCCTTTACTGTAAATTGCTCCTTATTCACTTTCTTTACATCACTTTCATAGACCTTTATACCATCAAGTCTTTTTGTTTGCATATAAATTGTTTACACCAAGGCACTTAACCAGTTAAAAAAAAGCTATAGAGTTTTATAGCAAAACTAAATCAATTAACATTTTGCTATTACTCCAGACTGAGATTTTTGTTTCTTTTCTTTTTAGACATTTAATCATCACTGAAGAAAGGGAACTGAGATACTCTGATCTCTTCACTGTCGCTTGTCTCCAGTGAATACTTACCTGCTAAGAGAAGCCTGTGCTTTGCAAACTGCAATCAAGAACAAAAGAACGAACGATCTTCAGAAGACATCTCAGAGTACTTTATTCGTTAATGGAGGAAACTGACTGGGAACTGTCAGAGTATTGATATTCCACATTTCTGTATACTGCAAGCAGCCCTGGGACTGGTATGTGGGGTAGCCAGTTAAGGGAATTACAGAAATCTTTTATTTGGAATTCATAGGGAAAAAAGAAAGAATTGAAGGAAATTAACTACTGAACTCTTCCTTTAAGAAAACTTTTGACTTCAAATTTTGACAACCACTGGTATCAGATAAAGCTGCATGTTAGAAAATTTCTTTTGAAACAGAGAATTTGTAAATTACTTTATATTACTTGGTTAATAAATGCATGCACATAAGGGTGGGAGATGTGAACAAAACTTCAGTTAGAACGGCTAGTGACTTCATGAAGTTCTCTCTCTTTATTTTCATCCCTCTTCTCCTTTGCTAGTATCCCCTGCCCACCCCCAAATAAAAAGAAAAAAGTGCATTATTGACATAATGTCAAGGTTATTGGTATGGAAAGGTTAAGTGATTTATTGGAGGTGTGGGTGGAGATGTAACTGCAATGTGGGGATCTGCCTAAACCTAGAACCTTCTCAATTTTGGACCAGTTAGGAATTTTCAGTGTTTCAGCTTCTTGGACGTTCTGTGTTGGGTTTTTTGTTTGTTTGTTTGTTTTTTCTCTTGGAGAATATAAGTTTCTTGAATGTTGAATGTTTTTGAAATACAGTCAACATAGTGATCTTGAGCTGTTTGTCCAAGAATGTCCATTCATAATTATACTCTTTTTAAGTTAAAATTAGCAAATGTCTAGAAATAATATTTTCAAATACTTCATGGAAGATTAAAATCTCATTTCTCATTAATCTTTGTATGTGAATTAACAAAGTCATAATGATCATGATTGTACAGGGGAAAGAGATTTAAATACAGAACTTAAATGCTTTTGGAAATGGAGTATAGTAAAGTGAGGAAATATAGAACTAAACTATCTGGTATATCTTATGTTAATACTAAGTGTATGATTCCCTTACTATGATCAAAGAACAAACTATAGTGAGGTCTGTTTATAGTTGATCTAGAATAAGTCTGGTTTATGATAAGGAACACATACAGAGGCAGTTTTGCAAGTAATAGGAATTGTGAGCTACATTTCTGACAATTTGGGGCTTAATTTAGTAATTTCTAGTATATTGTTGTTTACAATACATACAAGAGAGCTGACCTGTCTTTTTTTCCCTTTTCTCATGAGAGGAAAGTTGCAATTGATGTATTTATAAATAAATATGGGAATAAGAAATAGCATTCTGTTACTACAGAATGTTTTCATCAAAAACTGGTTACTGAAATATCTGAAGCACTATTTAAGAATAAAACAGACAACTAGTTATCTTCTTGAGAACTTACAGCTTAAGGTACTACAAAGTTTAGCTCTAAAACCTGCTAAGATTGCTGGCAAATTTAACACACATACATTTCCTGGTTTTACTAAAAGAATATCTAAAGCATTATGCCAGTACGGTTAGTGAGTTAGAACTAAGGTCAAAAATATGTCTTTCAAAAATTAATGGTGATAGAATATTCAGACTCTTAACAGCTTGAAATATGATTAAGGAATAAGAAAAAAGAAGAATCAGATACAGGAAAGAATGTAAAAGCATATCCTATGTGAAAATTCTGTAACAACATGAACAAAACATGTATTTACCATTCGCTGTCTAGCTTCTTCAAAGGCACGTTTTTCCTCTTCTAAACGCTGTCTTGCTTCTTCCTCTGCCTGCCGCCTTTGATTTTCCTGTCTTTGTCTTTCAAGTTCTTCAAATGTTACTTTCAGCTTACCAGGAGACACAGGCTCTTGTGTTTCGTTGTCTTCATTTTCACCCTGCGAAAGAAAAATGAAATAGTTATATCTTAAATAATAGATATTTATTTCTTAGATATTTTTAGATGAGTGGTTTACCATGACAAATGAAAGGCACTTGGTTTCCTTAAGGAATTGGTTTTGTTCCTCAGATTTTAGCTTCGTTTCTTCAGCCTGTCTTTCTCTGTGTTCTGCTCTCTCCTTTGCTGTGTTCTCAAAGTTTATATTCATCTTCCCAGGTGTTTTGGTGGGTTTTACAGGCACTACTGTAACTAGCAGTGAATCATCTCCTTCCTGTCCAAAAAGATATTTATTATATTTTCATAAAGCTTGACTTCTAGATGGACTCATTTCTTAATGAAACTGTGTTTTTTACCTTTGTGCACCAAAGCGTCCAAAAGAATTACTTGTATTAACAACAAGAATAAACCCATCTGCCTGAGGCAGTCACTAGTTTTCTTGTAATATCTGAAGAGCATCAAGGCTGAATTACATTTTAAACATAACTGCTGGCAAACTCCTTGATTTCTTTACATATTTTCATTAACTGTTAGTTATAAATATTCATGGTCTGGAGAAGAACAGGTGAAACTCTGAATACATAGCAACTGCAGCCACACTCTAGTTCCAGTCTTGCATTTAGTAAGTAAAAGATACACTGTGGTTGGAATAAGCTAGTAGTTCTAGAGAGCAATGTGTAATTTGTCAGGCAGAGTAATTTTTTTGAAGGATGTTGCTGCTTCAAAACTATTTTCACAGCTTACTTGCCAAACTACATTTTACCCAGTTTTTTTTCACAAAATACCATGATTAACAGGGATACTGTCAAATAACTTAAAACTAATGTTTTTTTTGGTTTTTTTTTTGTTTGTTTGTCTTTCCAAAACTGTAGTAGGAATGTGATTTTCTTGTGTTAGTGAAAGACAATAGGACCTTTGGACCTAGGTTTCTGAAATTAAACATTTATTTGCAAGACTTATAATACAAACCCATATAGTAAATTAGTCAATTTAAAAAAAAAAAACAAACCTGAGTAAGGTGTTCAAACCTCTGTATATTGACAGAATCCCCTTTTAATTCCAGGTTTAAGGCAAAGAGCTTTTAAGATGATACTTTCCAAAGCAAGAGGACTTAGAGTATCATTGCCAGTATACCTCAAATTATTCTGGTGGCTTTGAATATTTACATTTTAGATGTTTTTAACTAACCACACAGTATTCACAGTAAGACTATTTCAAACTTAAATAAACTCACTTCAAGTACAGACATATAGTTCCATATACTTAAAAAAATTGTTAGCTTCTTGGTTGAATTTTAATTAGGTATTTGTGTGCCCTTTTCTAAGTTTTCCCAGCCCAAATTACAATAATAAAACAAAGTGAATAAAAATGTAGGTGAACATTTCTTTAAAAAAATCTGATTACCTCTGCTGCTGATTCAGTTCCCGTATTGTTAAAGTCATCAATCTATTAAATGAGAATTTCATATGATTACGTTACTTTGGCTCTTTGCCTTAGATTTGCAAACATAGAACTGGAAATTCTTTTTGTATCAGTGATATGTATGTAGCACTTAAATTCACAGAGATGGTGATGACTGAACCTTCGTTGGAATACTTCAGATAGGTTAGCTTGTTGAGGAACAGGGAACATGACATAAAACATCACACAGAAAGTATGCTAAAGCATTCTTAACACTTCAGTGATGAACTGAGAAGGGTACTTTAGATGTCCATTCTTCATTTAAGCATTCCAGAATTGTGTAAAAAGAAAAAAAGCTAAAGCAAGCTCATTGATTATTTCTGATTCAAGTGACATTGTCTTCCCCTCAACTCCTGCAAAGCGCCTATTGCTGTATTTGCTTCATATGGTGCCTTTATATGTTACCATCTAAAACTAACGTACTTTCTAAAATTCTACGTGGTATGTATTTCTGCCTTTCAGAATAGATTAAATATATGCTAGATGCATTTCCAGTTAAAAGTCCAGTTTTAACAATGTTAAAAGTCTTAGTAGAAAACGCTATCCAAGTCCTTGTTGAACACTGACTCCTCCTAGAGCACCGTTTTTCTTTTCTTGCAACAAAACCAAACTATCTTTTGGTTAAATAAAAATTCGCTTATGGTTCTAGTCTGTCATTTAGATGTTCACTCTCACTGCAGTATTTGCAGCACTGAAGAAAACTTAAAAAAGAAGTTAAATATGATACCCCAATGCAAAATTCTGCAAAAGACAAAATTTGCTTTATGGGCATCAACAAAAGTTGGAGTCTGTTCACATATCTATGCAATAAAGATTCACAAAGTGGCAAAGGAATAAAACATGATCTGAACCTTCACGATTTATGATTTTTACTGCATTAGTATCTTCTCATTTTTGCCTGCCAATGGCATGTTCTTATTTCTTCTTGCTTGCCTTAGTTCATCTATCACTGAACTGTATTCACTAACGTATAAGCCAAAATTGTCTAAGGTAAGGGTTGGTAAAATATAAGAAACATTTTAAAATTAGTTTAGTAAATTCTATAAACTCTTGTGTACATATGACACCAAAATTTGTGCCTGATTCACATTCCTACCAGGTTTATGCCTGCCTGGTTTCATCTGTAACTCAAGTTTAGTGCTTAAAAAAATTGTTACCATAAAGAAGGGAAGATGAAGATTCTCTGAACATTATTGCCCACTTCCATCCCACTGAGCATCTCCCATGTAAACCACCACTATCAGAAATCTTAAGACCAAATCTTTCTGACCAATACAAAACTTTTTTTCTTGTGTTGATTGTTTACAATTATATCCTGACTACTGTGATCAGATGGACATACCTCCTGTGCTTTTTTTGCTAATTCTCTTTGAATTTTTCTTTTCTCAATCATATCTTGTTCAATTCTGCGCTTTCTTTCTTCTTCCATTCTTTTTCTTTCTTCTTCTTGCCTTTGCTTCTCCATTTCTGCAAACTTGCCTTTAACAGTTCCTGTGAATATGGAATACACAGTTCAGTAGTTACATCTAATACTTATCCAGTGAATTATGTGGCCTTTAAAATCGGGCCTCTCTTACCTATTAGCTTTGGAACATAACCTTTTTCTATTTTGGATGATTTTGCATCATCGTCTTCATCAGATCCAAGCAGTTCTTTCATCTAGTTGATGAAACACAGAAAGTAAATTGTCTTTATACCTTAAATAAAATTCCAATATTACTGTCTTTAAAATAATGTGAAAAGATTTTCACATCTCTTATTGAATATTAAAATAACACAAAATATTTGCAAAGAAAATAACCTCCTGCTTTCTCCTGTTCCATTCTCTCTCTCTAACATATTGTTCTTTTCTTCTTTGCTTTTCATCTCTAGATCTCCTTTGATTTCTTTCTTCCCTTGCTTTCTGCATAGCTTCAAATTTATCCTTTACATCACCCTTGTGAAGCTTGGGCACATAGGATTTTTGGACGGGTTTAGATGAAGAAAGCAGAATCTTGGTGAAGAAATAGAAGAAATGAAGATAAGAAAAAGAAAGTTGAAACAGATGGACAGAAATATTCTGATAGATTGGATTAGAAAGAATGTAAGAACATAAAACAGAAGTACATTTGGGATTATGAACTTTGTGCCACTGGCCATCGTCTCTAAGCAACATTGTATTTGTTCATAAATAGTAATAAGTACTAAAATATCCAAAACAACATTTAGCATTGTATTAAACTTAGGCTATAAGTAACTGTAATGAATAGCTACATAACTAAGTATATTAACTTATGTACATTTTCAATTACTATGGCTTTAAAAATTAGATACGGATTTATATTGTTGCTTTGAATCATAAGCAGTCACCAAAGAGCCTCTCTACCCCTAACATTTAAAACAGATATAAAGACACAGACATCTAATACAATATGTATGTTTTCTTCTGCAACACTGCAACAGCCATATATGGTTTTTAAATAAATAGTATTATTTGTTCATTTAAAACTTCCAATACATTATATACTCACTTTTTTAATATTTAGAGAAACTCAGAAGTCCAGTGATTTTATGTTATAAAGTGTCGAGATCACTGGACTTGCAGGACTCCGGTATTGACACAGCTACTGGACACTTCTTTGCCAATGCTTAGTCTGTGCGTGTCCAAACAGCAAGAGAAGTTCCCACTTTTCAGAACTACTGTGAAGTTTTCTCTCTTTTTACTGTAATGACTACAGGAATGCTCTCAGTACAGTAATGCTGAGAAAACTGGCTGAAAACATTCCATGTTTCATATCTTCCACCCAAACCCATAGTTTTTGTTCCTGCTTTTGTTCCTGTTGTTCAGTCAGCCTATGTAGAAGAAGAAATATTTGCAGTAGCCTAATATTTACATTTTAGAATTAGATGTGGATGTTGCCCTGAATTTCTCCCAACGTTTGAAGTTTCTTCATATTTTGTTACCTTTATTTTGCCTGTTTTTTTTTTTTAATAACACTGAGAGCATATTTCACAGATTCCATCAAATTAGATTGTTTCCTTAAGCTACTCTGAAGTGCCCTTCAATTGTCTTAACACACCAGCAATACCAGCAGACTTCCAGTATAATTGTTTGTCTTTTACAATCGTTTGTCATATTACTCTTTTTGCAAGCATCAGTTGTAAATTACTACATTACTTTGATTACTTTAAAATTGGTACATACCTCAGTTTTCTGTGCAATGTCATTCATGGCTACTGTATTGTGCTCTGCACCTGGTACGTTTAAGATTGCTTTCAGTTTCTACCTGAAAGAAACAGTTGTCGTTATATTCCTTTTTTTTCTTTTTAAATGGTGCTTTAACCATCTTCCTGTAAATAAGTTTGCGTAGGCTGAAATCAATGTATCACAATTTCATTTGGTCCTTTGAGGCTTTTGAAGACATGAATAGGTTCTAAGTATGCAATGGTAATTAAAAGAACAAGCTTATGATTCACTATTCATGCTCATAACCCCTCTATGTAGTCCTAGATATTGGTAGATACTGGGTTTTAATTTCCATTTAGAAAAAAAAAAAAAGAAAAAAAAGAAAAAATAACTTGGAGCCAAGCTCTGGCTGCTCTGGCTGGTGTGTTACGAAACTGTTTTTCTCAATACTCATGCTAGCAGAAAGGAATGTGCTCTGCACCTCCGCCGCTCCGCTTCAGTCTGATGGATGAGTCAGTGAGCTCAGGTTGCGTGAAGTTTACAGAGCGCTCCGGCCAAAACTCCGCAGCCTGCTGGAGACGCTGCTTCGCCTTCATACGGCCGAGAGGAGGAAAGATGGCCCCGTGGCTGGGGGGACCTACCTGCGTTGCAGAGATGCAGCTGGATCTCCTCCCTGGGTGAATGCTCTTGCTTGAGTCTCAGCCAGGCTGGCAACCCTCTCAGCTCTTCACCCAATATGGGAATACAAAATAAAGCTTTCCTTTCTCCTAGGGCTATCCTAGGGAAAACTAGCCCTAAAAACTATGAAATGAGTTAGGTAAGCCACATACATACCTTAGAGAAAGTATTTATATCATTTAATTGTGGGCTGGAAATTGCACTGCATTTTTTAAGAGAGAAATGTTTCAAATTTTAAATTACGCTGTACTTTTTAGGAGCCTAACAGAAAGGCGCTTCAAGTTCAGGACAAGCCTTTTCCTTTTTTTTCTCTCCCCTTTTTTTTAAATCATCAGGTCTATCAGAGCTTGTGGGAGGAAGGAACTTATGACATGACTCCAGTGGCATTTCTCTCTGTACTGTACCATGCCCTGAGTCCCAGGCAAGCCTAAAAACTCAGTGTGCCAAACGTGGTGCAAACAAACGGACTCAAAGGCTCAAAGTGAAAAGGCTAGAAAAGTAGCTTACTACTGGAAGGGACTTCTCACTTGTGGTTTAGAGGAACTGAAGTCAGGGTATCTCATGATATGGAAAGTTAAGTTCTTAATAGTTCTTAGCCTTTACATTCTCTAATTCTTAATTACAAACAGATTATATACATGGGAATTTTACATGGTGTTAAAAATAATGAACATTAAGAGTTGCTGTTATATCAGCTCTTTGAAAATACACCACCGTCATCAGTGCTCATTGGTGCTGCCGTTGCTATACAGATCGGATGAGGTTCTTAGGTATCTTGGGATGTTCTTCCAAAGGAAAGCAATCACAACATACGAAATGAGCATTTAGCTACCAATCCCTGCCCTGATTTACAGATTCCAAACTCTTCAAATTCAGCTTCAACAGAGGTGTCCTGGAGAACACCTGAGTGTTCCTTTTCAACAAATGAGTATGGAAAGTCATTCCCCCCCCCCCCCCCCCAAACCGGAGTTGACAAATACCTCATTTGTAGACTGATAGGAATCCAAGGCATTTCAGTTTGTCACTTGTGAACACATGAACATAAAAGTACTAAGTTAGTTCCTATTTAGCCTGTTTCGGATCAGCAACAGCGTGTTAAAATTCTGTTGTGTCTAGAAAGGCCGATAACTTCACTAGTATTCTTGTGGTCTCAAGGTCCCCATACGCTTTAATATGTGTTTGCGTATTATGCAGTTGGGTTTGCACCTCTTTGTAAGCTTTAGCTTACTTCATGCATGTAAGTAAAATCCCCATTGTGATCAGTATAACCTTAAAACTAGTTAAAATCCTTTGACTTCCTCATTCTTCTAAGCAGGTCTGAGAGAAGTTCTTCTCTGTTCTCTTCTTTTGCTTCTCTGCTATGTTAATTTCTTCTTCCCTACTCATGGCCGATAGCCTTGTACTTAAGCACAGAAGCTGAATACAAGTTTTAGTGCGTGAGCCCATCAGAAAACAAAGGAACATCATGCACTGGTACAATTCATGCACTGAAGTAGCCTAGGACATAAAGACCTTCTAGCCTTCATACAGGGCTGGAGCAGAAAAGTAAGTCCCAAAGGTGATCTTTCACACGGAATTCCATTTCACCTAAACACCTCCAGTGAAGGTTACTGCTAACCTTCACTACAGCAACGTACCCTATCTATGTGGCTCCCTCTGAAAGTCATTTGAAAACTGACTATTCCAAAGTCTGATTTGCTTATTATATGCAATTAATTGTAGGAAGAAGATTATGTTTCCAAGTCTAAGAACACAATTTAGCTTTTGAGCTTTCGGATCAACTTTGACTTGAACCTTTCTGATGGCTCTAATTACTTGCACCCCTTGACAGTGTCACTAAGATTGCTGACAGCAGTGAGACCTTCGCTCAAATAACCAATCTGACATTTTCTTTAACAGTGCAAATGTTGGAAGAAATTTTTTTGCAAATTCCTGCTGTCTGAACTTCCAAAAACGTGCAAGTCCCACAGGTTGTGGGCCCTCAAGATGGCAGCTACGTTTCTGGCATTTGGATTACTGCCATATCTGCTATTACTTTAGGCTACTTTCCAGTTCTTTGGCATCACTAACTCTTAATATGCTTGAAGGTTAGCCAGCTGGCTCTAAGATATTTTGCATCTGCAAGTCATCCTACCTCCACCTTTGATGCTAAAAGATAGGCATATAAAGCAGTAGGGCATTACTACACATGATACCACCCATGTTCGCACTTTCATCTCTCTCCGTGGCAGTGAAACCTTGAGCAGGAACAGCAGCAGGACCCTGCCTCAGGCACCCCTCAAGGCAGAGGAGTAATTTCCAATAAAGACAATCCAGTACCTTTAAGAAAAAGAGCACTCCTTGACTTTTGGCTTGGGTCCGTGAGGCAGTGACCACTGCTTCAGGAACAAGAGTGGATTGAAGCTCCTTCGTATCTGCCTTATCATTAGGAGAGGATCTACACAATGTTGCTTAGAAAACCAAAGTGGCTAAGAAGTACTGACACCTCCAAATCGTGGAAGAACAGTGCCTTCATCATCTGCCAATAGCTTTGCACAAAGTATGAGGTAATAAATTGTCCAACACAAGAAACTGATATATTTTATTTTCTAACAATAGCTACTTTTAAATAAGGTATCTTCCTACCAATTCCCTTTTGAGAGGAACTAGGTATATATTGAAGTTGTATATATATCTCCTTGTTTTCTAATAAGAATTTTCCCATAGAGTTCATCTAATACAAGTCATGCTTATTCTTTGAGGCAACAAGAGTCTACTTGTATATGTACTTCGGAAAAGATTTGTCCTCCTATTATGAAGCTGTCCAATCTTAAGATTCAATCTCATCTTCTCTTTTATTATATCTTACATTTTCTTTTATTTCCTGAGATCATGTTTCCTCCGATATGTCTTGATTTGTTACGATCATAGCATTTTTTTAATTTTTCACACAGACTCCCTAAAACCTTACTTCAGGCAAAATAATCGAAGTGAACAAAGAAAACTCTTAAGGTCCCCTTAAGGGGACGCAGAAGGTTTCATGGCTCACAAGTCCCAAAATCCACCTCCTTAAATTTAATTAATTTCCATTTCTGAAAGGAGGTCGGACTCCACGATTGATCAAAAAATGTTGTGAAGCTTTGACCAAATAAAAAAACCTCCCATAAATAATAAAAATCCCCCTTCATTAGAAAACATAGAAGTTCTTGATTTTCAGTGGAGTGATTAACATCCTCACACGAGATGCAGAAAAATACCAGCGTTTTCCTGAACTGAATACTACTCTCTACAATAGGAGTACAAAGCTGGGACTTTAAAAAAAGTCTAGTTCCTCTGTGATTTCTCCTTTCGGGAGGCCCCCCTGCTGTCCTATGGCTACTGTGAGTTATAAATAAGCCCTTCACGGCACAGCCCAAGTTACGTTCACCATCTGTCTCCTCTTTGTGATCTACTTGCAGGGAAGACTCCATTATATAAGAAAAACATATTGTGAGAGTTGGAAATTCACTACTTGCAGCCAAAGCACTTCGGAGAGGAAAACGCAGTCCACAATGTTAAAATATTTAATGAACTATTACATCGAGCTGGAAAGAGGAGGGGAAAGAGAGCGATGTTCAGCATTTATATCCTTACTGTAACTAGTCTGGAATGACACTACCAGTTGTTGTACTAAATTACAGACACCAAAGCAGATACTAAAATTATCGTGCATAGGGGAAGATCCTGAACTGGCACAAACCATCAGCTCCACTGAAGCCAATGAGTTATGACAACTAACACCAGCTGTCTAAACTTCACATTTTGTAAAATACAAAACTACTTCCACTCGCTTGTAGTTCCTTCATTAAGTCTTTATAATTAAAGACTAGAATGCTTACCGATAATTGACCCAGATAATTCAATTTCATACACAATCTTTTCCTCAATCTTTGAATTTATCGCACTTCAACATTTATTGAGTCTCATATTATAGTAGAATAGTCCTTGCAGATATGATGTTTTTTATAAAAACTTATTTATTATAAAGGATTTTGTCTATGTCTGTTTATATAACTATAAATACTCTTGTCGTGACAGTGCCATGCAGCCACTGCTGTGTTAAAAAAATAAAATCACCCTTCTCTGTAGAAAAGGTCTGTCTGTTAATTCCTTACTCTCTTCAGGTACTGTTACGGGGTACAGAGGCTCCAGAGCAAATGTAGCGGGGGCTGAGAGACTGCTCCGTTACGGGGGAAGCCCTGCTGAGATCTTCTGGCCCATGATTTCATGTTCCAAGATATCTGCTGATCCTAATCATGAGTGGCAGTAAATTGTGAACTGAGGTCCCAAAGAGAAAAATCAGCGTATTTTGCCCCATGCCATAGTTCCTCCATCCCCCACTGTGTCACAGCAGCTGAAGAGAAACGGTATGATTTGAGCTCATCTCTTGTTGACTTCACTGACAGGACTTCAGAGATCAGGGTACTGAAATGTGGGCTAAAATACTGGACATGCAGCACTACTGCAATTTGCTGCTTCTCTTCTCAGATGACAGGGCACAGCCTGCCTGCCTCTTCTCTGAAATCCTCATGGTCGACTCGGACTGAACGCGGAGCGGTGGTCACTGTGCCCATGCTATGCCTCTGCCGCAAAGGAGAGGTCTCCTGGCTTCCTGGAGATAAGCTGCTGCTTCCACTTGACCAACTCTACTCTGCTGGTAGCGCCGATGCCCACAAAAACCAGACCGTGTGCTACACCTTCATCTGAGGGGGTACGGCTGCCTTCAGTGCTCAGTAAAGGGTTGCTCCTATTGCTTCCTGAACTGCTCTTCCGCCGTCCTTAACCTGCAGCCCCGTTCCCCCACAGCTAGCTTCCAGAGGGCTCGGCCGCCGCACCGCTCCTTGTTAAAGGAGTTTCAAAGCTGAATGTCCAAGTACAGTAAATGACAGGTTGTCTGACTTCTTTCACTGAAGAAACTACTCATTTAAAATATTCCAAATGCAGTCAGAAAAGACTATTTCTTAGGCATGTCTTAAACCATCTCACCAGCTCCTCTACTTCACCAGACTTCTACAGGTATTAGACATCCTCTCATACTTCCATGTGTTTCTTAATACACTCGGCCCTCTTATGACTAATTATTATTTTACAATTTCATTTCATTTCTTTGCACGTTTTGCTAAGAGATCTAAGGTCTCCTAAGACCTGAAATCTAAGGTTAAGGGTTCTATGTTTTCTAGCATGCAGCTACTTGCTGATTAGTTTTCGAAATACTAATACATTTCATTAAACGCGCTTTTTTCGCAGATGTTTTTTGTCTTAGCAGAAGCTCTTATTTACTTAAAACAAACGCTATAATAAATCGTTTGTAAGCTGTCACGGAAGCCCAGTATCTTCTGCCAAGGCACACTGTCTTACCGCCATCACCTTAGGATGAAGCAGAACCTAGAAATGCACTCAGTACACCCTTGCTGCTGAAGACCACACCAACAAAACCGAACTCCTCTTTACGTAGACACATGCGGTTTATGAACATATGGGATTTCCAAGGAACTTTTATTAAACGCACATCACGGAGAGGCAGACTTACGACGGGGACGGCACGGCGCGTCCCCGCGGGCTGGGCGCGTCCCGCCAGCCGAAAGGCGCCCGGCCGCCGCCCGGGCTCCCCGCTTGCCCCGGGCCGCCTTGTGCGGGGCACGGGGACGCGCCAGCTCCGGCGGGATTCCCCGGCGGACACAACCCCGACCTGCAGGAATTTCATTTCAAGTCAGCTACGAGTCGCAGCCGTGGCGGGCGCAGCGCCGTGCCGAGTCCCCGGGCCCCCAGGGGTCCCCCCCGCCCCGCCGCCCCCGGGGAGCCCTCGCCGGCGGCCGCCGCCAGCCGCGCTCGGCACATCCCGTTATCCCTTCCCGCGGGGCCGCGGCGTCCCACCCCAACCGAGGGGGCCCTGGCGGCCCTCCCCGCCCGGGCCGCGGTGCGAAGGGGGTCGCTTCCCCCGACAGACCTCCGGGCTGCAGGTCCGGCCGGCCGCCCCGGGGGGAAGCGGCCGCCGGGGCTGTGAGGGGGCTCCCTGGCGGCGGGGCCGTGAAGCGGCGGAGGAGCCGCCGCGCCCGCAGCCGGTCGGGCCGAGGGGCGCCGGGGGGCGACCAGCCCGGGCCCCGCCGCAGGACGAGGAGCGGGGCAGCAGAGCGCGGGGCGGGCCGGGCGCGACGCGGGGCGGGGGAGCCCGCCCGAGCCCTCTCTCCCACCGGCGGCCGGCGGAGCCGCTCTTACCTGTGAGCGCTGCCCCGCCGCTGCGGCTCGGCGCGGTCCCGGCGGGCGGGCTGGCGGCTGCGGAGCGCCCCTTGGCTGCGGCCGCCGCTCCGGCGCTGCAAGTTTCCATAAAAGTCGCGACGCGCGGCCGGCGCCCGCATTCCAGGCGAGCCCCGCGCCGCGGCAGCTGTCCCGGCCCGGCCCGGCCCGGCCCGCCTCGGCCCCGGCCCTGCGGCGCGGCTCGGCACGCCATGCCCGGCCCCTCGCCGCGGCGGGGGGCGCAGCCCGGCCGCCCCGCCAGGCCCCCCCCGCCCCGCCGCGGACAGCCGCGCGGGCCAACAGGCTTATTTTGGGCTGGAAGCACCAGGGAGCTATAAATAACCGGGGAGGGAGGCCGCCGCTCGGCGTGCGCCTTCCTGGCCGCGCCGTCCCTGCCGCAGGGCAGCGGGCGAGCGGCGGGAGAGCGCTCCGCGGGCGGTGCCGGCGGAGGGGACGGGGCGCCGCAGCCTCCGCCGCCCGCCCGCTGTGACCTGCCCGCGGCTGAGGCGGCGGCAGCCCGGCTGCTTCAGGGCCGCATCCCCAGAGCTCGGTGCCTCGGGTAACGGCAGGGTCCCGCCACCCAGCAGCTCATTACCACCGCGTACTTACGACTACCGCAGCCTCGGCGAACCGCCGCCCTCAGCTGCCGGCCCCGGAGCGGAGCGGGCGGCAAGCGCGGGACTGGCGGAGAGCGCTCCGCCGCCGCTGGTTCGTGCCCCGGCGGCGGGGAGGCTTTATACCGGCCGCGGCCAGGTCCTGGGCCGTCGTAAGGCACATGGAGAGCAATCGACTAATAATAGTAATGTGACAGCTAGCTGGTGGAGCGGAGAGGAATCGAGCTAGCGCCAGACCTGTGAGACGGGGAGCGCGCTGGGTTTAAAGCAGCGCCCTTCTCTGGAAACTTTACAAAGCAGAGGCAGAAATGTGATTTTATTACAACTGAACACATTCCTTTTCCTGCTTAGAGACGACTCGTTTCCTACATGTTCAATAGCAAAGTCTCCAGTCCAGAACTTTCTTCTTCCTATCTCACTTGTACTGCGTCTGCGACAACGGAGCCTAACTTTCAGCTGGATCATAAATATTAGGACGATTACCACATGACCTTAGGCTTTGCGAATCTCAACAATGGCCATCCAAGTGAAAACACAAAACGTGTTTGTCTTCTGAAGGCCAGCGCAGGAACTTTCCCCCAGTGCCACCCTCCGAATAGCTGCACTCCTATTTCTGAAGCGAAGGCACAAGGTTTCAGTTAAGGTAGGGGTTTCGACTCTCAGTAAAATAACAGTTTTCAGCAGACGAACACATATAACACATGAAACAAATCTGGGTGGATCAAAGCATATATACATTGCCCTTCTACAGCAGTAAGGATTAAACACTTTATGTTCTTCATTTCGTTATTTATATTACCCCACAAAGGAAGTCTTATTCCACAACTGGAGCTGGCTATAGCAGTTTGGTTTGGAAACAATCCTGGAAAAACTCATCTCCTAAAACCAAGGAAAGAGGCAACAGCTTGGCATAGAGAGATGAATGCAATTCAACCATTCTGCTTCGTGCGATAGGCAGGGATCTCGCCAGCTGAGCAACCACCGCCCGGGTCGCACCACTTGAATCTGCTTCGCCTGCATCATGTCCGCAAGCCACGATGGCCACCCTTAGGTTGGGGGTTTCTTCATTTATTAAGGTGTCTGGCTGAATCACTTTTTGACTTCCAAGACTAGAAACACCAATATTTGGCTTTTTGATGGATCACTGGCCTATGTATTGACAATTTATCAATGCTGTGAACCATTTAATTGAAGCAAAATTAAACAGGTCAACAAAATCAGTTTAAACTGGACAGCTCAAAAGCTGTTTCCATTCTGTTTCTTTTTCATGTATAAATTTTGTAATAGTTGTTTTCTGTCGGATTTCAGGGAGCAAACTCAAGTTTTAGATACAGTTACAGGAGCAACAGTCATTTCACTGAATTATTTTATTTAATATACACAACTGCAGTTCATTTAGGCAATAGAAAGTTCACAAATACGCTTACTCTGACACTTGATTTGACATGTTTAGTTTGATAGAAACCAAAGACTACAAAAGTGAAGTATAATAATTATTAAGAACACATTAAAAGTGAGATTATTATTACAACTAAATTACAAATGATATAAATATTTGATTCTTGTCTAATCCCTACACATTCAACATTTCTGATCTTAGGAGTACAGTTATGGCAGAAGAGGATGGCTTTTAAATTTAGCTTGTTCTTATTAGCGTTGGAAAGTAGTATTCAAAACTATTTAAAAATTTAGAGATTATAAACTAAATTCTGATTTTGCTTATGAATTCACTAAAGTAGAATTGCACCACACTATCGTTGCTTTGGTGCAGCTCTGGCACTTGTGTTTTCAAAGATGGTGGACTTTTGAAATTCTTAAGCCATATGGCTGGTCATCAACAGATATTCTTTATATGCCTTCTTAGCTAAGGTGCATAAACCTTCGGTTGAAACAGAACCAATCCCAGTTCTGTGTTACAAGGAGACAGCTATCTCCCATTTAAATTCATAGCTCTGTCTCTGGAGTTAGGAAGGACAGAATAGATGAATGCTTTTTGGGAAAAGGTCCAGAGAGACCCAAAGGAGATCAAAAGCCTCCCCACACGTACCCGCGCATTTCCCTCCTCCCCTCTCTTTTTCTCCCTTCCCCTCTCTCTCTCTTTCTTTCTTCCTTTCTTAACTGCTTCTGAATCAAATAATTGTTGGTGATATCTTACAGCACCCAGATACTGTAACTCTTATTTTGGATGCAAAATACATCCGTCCAATTTCCAACCCGATTCTATGGACTCTTGAGACCTCTATGAGCGCATGGAAGTGCTCCTGATTTAAAGGGAGACATTTGTTTAAGCCAGATATTATCAGGTTCTTACTCATTTTCTAAATATTTTGGGTTTCATTAGACCTTTTTCATTCTTCTGTTTAAAAAAAAAATCCTTTCAGTTTCAACAGAAGATTGACTTTTAAATTATCTGGAAACATTTATAATCTCACGTGCAACGTTGTTGCACTTTCTCCAAGAGCTTTTTATAAATAATATGAAAAATATTATTTATATACTCACTCAAATATACATTTCCTGCTGTGAAAAAGCGCGTTTCGGTTTTTCTGTGATGAATATTAAGGTGTCATTTTCTTCGTATCATTTTATTAGACCAGACAAATCACAGCAGACAGTTTCCTTTGACACACTGCAACCTCCAGGTCGTAGGTTTGCTGTGGAACATGCCACTTTGTTACTGCTTTTTCCAGCTATTCCTATTGATTCGGAACCCAATGAGACACCTTACTGTTCCATCCAATTCCACTCATAGACTTGCAAAAAGCTGCCAACATACAGATGCTTTTGAGCAGTATGATCGGGGGAGATAAGTATGTTTAAGCTAAGTGAGATGGGTGAAAAAACCTTCACATTCTGTGGTACTGAAGACATACTTTGCGGAGAAAAATATAGGATGGAGCATGGTGCCAAATTCAGCGACTTGAATGGTGGAAATAGGCCAACAGCAGCACTTGGAATTTCTGTTTTATTACACATAGAAGCATACTTTTTTTTTTTTAATAAACTGTAATCAGTTGGCATTTCACACAAGTCATATGACACATCTTCATTACTTTTATATTTATCAAATGAGTACAACAAAGGAGGAATATGTCAGCTTCAGTAAAATCTATGGAATTACACAGATCTTCCTTTTCAAATACCATTGTTTTGGGTTGTGTTTGCAACAAAAGTTGAAATGTTTCTAATCAATGTTTGTTTCAATGTGCTAGATTTTAACAACATGCTTCTCAAGTATCTGAATATTTAGAATTACTCTGTAATTACTTACTCTGTATTACTTGACACAGCATAGATTCTTGCGGGCTGGCTTTGTGCGGCAAAGCATATGTAAGTGTAGTTAAAAGCCTAAGCTAACTATGAAACATTGTTTCAGTTTACAGAAATTCAAAGATTATAGATCATCATTATTTATTACCTCTAGCACAGGAAAAAAACATTACTGCAAGTTCCCTCATGCCTCCTTACTGTGCTCTGCCCCTATCTAAAGCTCAGGGTTCCATACCCTGAGCCACAGTTTTGCATTGCACTTAGACGGCCACAATTCCTTACATCTCCTCTTAAATAGACACCAGACTTCCTAACAAGGAAGGGAGGAAGACGGAAATGCTTTTAATTATAAAACACAGCCTTCGATTCTGTTTCATGATTAACAAATCTCATCATACATCCTTATTTAAAAATATATTTTGAAATGCTACATATGAACTGAGAATGGTATTAGTTTATTTACCACCACCATATAAAGTAGTCAACAGTTTTAGAAAAAGGAAAAGTTTTAAATTAATTGATGAAGCTAGCATAGCTTTTTGAATATAAATAAGTGCTCTCAAACACCTTCATGATTTTTAGCTATTTTAAAACAAAGTAAAAAATGCATACTGGAAGTCATTCCTGCTCAAATGGTGCCTGCATTTCCTGCATCGCTCTATTACACTGTAGTACAAAATGACTGCTTACACCCACACGAATGTAATTTCAGGCCAGTAGCAACATGTTCAATTTTGTGAGTGTGATTACTTTATTGCACGTGTCACATGAATCAGAGACTGCATATACCCCAGTTGAAACACCTTCTAGATCTAGACACACAATGATTTGGAGACTGTGTAATGAACATTTTGTACTGTAAGCCTTTAAAGGAAACAACTCCATCAGCTTCACTTACAAATTATCTGTGCAAAAGTACAGCATTTAATAAATAAACTTTACCCAAATATTACAGAAAAAAGCTTTGGGATACATTAAGTATAAATACAGTGACAGCTGAGCTGCAAATTTAATTTAGGTATATACAATAATATGCTCACCAGTTCGTTTTGCGGATGTACATTTAACCTCCCTGAGTCCTTTTCCATACTTAGCGACATGATACATTTTCAGATGCTTGCTCAGTAACAGCAATGATAGCTTCGGCGTTAGAGAGAAAGGTGGGAAGGAGTACATCAAAGTGCGCTCCATTTCATTTGCCATGGATTTTAAGCTTACTGTACTTTTGCTTCTAAGAGCCCGCTGGTCATGACATGCCCGTGACCGCTTACACAAGAACTGACGTGTCTTAGCGAATCTGCTCCAAGATAGGCCATTAAAAGTTCAGTGTGTCGGATTAATAATTGCATAAGATCTTCAGCCAAACTCTCCATAGTTGAGTATCTCACCTTTTCAAAATCAAAAATGTCTTTGAGGAAGAAAAGCACTTGATCCTAGTGGGGAAAAAGAAGGAAAAAAACTTGTATTCACTTACAAGAAGGAAAAAAGTATGCAACACTAGCTATTTCTTTTACACGTTTCCTAAAAACATCCATTTATGTATTCTTTCGGTGCTAAGATAGGAGTGCACTAAAATAGACTTTGCAAAACAGTTCTAGACTTAAAAAAAAAAATTAATATGAAAATATTTATTTTCATGATTTCTTACTGTTAGTCTTAATCTTAGGAAAATGCAAATGTATGCCTCTAAATAAGATCCTCATTTCTTTTAATCTGGAAGATTTTAAAAAAAAAAAAAAAAAGATAAGTGGTAATTAAAAAAAAGTTGCAAACCTTGAAGAAGCAGCATAGGTCATAAAGGGAATTTCTAGGGCCCAAAAAGCCCCACGCCAGAACAGGGCTGATATGTTCGCATATAGCATAGAAATGTGCAAAAAATCCATCAGGCACCTAGTGATGTAAAAATTGTAGACAAAAGTTACACACTAAATTTAGTACAAATCTCTATTATATAAAATTAAATCTTCAGAAAAGCCTGAAACACCTACTACTTCAGGGCAGTGGTAACTTGAACTCCTTTAAGTTATATGGCAACTGTACCAAACAATTGTCATGATTTTTTTTAGAAAAGGTTCTTACTTCAGTGGTACTTTGTATTTTAAATATTTTAAAGATTCATCGGCATAAGCTCCAAAAGATCATGAACAATCTACTCTGACTCCCATATGACAGATCAGATAATTTTATTCAGTTATTCCTGTTTGAGCCCCTATACACTATGTATAGCTGAAACTTGCAAAAAAGTAAGCAAACTGCAGTTTTGAATGGAAAAAAATTACACCTTACAAGAATCCATCTTTAAATCTAAAGAAAAACAAAATATCTGTGAATGCCCATCCTGTTGTCACTTTTACAACCTACAGGCACTCATAAAATATAATATAGTATAAATTTAATACCATATATGGATGTACAGTTTATTTTATATACTCATATATTTATCATTTTACAACATCAGTTAATTTATAAAATCATAAAAATAGAAATTAATCATAAATTAAAACATAAAATACCACATAAAGAACTGTCTGTAAGTAAATTTAAGTTCATCAGACTCCTTGTGGTAGTTGGTCTCTCCCTAACAAAGACTGCCATGGTGCTTAACTTTATCCACTTCCGAATGACTGCAGCCCTTCGGCTGGGGCTGCATGGCTGGAAGGCGCGTCCCCTGGGTGGTGGATAGGGGATCCCTCTCTGGAGGGTGCACTGGATAAAACTGAAGAAGGTGCCGCGAACCAACGCAGCCTAAGGGAAGGCCACCCTGACAGAAAAACCACTGGCCCTCCAAGTCATGGGGGTTGGGCAGGAGGCCAACTACCTCCTCCCGGAAAAAAAAAAAAAAAATAAAAAGTTGCAGAAACGATGAGCATCAACTCGGAGATGGAGAAAATCAGTAATGAAGTGAGGAGGAGGAGATGGAACTGGATCGGTCATGTCTTGAGGAAAAAACAACAGAAGACTGCGCTGTGGCCCTTGGGACTCCAGAGCACGCAGCTGCAGACCGATCGAAGTGGAAGAACGATGTTCGCGCCTTGTGTGCCTCCTGGCACTGAGAGAATTCAGATTCAGATTCAGAATGACTGCAGCAGCGCTGATGAAAGTAGTCCCAACGAGTAAAATTACTCACACATTTACAAACTTATAAATATTTAGACTTCAGTATACAGAGGAACTACAGAGTAAGGTAGTTGTGCATTGAACTAGAGATGAAAATAATAGGTTACTATAACATCTATTTTGGAAATATAATCCTTTTATATAAATAGATCTTTTCTACACTAGTTTTATATAAAATTTCCAATCATATTGACACAGGGATGTAACATCTCAAATCTTAAGACATGAGGACCTTTTGCAAAATACCAACTTACATTGGAAGCTACTTTTTTTACGATGAAAGATGTCTTTAGCAGCTAGCAGTCACGTAAATCGCTATTCTTAGAGAAAGGTGTCAGTGTCAATCACTTCAGCAGAGATTCCTCACCTGTGGTATGCAAAACCACTTCTAATGGCTGTGGATGTCCTGCAGCAAGCCTCAACTCTGCTTTTGGACTGGCTGTTACAGAGATTGGGCATTTGCCTCCTAGGTCTAATAAAAGCCTCCAAAGGTGGAAGTAAGGAGCTGCTGGCGGAGAGGAGTTCTACTTTGAAATCTGCAGAGAGGTCAGGATGCAGAAGGAGGCTGCAAAGAGTTCCTGCTGCTGGCGAGGAAGATGGTACTTCAGGTAGGTAAAGGGACAGGACTGAATTTTATTTAGCTGTGGAGATGATGCAGGGAGATGGGGTTGAGAATCCTAGTGTAAGCAGGTGAGGTACAAGACTAATAAGTCTGCAAAAAGCTGAGGTACGTGTGTGGGGCCATAAGTCAGAGAAATTACTGTCACCACTGTTGACTGGACCTAAACTAGGTTGAAAATCTTCCAGCTAAGACTTTTTGCTAAAAAACTGATATTAGGGCACCATGAGCTAAACTTACACAATTGGCAGCCTCTTGTCTAAACTAACATGTCTACAGGATTAAGGGTTCATCTGTAATTTATTTTGCCAAAGCTACAGGACAGAACTTCAAGTTCTTAGGAGCTGATCAGTAACTTTGGTCCACATAATTTGCAAGGCAACTTACCTTCATTTGCTGTCTTTTCTGCTTCAGTACTGACCAACAGCTTGAAGCCACAGCCTAAATGTAAAAAAAAAAACCAAAAAAAGCCCAAAACCCTGCGTAACTTCATTATAAGAGAAATTATCTTTCATCTCAAAAGAACTGATCTGCAGAATACTGTATTTCTGTATTTTGGGGATTTGTATTTTCTTCTGTATTTTGGGGATTTGTATTTTCTTCAGTTTCAATCTTGTGATAACACAAATTTTAAAACTATAAAACATCAGCTGATACAAATAACTAATTTTATATGTAGTTCATAGTTGTGATTTTCAGATCTCACTTTGCAACATTTTCTTTAGTTTAATTCAACTGTAATTTGGCATCCTTGACTGATTTTACAGTTGCAACAGTTAGCAACATTCACTGGGTTTAACTGAGGACCAGTCTCTCATACACCAAAGTGCGTGCTCAGACAGAAGTAACTATTTTAGATATTAAATAGCATGTGAACACATTGAAATGTCCTTTTTCATTTTAGCAAAAACATTCTTGCAATAGCTTCAGATTCAGCTAAAGAATTTTGTCCAAATATGGACCTGTGAAATACAATACACCTTTTTCTTTCCTCTAGAGGGAATATTTAAATTGAAAGAGAAAAATAAAAGGAAAACTAGCAGTTTATAGATATAAATGGATGAAATGACTGTAGTATCTCTACCAGCTGACCACAGCAGCAGCCTGTATGTCTGTAACAGAGGGATGAGATCTATCTGGCAAATAAACAGGCACATCTGAAAAAGCATGAAAGGTTATCAACATTTGAATGCCTGTATTGAATTAATTTACTTTTGTTTGCTTGCACTTTTGTGCCTTATGGCTGAATCTCTGGTATACGAACCAAAACATGTATCTAATATCTAAGATGTGGCTAACAAACTTCCCTTCTAAAATTCTACTTCCTCAGAGAAAACTCCTTTTTGCAGGACAAGTTAAAGTATTTCCTCCAATACTTTCAATCATTCTACATATTTTGGGCCCAGACTTGTAGCTTTTAAATTGCTATTACGACAAAACCTGATAATACAATCTGTTTATTTTTTCAGGTACGTATTCAGTTATATAGGAAGCTGAATTAGACTTTACAGTGAGGAAGGATGATGTAGTTTCTTTCCTTCAAAATTAATGCTATTATCAAGACAACATACACAGTTTTTATCCTGCAGTTGTTGTATTTATTCTCGTTTTTACATTGTGCTCTAAGAACATAAAGCAGAGATCGCCAGAAGAACAGTTTCGGCATATACAGCCATTTTATATCAGAATGCTCACACCGATGTTATATTGATCATACCATCTACTTATTGTAAAGTACCACGGAATAATGATTATGTGAATTACATATAAATACTTACTGTTTCTTTAAAAGAGGAATTTAGCCAGCGGTTATTAACTACATTCTGTATAGATATTGGTGGATTTTCTAAATCTTCAAATGAATCCATTAATATGAAGTCCAGAACAACATCATAAAAATTCAGGTTTTTCACCTATATTAAATCAGAACATGATCTAAGTAACCTAGTTTCTCTTTCAGCAGTGGAATTCAGCATGCACCATATTCTAACTGTATATTAACATGCAGATTTGTAATTGTTTTTAATGAATATTAAAGATACTCTGTCAGTAAAGGAGAAGTTAGAAAAAAATATTATGTGCTTTCTGGTACTAAACTGCAGCAGTGGATGCCATTTCTCTAAATCAGCAATGTAAACGAAAAAGAGTTGCCTTTCCCACAATTCTGAATGGTAAAAATTTATTTTTAGATGCTACGGTTTGTATAATTAAGGGTAAAAGCACTTTTCAGAAATCCAGACTCACTCCTCTAGCAGCAAGTTCCATTTCGGTATTATCCCAGTGATCTGTTTGTTCCAAAAAATGTATCATTTCATCAAAGACATCTTCAAATTTCTTTGGATTCTGTAAAGTAAAAGCAAGGAGCATCAAGCAAACTTAACAAGAGAGATGGTTTATTTACACCGGAAAGTGAATTCTGGTACAAGTTACATTAATAATAAAACATTAGTTAAAAAAGGCTTTTACCTTTCGTGCTCTCACAATTAAAGCAGACAAAATTTTTCGTCCACTTTCAGCAAGAAATATTCTGTTTGCTGTTTCTGAAAGAATTATCTAGAAAAGATTTCAGAAAATATAGACATATTCATTCACAGGTTATACTAAGTGACCTTAAACACATCAATCAAATTTAATATAATTATAACCACGAGTATAGTAGGCCAGCTTTTAATAAGCCTTTGGTGCAAAGGTTCCAAAGCTAATCACAAAACTGGGACTCCTCTGCAAATACGTCCCATTTTAGAATTATAGAAATGTAAAAGCAACAAGAAAATATTTAATTACAGAATATGTTTTAACAATACCTGTACAGGTAGTGCATTGATAGTTTCAATGCCATGTACTTCAAGCTTAACAAGATAGACAGACAAATCATTCTCCTTACTATTTACCTGAAAAGCTTGTCGAATGCAATGAAGCTTAGCAAGGAAGTCACTGTCTCCGAGACATTCAAACATTTCAGTCCTATATAAAATAGAAAAGTTTTCAATGACCATTAAAAAAAGAAGCACAAGAAAATTCAACTAAGTCTAATTCCTAGAAAAAATACCTAGTACAAGTAACTTCTAAAAAATGAGTTCTATATAGAATATTGAACTTTAATTCTTGCTTTTCTTGGAAATAATTAAGTAGACATAAATCAATACCTTAACACTCGTGAATAAATTTTGCCTTCTTCTGCTAAGTGCATAGCTTCTTCATACAATGGGCAATGGCAAAGGGAATCTAGACCATATGTATTACGAATCTCTCTGTGCTCTGTAAGCTGAAAAAAAAATTTTTTGAAGTTCATTAAAGAGATTTATCTTTACAAAAATTATGTTAGCAAACAAATTAAAGAAGTTTTCCTGATATTCTAGTGAAAGATACATCCTTTTCTGCATCTGCTTAAAACAAAGGGGCAACACTCAACTAGTAAACAGAAGAGAAACACCACACTGTTAACAAGACTGTTACTTTGTAACTTTTAAAATCTGAACTCTAGAGTTTCAGGCTTCAAGTTTCAAAAGTTTAATTATTAAAATGGGGGCAGCTTAGTTTTGTTTTTAATTTGCCTAGTAAAGTTTTTAATTTGCCTAGTTAAATCTAATGGGTCTCAAAGCTGTTTAAAAAAAAAATTGTCAGAACGCAAAGTACAGATGATTGCATCATGCAAATCTTTAGGAAGCTGGAAATAGTAACGTCCTCCCACCCCTGTTTTTGTTTCACTGGTAAATATGTCTGCTAGTTACCAAAGCATATCGTATGAAGCATAAGAATCCAGCATTTTACTACAGGCTCCCAAAAAGGTTTTCATTATTGGCGGTTTTAATTTTGTAGTTATCATATAAATTAACATCAACTCATAGACATTTTCAGAGCAAGAAAAAACAAAATCAGATTAAGAAATCGAAGCACATAAATACTAGAGAACTCCTGTTTACAGGACATCATATTTAATCCACAAAACAATAGCTAGCTACAATTTCCACTACAAACATTACCTCATATTATTAATGATTCCAAAAAAATCAGAGGCTTACACATCCTTCAGTTTAGTTAATGACCAGAAAATGAATTCTAACTATTTTTTTTAATCCTTTTTTTTTTTAATATCCTGCATGAGGGAAACAAACCTGTGCTTCTAGGCTATAAAAACAGAGCTTAGAAACATCTTTAAAAAATAATTCTCACAATAATTGAACTATATAAAAATAGTTACCCTATATCTTAGAAAGATTAAAAAAATCAGATTAAAATATAACTTCATGTTAAACTGTCATTAAAATTTTCAAAGAAATATATGCTGGAAAGTTTTTCCTATCACTGAGGACATACAGGCAAGTGCTGGCATGAGACTTCATAAAGACATTAAGAAGTATGCTTCCAGTGTGTCTTCTCCACACACTTTAGTTGAGCCAATTACAGCAACAACAGTTTGGCCAAGTAGGCTTGCCTGCTAAAGGGGAGAATACAAGCACGTGCCAATACTTATTTTTGTCCATGTCAACGTTTAAGCCCATGAATAAGTTACAGAAATTTCAGTACAGAGTTGGTGTTCTGACAAGCGTCACACATTGTTAGATGGTATGTATTTGCTGGAACTTGCACTGATGTTTTGAATCACTCATACCAGTATCTTTTTACTGTAAGCAAATACATACAATTCCTTTCACAAAATTGTCAGGTTCCATTTTAAATTGACTTGTTTGAGTGAAAACAAAAAATAAAATCTGTGTTCCTATACAGATTTCTATAGAGTTCTTGAGACTCAAGTGCTGGGATGATAGCTATGGAATAAGTGAAGGAATAAAAGTTTTAAGGTCAACAAAATGTTATACTTAAATGAGTAGTACACTTTCAGCTTGAAAGTATTTCCATTTTAAAAGTATGTATTTGTTTATCGGTTGTTTTGCTTGGAAGAACAGAGTAGAATAAGCTGACTTCCTAAAAAAGATCTACAGCTATTAAGGCCAAAGATTTTATTCCAATTTAACAATATTAATCATGGCATCAAATTGTGGTTTGGATTCACTAATTCAAAAAGCCCACCTGAAAATTTATGTTCTTATTAAACAAAGGAAGCCACACAGCTTTTAATGGAAAATATATGTGAAAATATATAGGAAGGATAATTTAACGAACTGGAAGAAACATAAATATATTGATTTCTTTCAGATATAAGAAATCAATATACATACAGACAGACACACACACGTGTATATATAGTGTAATAGTTAGAACAGGTATAAACAAGAACAAGTGAGAAATCTTTACTCCAGAATTTGTTTTTCTACATTATGGTTAAGAAAGTATTAACCGTGGAACAATACATACATATTTTCCAAAATAAAGACCAAAACAGAACATAAATAAGTACACTAATTTATTTCTTACCTGATCCAGCTATTACTGAAGCCATAAAACATTCCATTTACTTTATTTCATTTGCAAAGCATGAGAAGAAATAGGTTGTGAACACATATGCACTTTGTAAACAGCTGTCCCTCTCTTGGAGGTTATCATTTCTGTGGTAAAAGGGATTATATTAGTTTTCTCTAGTGAACTTCAGGCAAATCACCTTCTTCAGATATTGAAGCAAATTGACTGACTGTGACTGAATTAGGACTCGTGATCTCTACAGTTAGATGCAGGTAATCTCCATCTGCTGCCAGCAAGCCTGAGATGTTATCATCTTCAGCACACGAAGATGCCTGATCGTAGCCTTTGTGGTTACAGATTAGCATAGAATCTGATACCTGGGAGTCGGGTGAGGCCTTTGATTATATTTAGCTTTTTTTTTTTTTTAAAAACTTCCTCTCATGCTAGCAGATGAAATAAAATAGCTGTGTTACTGTTGTAATGCGTATTATTGAGCTCAAACAAAGCAAGCAGTTAAATCAACCAGCTACAAAGTAGAACGGTATAACTATTCTTCTGCTGAGAAGATGGTTTTGATTACAGATTGAAGTTAGTCCCAACCAAGAACATTTGGAAAGGGGGTGCAAATTCCTCTATCACTGACTTCTCTTAGCATGCAAAAAGAGGAGAGGAGAAAAAAAACCAAAATAAACTGAAAACCAGAAACTAAAACGACCTCTAAGTTTAACTAGAAAAGGTGATTTCCAGACAAGCTCTGAAGCTGCATCGTAATGCTCCTGGCATCATCATGGATTTTCTTTTGATGCTGTCTAGTATTTAAAAATATATTTATATACAAATATTTTATATGTAGATATAAACAATGTATATATATGTAACATACAGTATTATATTTTAAACGGTCTTGCAAACATTCAGTAAGGGCCATTCTTTTTGAGATGAAATAAGGTGAAAGCTTGCCTATATGAACATCCTGGTTCAAAATAAAATTAGTTGAAGATGCTCCAAACACACATGCACATTTCTAACATAGCAGAGTTCAGCTATTAGAAGAATGGACAAATGATATACAATGTTTAACAACATGCAGAGCATACAACATTTTCTAGATAAGAACTTCTCAAACTGACATCAAAAGGAAAATTAACTCTTTCTTGTAAAAGTCTCCAAGGACTTGTTACGTTTGAGGAAAATGGTGGAGAGAAAGGTTAGTTTTAAATGAGATGGTTCACTATAACTACCTTATATGAATTGGCATGCATTCGTGATATGCATTCAGGTACCTGCCTTTTACTGCACTATGTACCCCTTTGCACTGCATAACTTTCCTCAACATTGGTTCAGTATTTATCAAAAATTAGCAGAAAGCCCCAGCATCCCACATCTTGTCATCACAGTAAGGTGGACTCTTGAAAGCTCCTTGAGTCCTTTCTTGCCACTCTGTAGTGAACCCTTCTTTGCACAGTGACTGCCATTTTGAAACTCTTAATGCACCACTAACAATGAAAACGTTGTCCATGCACAGCTACCGAAAGTGCTGGTAGCTGTGAGTAACACGGAGGCTTGTGACGATGGACCTGACATGCCAGCCTCTAAACATCTGCTGTTTCCTCAGTGCCGTGTGGGGTTACATGAAGAAGAATATGAAAATGCAGACAAAGAAGAGTTGAAAAGATGTATCACCCTATAGCAGCAATCTAATCTTGTAATGCTTTACTTCTACCCATTCAAGACTCAAGAGAGTAGTTGGTGACCACTGCACAGGACATTTATGATGACCTGCAGTGGATACCTAACTTCATTATGTTGAAATAATATGTACATCTTCAAAACTCCAAAGCTTGGAGTGATAACTTGTGCCTCTACACCCAGTGCTGCAAAGCAGCCTCTGAAGATTACAACATGGATTGTTTTTGTTCAGATGCTAATGAGTTTTCTCTGGAGAGTTCCGCTTTAAGGCTGCATCTGCCAGTAAAGAGATGCTGAAACCATTGTTGTAAAGCATCAAACCTCTGGAACTTGCAGTAGTTTTTAAGCCTGGGGTTCCCTGACTGCTCTGGTCTAATGAACACACTCCGTACTCTTATTTGACACCCACAAGTTGTTTCTTAATAAGTAGAAAAAATTCTCAGCTGTGCATCAAGACCTTATTGACTACAAAAATAACCACCTACATGAATGTAACAAAAATAAACAATGCTAGACCTTTTAGGAATTCTTGCTTGCTCCCCCTAATAAAAAGGTCAATTTACTGGCACAGTCAACATTCCTTACATTCTGAGAAACTATGCTTATCCTATATTAAAAAGGATGATGATGATCTCTTTCTCTGGGTATCTTTTAAAAGAAGATTTTTTTTAAAAAAAACATAAGCAGCTGCAGGATGAGTGTGAAACATTTTGGGAGTTGGAAGATGTGATAGTGGTTACTAACTAAAACATTTGAGAAGGTACTTTAATAAACTGAAATGATAAAGTGGTGTGTTCTTCCTAATATCTGGCAGAAAACAGGAAGGAAGTTCATGTATTTTCAGGAGCTCCTTCTATACTTACTTGTATATATTACAAGACATCTTATACATTTTCTTTGAGGAAAACACATTCAGAACATGATTTTATCTGAATTATTGCTGCAACTTTATTAATTTTAAGCATAATGAAGAATGTGAATTCACTATGTTGTGTGCATCAGTGGTACTACTACTCCTTGCCAGGCAGAATAATCCTAGGCTATGTGCTGTGTCTGGTACATAGGCTTTTCCCTACATAATATCTACATGGAGGTATTAGGGTACAAAAATTAGTTCAGTGCTAATATATGGGATTTGTTACAAAAATTATTTCCCAAGAATTAAAAACTGTATAGTATGAGCAGTCACCGTATAGGAACACACAGGCTATTAGATGAAACTCCTCTTTGTCCTAGAAGTGAAAACATTTAATATACTATGCAAATACCATACATAGCTAAGGTTTCTGTTAGAGGACAAGGATCAACTCCAGATTTTTTAATTTTATTATTATTTTTAAAGCTTTTAGAGCACCATTTAATGACTTGTTGGCCTAAGTCCTCCTATTCATAGCCATACAGCAAGCAACCACAGTTGTCCTTGGAGGGAATCAAAGGAATCCAGTTCTCGTTGACCACTCTTCATTGCCACATGGAAAACCTTTCCGCACAATGGAATCTTTTTAACTGGGACTACATTTATTAGGATGCAGGAGACAAAGAATGGAGAAAACAAAACAAAACAACACAACACGAAGCATGAAGTTTGAGAAATTTGTTAGAAAGGACATAGGAATGGGAGGTGTTTCTCAAAGTTCAACAGAACTTTTCTGTTGCCTACACCACCGCCGACATTTATTGGGAGGTGGAAAGCTTCTCATGATGATATGAATAGACAACCTTTATTACTGGATATCGTGCTTCACTGGACACCATGAAATCTTTTGAGTTTGCCCAGAGTAGAAGGCAGTGGTTAGTGGTACTTCAGGTACAGGTTCTTCAAAGAAACAGTATTACTGTTAGCAGAATGAAAGACTACAGGGATTAATTCTTTCCTCTCTTTCTCCACGTGTTTTAAGACTATAAACATGAGGCACCTCCATACCTCATTAAAGTTGTTAGAATAGGGAGCTCCTTACAAGCTGCTACCCAGGGCATGCTAGACTGCATGACTGCTGTACTACATTTGTTTCTGAGGTAAGACAATAACCCACGTCAAATTTGACAGATGACATGAACGTGGAGGAAGTGACCAGGATGAGAATAATAAGGCCTGAGAAGATCAGATCAGTGATTGTGGTCACACTTCTGAAGGCAGTCAGAATACAGGAGGGCATGTCTCTGATTTTTGAGATGAAACAGGGAAAAAAACAAACTAAACACATCACTTATAAATGCTATAGGAATGCACCTTACTATTACTTGCCAACATTATTCCCTCTGGTATTCCCTATTTCAGGAAAGGAATAAAACATCTATCTGGACACCAGGAAAAAGGTAATGCTAGCTTTCAGTAGGTAGGCAGGGCTCTTTTTGAGCACTTTCTGAATCTAAAATTCAATTTCAGTCACTTTGAAGGCTTTGGTGCCATATACAAATAATTACTGGCATATGAAGACTGATGTTCTTTCCCTGTTATCAAAGCCTGCTGCTTCCTGCACTGTTTTGTTTTAATAGATTTCAACTGAGAAAGAGACAACCTTAGTAAAGGAATTACTGATAAAAAAAAGAGCAGCTAAGGCTTTATTCACAAGTCTAAAAAAAAAATCTCCTAAGCTTTGGATTGAGTTAACATTTTAATAAAGAAAGCAAAGCTTATTTGGTAATAGAACTACAGATTCAGCTCTAGTCAAGATATGAAAATAAGACATGATAAATGCATGTGCACTGACAATGGAGAGGCAGCAACAAAGCTCACTGTCAGGGAGAGCAGGAAAGAGCTTCTATCGGAAAGATGGAAAAGAAGCCAAGAAAAAGAGGGTAGAGACCTTTATCTGGCACACTCACTGCTGTATTATTGCCAAAGGTGGCAGCTATTTTGATCACACAGTAGGTGAGACAGCAAGAATATTAAAAGGATACTAACCCTCATAATCACAAATTGGTGAGAGATGGTCTCAAATAGGGAAGAAAATACCATTTTTTATCACAGTACATAAGTTATCGATAACTTAATTAGGGCAAATGGTTGTGCTTACCATCCCTTCTGCAGTGCCTCTGAGAGCCTATGTGTGTTTAGGAATGGAAGTCTGTCTGGGCTTGGGGATGGCAACTGTCTGTCTAAATCATCTTTATAATGATTCGGGCACCTGTGTATTGTAGGTGTCCAGACTGGCACAATTCTGTATGAGAAGTCATCAAGTGCATGGTCCTCAGCATCCTCTTGATTATCAGCCACAGCCAAGATGAAGTTTTGGCATACCCTACTGCTATCCTGTAGAGCTCATCAAAAGGGCATGTGATTTAAACTCTGCCAACTGTCCCAGTTTTGTACAGTTCTTTTCTTGAAAGCCATCTTCCTATGTTTTGTCCTAATATGACACAGCACAAGATTCTTGTTGCCTCCTAAGCAGTACCCCTATCAATTTCCATCAAAACATCTACCTTTGTCTTGTTTTAGGATTCCCCGTGTCTTTGCTGTTATCTCTCCTGAGGGCAGTGAACTAAATTTGACTTGACTGTGTGTCAGCACTGAACATGGGAACAGCTTCCTGTCTTTAAAACCAGCGTCACACTGCTCCTTGGGACAGGCTGCAATGTAGAAGGAAGATGAGTAACTGTCAACATACAGTTCGTAGCATGATATGACCACAAACAATGCTGCTACTTTGTAATTTCCCAGAAGGTGAAATTACTAATGATTCCAGTAGGGCAAAATCTCACAGCACTATACACACTTACATGAATTTCAGATTTAAAAACTTTGCTAAAAATTTCTATCAGCACACAAAGTTTAGGATAGTTACTAATATTGTAACTGCAATCAGGGAGCATAGGACAAAAGAAAAACTGCCTATTTGCCCATTAGCTGAGACATATCCAAAGCTGGAAAAGCCTCAAACCTCTTAGCCTGAAACATTCCACTTTGTTGCAAGTGCAAGAATAACAGAATGAAAGAAGCAGATAAGCAAGAAGAAGCTACCTGACATCATCATGTCTAGCATAAAAAAAAAAAAAAATCTGTTACGTCAGTTCTAATCCAGTTACATCAACGTAATCACTGTTCTCTACTAATAGCTGAAATACACTGAGAAGTAGTTATTACTCCTTCTCATTGCCATAGCTATTTGCAGTACTAATTTAAAGCGTTTTCCCCCCAGAGGACAGACAAAACTTTACATCAAGGTAACACTATATTTATAAGCGAAGACCAATTCACAGCTTTATTTTACCTGCACCACACAATGATGCCCCAGTAGCTACTACTAGAGAGCTAACTGGCCCTGTAATTTAAGCCTAGTGGCTCATATTTAATCCAGAATTTTGATGGTGTTCTGGTTTGAACACCACACTTCAAGTTGTTTATGGCTTTGTTAATCTTCAGGACTCCTTCTATCAGCTCAGAATTTTAATAGATTCTTCAATAAAATCTGAGAAAGGAGATCAGAGAGCTTGTTCTATCGGCAAAGGTTAGAACAGCTGGAAAGGAAGAGAAAATCTTCATAACTTTGTTCTGGCAGAAAGAGTTGACAGAAGTGGCTTTAAAGTATCAAAATCTGGAGAATATTTTCAGAATATGTTAAGACAATTCCATTGCCAATTTTGACTCAAACATTTCTGTAGCAAATACTGAGACAATTTAGCTTCAGGATAGGATGGTTATTCCACTGACGTGATACATCCTGGGGTTTTCGGGTTTTTTTGAGTTTTTTTTGTTTTTAAGCCAAGGAACACAAATGAGCATAATGGTTTATTCCCATCTCCACATACTTGCAAAAACACTAGGAAAGTTCATAAAAAAAACCAAACCAAACAAATCCACCAAAAAAACAGATACAAAGTGTAAAAACTATAATGGTCTACAGCTCCTCTCAAGAGCAGATAAGAGTCGAAGCAAGCTTGAATTGTGGTCTTGTCCAAATGACAGGAAAGAATAACCAGTCTCTGTAGACACACTCTTAGTCAGGAATAAATGCTAGGCATACCATCACAACTTAATGTGAATTACTAAATCAAGATAATCAGAGTTTAATGTGAATTACTAAATCAAGGTGGTTTGTGTCATGGAAAAACAAACAAACCATACAATAGACAGTCAAAAGATAATTGCAAAGAACGTGTATGCAATTCTCTCTCTTTTTATAACTGTCTGAGTTTAGTAGCTTAGTTGTAGTGCATACATGATAGCAGTATCTAACACAGAATGTATCTATTGAGACCAACTGCCTTTCCTGTAATTTGGAGTGCTATTCAAGATCACTTCAGCTCCTGAGAGGCTATAAAAGGAGATATTCCTCATTCATTTGTGTGTCACTGTATATAAAATTCTTTCAAATACTTCAAGGGAGCTGGAGCAGATTTCAGCTAATAGACAATGCCCTGTTATCCAAAGTTATTTCTTTATGTATCCTTTGTGGTCTTATCCAAGAAGACTGAGGAAAGTTAGATAAGTATATTATATTGTGCATGGAACGTACTAAAATAGGTAGCTGTCAATTTCTAATAATTCCCTCTCCAAAAAAAATGAAGTCCAAGAAAAGACAAAGCCTTCTTCGTACATCTTTATATTATGGTAAGGGAATAGGGGGGAAAAAAAAAAAAAAAAAAAAAAGAGAATAGAAAAATGCAATTCATGGTGAAAGGAACTACTATAGCCTCAATTGATTGTACTTCTTCACTCATGAAAATCTGATATATTTTTCAAAAGCAACTTCTTTTTAGAAGTTGGGGAAACATTCTGCCAGTGAACCACAAAAAAAAAAAAAAGATAATAAGCAAATTGAGCCCAACTTCATTACTTGAACTGCTAGGAAGCTGGTTACAACTAAGCAAGGAAAGCTTCTTTTTTTTCCCCATAAGAGAAATGCACTTTGCTTACAATAATTAGCAAAAAGTTAAGATTCTTCTGTTCACTGTTCAAATAGACAAATGAATCTTTAAAGAAGCAATCTTTAAGAGTCTTACCTCAGCTGTGGAAACAAAGGAGTCAGTTGATGCAATGCTTAATGTATCTCGAAGGCAGAAGTCATCTGTATTATCCTTTACAGTAATGTCTGTATTTTTATCTTTAAAATAAAAAAAAAAAAAAAATCAACCTGATTATTAGACTATCAGAAAATTCCATTTAAGTCTTGAAAGTGTGTTTCATGTATACTTTAATGTAGTGCTTCATTTGGAAGGCACAACATTGTACTACTATGAGAGTAAATTCTCCTATGACCTGCTAACATATACAAAGGGGACTGTATTTTTCTGTCTTTAAAGTGGACTTAAAAACATCATCCACAATGATGAGAAAAGAAAAAAATATTTCCCCAGGGGTTTTGCCTTTTCTTTGATAGACTTCTGAAGATCTCTCTATCTAAAGATATTACTTTGCTATATTGATCTAAATGCTCTGTTAAGTTTTTAACTTGGCTGTGTCATATAACAAATGCTCAGTGTTTTAGTAACCAAGACACAGAAATAAAAGCTATTAATAAAAAATAGGTTTCAGCTTCACTTGAATTCGTTTCATTTTCTACTTCTCATGCCTTTTTTCACTTGCTGGTTCTTCAGGAGAGCAAGTGAAGTTTTTAATCTTCTCTGTATCCTCTTTCCCCAACAAGCTTTTCCATTGAAATAACACCTCCAGAAGCATTTCCTATAGTACTTGAATTCTTAACACCTTTAAAATAACTGGTATTTTGTGCTTAAAATCATCTGCAATGCGTTTTCTCTGTTTTCCTTTATTTTATTCTCAGATTTCAACTGTTGCACATATTACTAGCATACATGGTTTTGTTTTCACCGTACAGACACACTTTCACATAAGGCAGTAAGGCAGACTTCAGCTTGATGTGCCCCATATTACATTCTCAGTAGAGCACAGGACTTATTTTGGGTTACTTTACCTTCAGACATTACACATGTGTTGCTAAAAGTCTGTTTTATTTCTAACAGTCAGCAGCAACCAGCTACCCAATGTCATCCAGATCTGTTGCTACAGCAATACTTCATAAAAAACACTGTTACATAGTGAAGTGGCCAAATGCCAATATACTGGAATGGTTTACTCATCAATTGAAATGCTACAAATCCACATAACTTAACTATTATTTCGGTGGTTGTTATGGTTTTATTAGCTAGGACTTGGAATGACAGCTCAAAAATTGCACATAATAATAAATATCTGTCTTTGAGACTATTCACTGAGGGGAAAAAATTATTAAAAGTTTGGACAAAGATTTTACTAGATTGAGTTAGGCAGATTCCAACTTGTAATCACAACTTCACCAATATTCATGTGAAAGTCTCTGATTTTTTCAGATCATTCTTAACAGTTCGTTCTTTTTTCTGATCTCTTAAAACCAAGAGGAAAAGTACAGCAGCATTCAAGTTGGTTGAGAAACAATCACATACTGGAATTTGAAAAGCTGGAACAGAAAATCAAACTGTGGTTTGTAAAGCATTTGCTTGAGGTCTGGTAAGAGCAGACAAGTAACATGATGTTTCCTTCTTATTGCTAGCTCATAATTTACATTAATCCCCCTCTAATATTACATTAAATGCTTTTCTAATATCACTCTTTCACATAAGCAGTTGCTGAAATGGCAATAATACTGTTAAACATAGGGTACTACAGGGATGTATAGCCTGGTTGCAGATTTTTCCATTGAACCTCTCCTTTTGGCTACGTTGTTTTCCATAATAAATTTGCAATTAAAACAGAAGTTTCTACATCTCACAGTTAGAAAAGCCCTCTAGCACCTGGTTCAAGTGCAATCCAAAGAAATATTATTTCCCTGGTCCTCCCAGTCTGTAGGCAACATGCAACACTTACTTCATGAGAAATAAACAGCTACATTCATAAGTAGCAATGCAAATTACAAACTCCCACAAGAGTAAAGCGTGGACCATACTGATAAAGATCTTACTGGTGGCTTTAACGAAGATGTAAGGACCCAACTCTTAGGTACACAAAGCGCAGCTGTCAAGTAGTCTCATATATCAACTTATTCACAATCCTAGAACGTCTCCACCACCCTCATAGGGAAGTCCCAACTGTACCACGGACTGAAGCCTCAAAGCCTTTGGGTATTGTCTGATAATTACTGTGCTGTTGCTGTTATATGAGAGTTTATAGCCCAATGACAACCTATCCCCAAACTGACACGCAAGTATTTAACACTGGGCTATGTGACTGATTATATATAAATGAGAATAAGGCTATTTAACTAAAATTTATTCTGCATATATGTAAAAAAATAATTGGTGCAAATGAAGGAACCACAGTGTTTCCAGCCCAGAATACCACAGCATGAGAGGTTCTTCTATAAAGTTGCATCCAGCCTGCTATAGATTACATGAAGCTCTTTTGAATACATCTATATTTGCTGAAAAGTCATAATTCCAAGTTTTCTAATATGGGCCTAAAACTGTCACCTAGCCAGTATGTTTTTAACATGTTAGTTGAATATGGAATATCTGTGTTTTCACTCAAAGAAAATTCTCCCTACTACAAAAAAGGCACAAAATTTGCATGTTATTACAAAAAAAATGGATTAAAAAAAAGGTTAGTAATGCTGAGTGAAATAATACCTTTGGCAAGTGATATGTGCATACAAACCACAGCCTCCCCAAAGAAAAAAAACCAGCTTTGTCAGCTATTTCTGACTTTCTGGCCACCACCACCCTAATACCTTAAAATACCCTTAGCCAAGCAGCTGCTTATCAATACCCACACTGTGCAGAGAGCACACTATTATGAAAATGTTAGGGTGAAAATTAAATTACAGCTGGAGCACATACCATGCAAGTACCAGGAGAACATTCTTAGACACAAGAACATGAAAAAAAAAAGAGACAGCAGCACAATGAGGCTCCGGGAATGAACAGCTGCAGGAGGTACCCACCCACCAGCGGCTGCAACTGCTCGTACAGTCATCCCTAGTTCTTATGTAGCCTAATACCTTCAGGAAAGGAATACTAGCGAGTATGTGAGCTTCAAATATACTTTACTTATCTGAGAAGCCACGGAGTTATTTTGGGTTCATTTATATTTGTAAAGAGGATGAAGTAGAGTTTCAGACATGACACTGACAACAGTAATTGCCATACAGACTCTTGGTTGCAGTGCCTTAAAATGCATACGTGGTTCTAAAGTCAAATTAAGGGTACTAAAAAATGTTAAGAATATGGAGTATTGCTAAAGCTTGTGAAATTAATCCTAGCTTTATAAGATTTTGCAAACAACTATCTATTTGAAACTAAGCAGGCTGAAAAAAAAAAAACAAACCAACATAAAAAAACAGGAACAAAGCTACTTTCACATCTATTCACAGAGTACTTACTAATCTAGAATATTTGTCTTTGCTCTGGTAGGTTCATGTGGTAAGACAGACCACAAAACTAACCCTCCAAATTCTCAGAGCAAAATCTGACCTTAGAGGTGGAACTGCACACAAATTAACTTTTAAGAATTCAATTAGGAAGTATTCACCTTAACATAATGTTTTAAAATCCTGAAAAGTGTTTATATGTTATCCTCCCTCCAACCCTGAACGAAACATGGCATGAGTTCGCAAGTGAGTTTGGCACTTGCATGCAGCGGTTAAAAAAGGAAAGCAGTTACCCACTGGCAAAGAAGTCACTGGGAGTTAAGGAATTTCGTTCTCACTGTCACTGTCAGAGCCATGGCTCCCGATTCTCCCCAGCCCTCCCGCTTCAGTGGAACATCAGTGCTGTTATACATCACAAGCAGGAAAACAGGATGAGAGAGACTTGATAGACTCTGAAGATGAGAAAACCTAGCAAAGGAATCCACTTATGAGAAGTCAGGATACCCCAAGAACAGGGTCCCAGTATTCTGCCAGGCTACCGCACAGTCAGCCACTGCGTTGTATGCCAGTCAGGCCCCTTAGATGTGTGGCTTCATGCCTAGACAAAGCAATGACAATAATGAAGTTCAGAGAGCACAGAAGCATGAATTACTACATAATTCAGTTTCAAGAGAATGTGTCACAGTCTTCTAGCTAGTCACAAGCGGCACAGTGGTTTGTCACCACTGTTGCTGAAGCATCCAAAAGCAGCTTTATTTATGTTTATAAATAATCATAACTCTGAGAGTGTTGACTGAATATTCATTAAAAAAATCATCAGTCCTACCAAGTAGTCACTAATGTATTACATAAAGTCTTACAGGATGCACCTAGAAAGCAGTGACTTTTACTTTATGTCATCGTTATAAAAAGAAAACAATCCCAACCTTCAGAGGGCACCTTCTGACAATCGGGTTGTATAGCAACAGGTTAAAAAAGACAAGCCAAGAATGGAGCAGGGTGTCCACACAGACCATTATGGATTTAACAGTTATTGTTAAATTATGAGTTTACATTCTCCAGCAACACAAATACCTGGGTTCAAGAAAGCGCCTATAGCTGGAGGCATCTCACCTCACTGTGTATAAACAAAGCTGTTATTGATGTCAGCATAAAAATATATTTCAGGTCAGGGTCTTCTAAAAATATCTGACCAAATCTTGTACTCTACCAGTACATCAGTATGTATCACGAGTTAAACATCTCATGGTTCTTTCTTGGGACCGCTCTGATGCAAACTGAAGCGACAGATTCCTTTAAAAAAAAACAAAACAACAGTCCTCCCACCCCTATAAACCCACAAAAAGACACTCCACTGCTGTACCATCATCCAGCCTGGCTGTCAGTATGTGCTCACGCCTCCAGCAGGCCCCCGTTGTGAACACACAGCTTCTGCTCACCAGTATTTAACGAGGAATTCAGCAACCAAAGCAGTGGTCTAATGGAAAGGAACAACTGGGGAAAATGGAGTATGGGACAGCACCAAGTACTCAATATTTGCAATTTCACCTTCCTCCTAGTACTCACAGACTTTTTCAAGGTAATCTTTGGCTGAGCTAACTGCTGAGGCTTCAAATTATATCCTTAACAAATACCTTAGTAGTTTTCATGCAGAGAATAATCTTCTGGTTTTGTGCAAACAGAAGGCCAAATCTTACTCCTCAGTAAAAGTTGACTCAACAGAGCCTTCATAATTGTTTCCAAGTACAGCTATAATCTTCAAGGTCCACATAAAAGCCTTCCACTACAATACTCTCACACAGGTATAAAAAGGCCCATTTTCCAAGACACTGGATGCTCACCTAATTATCATTACGCAAAACACAAGATGTTCCTCATTCACACTGTGTTCTGTATTTATTACTTTGATGTTACTCTTAAGACAAAAACAGTCCAGATGATTAAAAGCTGAATTAAAAGCATGTGTATAGATGACAGTAATGGATTCTTCATCTTAAATATAAATAAGTAGAGAATGCATATAAAAATTGAGTAGTACAATCCATTAAGTTTACATACATAAGCAATAAAATCCACCTGAAAACTGAAAGGTACTGATTTGCAATATTTGTCATCTGGAAAAAGGTGCAACTTGCCTAAAATAACCTTATAGTCTTCAAGAGATTTTCCACATACTTTGGAAAGAAATAATAGCAATTTCTGAGATGTTTATAATAATTTGGTTATTTTCAGACCTTGGAGATACCGACTTTGTCCATAAAGTTATATTATCTGCTGAGCACCACATGTTTAATAATGTATAAAACAAAACAACATGGCTACTGCTCTTATATTCTAAAACAGTAAAATCAAGCACTTTGAATGCTCTCATCTAGCAAAGGTAAAGACAGCACAAAATGCTTGTGCATAAGCAATCATTTTAGTCTCTCCAAGTAAAAATCAAATATACCTAAGAAAGGAATTTAAATATAATTTATTTCCTGTAATCCATAGACACAGGTACATTAAACAACTCAAGAGTATTAAGAAATATCATATAGCTTTGATATTCTGGAATGGTGATAAATCAAATGATTCTTTCAAGATTTAAATCTGCTAAACAACCCTTCCATAAATTTGATAACTGAATTGGAATATTTTCTGATAGTTGCAATTTTTTTAAGCAAATAAATTATCAAAAGGCTCGAAATATTATTTTGTTATAGAGAATGTGACCTGTGAAAGCTGTCCCTGCATCACTGTGGCATGCTTTATCGTAAAGCCAAAACCTCAAAATAGAAAGACCTCACCATGAGGAACTCTGCCATTCAAATCTCAAGGAAGAGGCAGAATAAACACATGTGGTACTAGATTGCTGAAATCTGAATTTTAAGAAAATAAAGCAGTATCTAATGTGTATTTTCTAACCTGAACGAACACATCATATATGCTGACAGCTGAGAAATCAGCTTAGTAAACACAAAATAAATGTATGCATATGTTCACTTCTCTGCTTTACTGCTCTGACTCTGCTTGACATAGACATCTGATTCGGAAACAGATTTGAGATGTATATCCTGTGTAAACTACGTGTCACTGTTAGGTCTCTCCCTATCATACAGCTTTTTGTTTCTTTGAAAATGAAAACTTACTCATAACTGCACATTATAAGGTTCTACATTTACACAGGGTTACAATTTTCTGCAGCTTCTTTTCTTTACCCTGAAGCTAAAAATCAGTGGATCTTCCCTGATTTTAAGGTTTAAATCCCTATGCTTTACAGAAGAATTTGATTTCTGACCACCCTCCTGTTTTCAAGTCTAACAGTTTAGATAACAGTTTCTGTACTTGTATTTGATTTGACAGAGAAGATCTGGCAATCAAGTTTGCTCAGCTGTCTATTCTGGACAGAGTCTATTTAGGTGGATGTGCAACACAAAGTTGTCACTGTTTCCTCTTCATAGGGGTACTCCATTCTCCTGTAGAACAGAAAGCATCACATCTATTTTGTCCACAGCAAAGTCTAGTTTGAATTCCAGTGCTGCTTATTTTAAAATGTAGGCTGTCCACTGGGGATTTATAGCACAGCACTGTGAAGACTGCCAGATACCTTAGTCATCAGATTTGAACGTCACTGCCTTTTCTTAGTTCTTCACATCCTAAAAACAAGCACAACCTACCACTATTTTTGGACAGACACTTTCTAGTGATGATGGAATGGTCTGTTCTACCACATTCAGTGTGATAGTACGTTAACTCATTGTGATGCAGAACAGATTCAAAATGCAATGTCATATTTACAGGAGAAGGAAGTACCAGGTTAACTTTGAGGCTTACACATATAGAATTAGCTCCTTTCATACCCTTCCTATGTTAGAAGCCTCCATAAGCAGGTTAGGTAGAACAGTCTTCTCACCAGACTTGAGAAAGGGGTCTCAAAAGTAAGTGAACCTGTCCCTTTGGCCTCAGTTCTACTACACCTGTGTAAATCTATTGAAATCAGTGGGTACTTAAGGCAAGATGTTTACACAAGTGCATTACTAACAGTATTCCTTGCTTCTTTCCAAGGCAGTTCACTGCCACCTTCTTGGCTTTCCCACCACGCATCTCTTCATCAAAGAGCAGATAGTAGCACACACAGTGATGAAAAAGGGCAAGAATAACCAGCAACTGTTGCTCAGCTCCTGAAACATGCTGCTTTATAAAGCTTCCTGATTTATTATATAAGAAAAGAAAAGAGTAAACAATTTATTATGCTAGCATATAGACTATTTTGCTGGACACAGCACAAGGGTATGGGACCATCCAACATGTTCTCTTCAAAGTAAGATTTTAAACACAAGATTGCTGGAAAGGTTATTCTTTAGCCAGTATATTACGCTTCAGGGATGCTGACATTTCAAAGTAAGTGAGGCAGACTGACAAAAGGAACCCACGACATATTCATTTGTTCTTCCTTTAAAAGAAAAATACACCGTCTAGCAGTTGGTAATTCCGCTTACATGTATGAAGACAGTATCAGAAAAGAAAGATGGATACCTTTCTATCCCCAGAATTGACAGAAAGATAGAAAGACAGAAGCAACTATATAACTGGTGATCGTCAGTGAAATAAACACCAAAAGATGCAAATATATATATTTGATTTGGACTAACATTTGGATTCTGTATTCAGAATGGAGACTCTAGCATATTTGACACAGGCAAACTCTGCAGGGACAGCATAATAATCCTAGTCTTCACTTGAATTTCAGGGCAGAACTGCCTTTACGGAATTCTGCAGACTCCAGTGAAACTGCTCGGGAATGTGACTGGCTTCTGCAAACCCAGCTGCACACAGCATACAGTTTAAGAACCTAAATTAGCAAGACACATGCTTAATTTTAAACAATAAGACTTAAAGGATATCTTAAGTGCCCTACTGATTGGGGCCTGCTTGCATTCCACTTGCCCCCGAGAGTAGGAAAGAATGAGATAAGAATCCTTAAAAAGTTGTACTGAATGAAGAGTTCTTCCTCTGGACCTTTAGTTTACTAAATAACACCGGTTACCAAATGTAAAGTAAAAAACAAATTAATAACACTATAAGGTTACTAATGCATTAGTAACAACATATTAATACTTGAATTATAGTGTAAGTAATGATTAGTGCAACCTGACCCTGGAAGATAACTTTACACTGGATTAGTAGCTACTCAAACAGATGTAGTTGAAGCTGCTATCTAGTGAATATATTAGTTATCTGTGGTAAATTAAAGTAAAATAAAGCAAAGCTTGAATAATAAAGAATATATGTAATTTAAGCTACCTGGAAATATGTGTATGTTTACCTTTAAATACTTGCAGCATATCTGCATGTGGAACAAGGGCAGCTTTAAACAGCAGTAGAGAGAATAAAGCCTGATGTGATCGACATGTGCTCTTGAATCAGCTACACTACAGCACTTTGCTACAAACCGGATTATTAGGTAAGGTGGAACATAGTGCACAGACCAGATATCCCACAAAGAATTAGAGGATTGCCAGTAATTTGTTAAAAAAAAAAGTTTAGCTTGAGCCACCAGAAGGTAAATAAACCACATCTCAAACAATTTTTTGTAACAGTTTTAAAATGACACATAAATAATAAATTTTACTCCCTCTGTTGTTATTGTTCACAGAACCTTTTGCTATAACTTTCCACAGAAACAGATTTACTCCCACATATAGGTTCAACTTTGAAATGTTTCAAGCTGAAACAAAAGTTTAGGAAAATTGCAAGATATAAAAAGGCCTTTAGGAATGAAATGCTTACACAAGCTATGTGAGCCTCCCCAGCTATAGGGTAAACAATTAAAAAAAAAAAAACCTAAACTATATGCCTGGTAAATAAATGTGTATTGCTGTAGCAGTGGGGTATGGCTAGTGCTAAATAACAAGCCCAGTAAACAGCAGTCGTTGAAGACTCTGCTATGTGGATATGCTACAACCATTTATGCCAGGCTGATGGGTCAGAGCCTTTGACTTAAACAGCAGCAAGATTTAAACATAGTAGACACATCAGTTAAGAAAAGTTGTTAGCTTTTGCACATGTGCACACAGACACAATGTTTTCATTTTAAGGCCTTGAAAATATATTGCAGTCAGAAGTTTATCTATTTTAGTCCTAACTGAACTATTGAATTAATAAAGGAACTATAGTGCAGAGAGCTACATTTGCTGATTGTATACGATTCTGTCAATATTCCATTTTGATACTGTGCTCAAAAGCAATCAGAAAAGCTCAAAATGTTGTTTCTGCACTTTCAAGATTAAGCTACCAAGCTAAGAGAGCTGATTACCTCTTAAGTCTTTTCAAACTCTAAACTATCACGGTCTATATCTCCCCCAGCCCATTCTGGCTCTCCTTCCTTCTTTTTGCCCAAGAATGTTTCAGACAAGCCTCTCAAAAATAGACTTTAATGCAAGAATAAATTGTTTTAGTAGAAGTTCTAAAACAGGAATTAGCCTTATGGGCCAAAACATGTTCTCAATCATCGGTTTATATAACCTCACACTGCGATACGTCAGCCAGAAAAATAAACACTTATCCTGCTCCACTACTTGAGGTCTGTCTGGTATGATTTTTCCTGCCTCTGGAACATTTATACTCACAATGTATATAAACACATAGAAGTTAAGTGTATATACATCCTTTTTAGTAAGAAAAAGAATTTGTAAACTCTAACTTGTTAAGAATATACCACAAGATCATGTGAGGGGAGGCGGGGGGGCGGGGAAAAGCAACTTCTGCCTTTGGAAGGCTGTTTCCACTTATTCCATACACCACTTTCAAAAGTGTTCAAAATGAAGGCAAGAGGTTATTAAATCAGGCCCTTATGTGTGGGGAAAATGATCACTTTTCTTTACACAAAGTTAACTATGTGCACTTTTTTAAAAGGTTTAAAAAAATGGAGAAGCTATTGACTAAACCTAAGCCCTAGAATGGCCAACAAAAAAGATGCAAAAGGAACGCTCAAAAAATATGCCTTTAAAGTAGTGTTAGGCATGTGTGTTTGCTGTTGTGGGGTAAGTGATACACACATAATACAGCATGGGTTAACTAGTCCTGCTTGAGTAGTATTGTGGGGCACTAACTGCGTAAACCGCTGTACAAATGTTCCTTACTCATGTAAAGAACTGGAACAGCTTCATTGTATTTCCCCCTTTTTATCAGGGATTTAGAATTGATGGGCAGAGAAGAAAGGAAAAAGAGAGAGAAAGTAATTAGAGTTTGCCCGGGTAACTATGTGGAACCAAAAAGCTCATGCTCAGAAGAGATCCGGGGAAAGAGACGATTGCAGCTGCTCACATGTTGTAAGGCACAAGCAGGAACAGTTGAGAAATAGCAGACGGATTTTGTGTTAGGAGGACTGAGCAGGGAAGCACAGGAACAGCTAACTGACCAAAGTTTGGGAAATTAAATCAGGTAGGTGGATTGTGGCTCAATTATGAGCAGCCTTTAGAGTTAGAAGGGGGATTAGCTTGTATTTCATTTGAAGAGAAGCTCCTGAGGGAGAGAGCTTAAGGGAAAGGAATAATCTGGTCAGAAAAACAAGGGTGATTTTTATAAACAACAGTTAAGTCTATGTGATAGAAGCAAGTTTTAAATGGACAAGGCAAGACACGAGAACATGGCAGGAGTCAAGAAGTGAGAGAGACAAGGGCTTAAACAGGAGTTTTGGTGTGGACAGAAAGAAGACAGGTTTCAAAGATGCCATTTAAGGAAAAGCAACAAGGTGTATAAATAGCCTGCACGGCTGGATCTAAGAGCAAAGCTGTTGGGCAAATGGTAACAAGGGTCCTCAAAAATCAGAAACAGACTCTCTTTCTGATCTTATTGGGAGTGGTTTTGGAAATTTCTATCCATATCACCCCCCAGCTAACATACAGTAAGTGACCTTGAGTTCTCCAGCTCAGTTGAGTGTGCAGTAAAATAGACTATCTTGAGCCAAAGCTGAAAAGACTTCAGCTAATCTGTTTTACTATGCAATGAAATGGCATCTAAGCTTTAGCTTCTAAGATAAACACAAACATACACTCCAAGCGATCAAATACCAACATAAAGATACAGATTATCAGATACTAATCCTTTTCAGTACCAGTAACTTCACTGCAAGTCCATGCAAAGCTATTTTGCATTTTTAGTATAGTACTGCCAAAATTAAGAGTGTTGCTGAGAAAGCCAAGCATTACAATCTTTTCATAGACACAACATTTGCAGAAATATTTTTGTTTACAGCTTTAAGTTGAACTTTTAACTACCAATCTTAATCTACTATTTAACATGCTGTGCTTAGGTGCTTTCTGGTAAAGAATTTTGCTGAAGGTGATTTAGAAAGAAAGCATTATTAATATTGGACAAATATGCCTTTAAAGGAAAGTCTTAAATATTATTGATAGCAAAAGACATACCATCCAAGTAAAACATCTGCCCTTTGAGTATCTATGGCGAGTCAGAAACAAGGAGTTGCAGCAATGAGTTGCAATACTAGACCTCACAGTAAAATGCAGTAAGCTTCAGCAGTTACTGAAGTTCCCCAAACTGTAATAGCTAAATTATGTTCAAAATATGCATTATTTTTTTAAAAATAGGATTGAAATAACTTTTCTGAGCTTTTTCTCAGACTTATTAATATAGTTTTCTTTCCTTTGTAAGAGCATTTCTTGGGATGAATATATTTCCACACTTAAAGAAAAAGCTATTGTTTTCTTTTGTTTCAATTTGAATTCTGTTTCATCCACTAGAAAAAGGTTTTGTCCTTCTCCAAGAAATGAAGAGACCATTTAATGTAAATTTATCTTCAAGGAACACAAAGCAAAAGTTTTCAAGCAATCATAAAAAGTTAACTACTTCAAAATTATTTTATAGTATGTACCACTAGAGCACACCTAAGTGAATTCGTACAAATTGCTCCCCTCCTCATTGGAGCCCGAGAATTAGAAACATTTCTTGTGCATAACCAAATAAAACATAATACTCTCAAACTAAAATTTTTCCATTAACATTTCAAAGGCAGGAAGGAAAATATAGGCCCTAGATATTCATCCACCAACAGTAAAACATTATAGAAGTCTGTGTTAATAAAATAAATAAAAATAAGCTTTCAACAACTTAATTGATTATGCAAAGATTTTTTTGTTTGTTTTAAGAGCAGCTGGAGAAAAGGTTTCTAATATGTAAATATGTTCTCCAAAGAGTTTTGTCACTAGGTTAAAGGCTGCACTCATTCTCTCCAAAATGCCAGGCATATCTTTGAGTGTGAGAAGAAAATTAAAAAAAGAAACAGACAAACCTTCCAACAAAACCATCCAACAACACAGACCTTTGTGAGAGATCTTTTACTGCAGTAGCTCAAACAATTCATTTGTTTTAAATTGTATAATTAACATAAAATAAAAAGTAAATATTTTTAAAATAAAAATGTAATCAATGCATAAGTTTTAATGTTACTATCAAAAAGTTTAGGGGCCAGTGTACACAAGTCACCATTAGTTTGAGTGCCAGCATTCCTTTTTACAGTAGAAATCAAAATAATAATATGAAGTATTAGGAATTCAGTACTGACAAGGAGCCCCACAATTTGAGAATTTTCCCCTCTGACCCGCAATTCTGCTCGTAAGTACAGCTATTGTTTCTCTCCTAACTCTTTGCATTCCTCTCAAGTTAGCTCGACTAACATTGCAGTCTGCTAGAAAAGATCTAAAAAGAAAAAAAAGGAAAGGAAAAAAAAAAAAAAAAAGAGAACTTTCTTGAAGGACAGACTACAGAAAGTATTGGAAGCTTTTAACCCTCTACCCCCTCACATTCACCACTCAGAAATAACATGATGAATATTTTGTTTCACAGTTTTCTGCCAATTGCCTCCTTCCTGATTCAGTGCAGCTTATGCCTGCCTCAGGAAAGCCTGTTTCTAGGCTTCTCATGTTGTTCCACAATCCTAATAGGATCAGCATAAAAACAACAGCAGTTTGGCCCTACATATTTGTTTTAACTTCATGTCCAGAAATATATCTGCGATAGAAATCCTATTTTAGCTTGCTGGTTTATATGATAATTGTGAAAGTCCAGCAGAAAATGTAACAACAATGAACATAACTGAGTTCCATTATTTCTTCTATTTAAAATGCAAGTCTCTTCCAGGGCTGTATTCATTGTTTATATCTCAACAATAGCTTACAGAGTTGAAAATGATTATTTGCAATTATTATTATTATTGTTACTATTAATAGAATTTTACCCACTGGGAGAAAAGGTATTTACACCTGTATCTTCTGCACTGATAAAAGTTGAATATTTAGAAATATCTGGAAGAGAAAATATATAATTTACATATAACTAGGAAAAAACACCCCAACATTTATAGATGCTAATTTACACAACAAGAATCAAACAGAAGGCAATTAGACTACAGCATGCAACCACTTCAAGTGATGATTGCCTGCTCTGACAAGTCACCTTTTCCCTGTCATGGCAAACAGAAGAGAAGCATTTCAGGCCACATCAAGAGAGACAGTGGTTGCAGTGACAAGCTATTGTATTCCAGCAGGGTCTCGGGTAACACATTCCTGACTATCCCATGTAGCATGTTACCATAGTCTCCTCCAGAAAGCTATTTCCCAAAGCTGGTTGGCAAATTATTTATCATGCTAAGCAACTTCAACTAGTAAGTGGGATCACAAAATGAAAAGCAAGTCTGTGGTATGATCAATCAGTGGCAGCAAGAAGATCTTAATTTCATTAGGTAGAGGGAAACGATGACCTGGGAAGAATAACATTTAAGAATTTTGGGAAGGAGCAACATCTGTAACTAGTAGACAAGTAGGGTAGAGAGTGGTTTCAGGAGCCCCACAAGTTTGACAGAGACAGCTGAAAACCAGAAATTGATGGAAACTTTTACCTTTGTAAGCTTCCTTCCTGACCAAATTTGGAGCTCATTATAACCCAGGGTTTCTGAATAAGAAGTGCTAGTCAGATATTTATGTAGCAAGTCTTTTGATAACACTTGATAGCATTTGTCCAACGGTCAGATCCCTGTCTCCAGCTGTGGCTAATCACAAGTGCTTCAGACAGAGAAAATCAAAGAAAAATCCACAAACTATATCTAACCATGATGTGTATCAGAGAAAAAACAAAGCAAAACATTTTCTGATTACAGCTGTGGGTCAACAGTTGAAACTCTGAAGCATAAGATCTGGTTATAAGCATTCTAACAACAAGCTGCAAGTGTTATGAACCTATTAAGGACAATGAAGGCTTTTTCTTGTTCACTCCAAGGCTCACGAAAGAAGAAAAAATAGTGGTAGTAAGGGGAAATGCTTAAATGCCAGAAAGACCACAATGACCATTTACCCCCGAGTCCATCCCTTCCTCTCAAAGAGGAATAAAAACATCCCTCAAAACAGCATTAAAAAAAACAAAACAAACAACTTTGTCTAAAACACTGAAATACCCTCAACATGCTTTAGAGGCAACTTCAGAACTTAACTTGTTTCACTTGAACAACCAGAAATGGGATCTAGTTATGACTTTGACAACAAGGTCTACAAATCCCCCAGCACCACATACCTTCTTCATGTGTAAGTAGCTATTCAGAACAAGTAAGTCACCTCTCAGTATTTTCTTCATTAAGGAGCTGGACATACGCAACTGAAGCCACATATTAGCTTGTTTTTCCAAAACATGGATCATTTTTATGGCTTGTTTTGAACTGTCTAGTATTTCCATATCTTCTGAAATATGAACAACAGAACTGGACACAGTATACTAAAACCATACAAAACCAAGATCATATCTCTGCCTCTATGCTGATGCTGTCCTTTTCACATAGCCAGAGATTAGCGATGGTCTTATTTTCTACAGCACTGTGCTGAGAACTTACACTGACTGTGATGCAAAGTTTTCCTAATGCATGCCAAGAGTTTCTTTATTATTTTTCTTTTAAAATCTCCCATCTATATGTACAATCCATACTTCCCTGGATTCAAATGTAATTTGTTAGATTGTAACCATTTAAACAGATAATTCAGATCAGTATTACTAATCTTTCCTTTTCATTAATTCAATGTTTTTAATGCCCTAAAAGATCATTTTTTATCAACTTCCAGCTCTACAAATCATTTTATCATCAACTACATAGCTGATAAAATTACAGCATTTGACCAAACATCTTCCCTAGAGAGCAAACCTTTCCCTTAACAGTGGGCAGAAGTATAAACAAACGTTCATGTCAGTGAGCTAATTATTATCATCTAATGTATGCTGTATCAATCCCCCAACTGCAGATCTCTCAAAAACCTACAGTCCAAGAAAAGCTAGCTACCATCAAACCATACAAACTGGCACTAATTACACCTTTTATTATGTTGTCTGTGGTAACAGAACTGCAAATTAGCAACTCTATAATTTCACAGGCATGACTCTTAACTTGGGTGTTGGAGTTTTGGGGTTGTTTGTTTGTTTTTTAAGATTTGGAACTAAACTGGTGATTTCCCAATCATTTGGAATATTTTTCACTTTTCAAGATTAGTGAATAGCAAAATATGGATTAGTGTGCTTTCTTTATCTAGCTTCTTTAAGAAGTTTTGGGTATAAATCATCCAGGACTACTGATTCAGATTTAGCAGATACTGCCTCTTTCACCACAAATGATACACATTCCTGTCAGTGTCAAAGATGTATACACAGTCCCGATGCATTTCAAGTACAGAGCAGAAGCATCTTTATTTCTGTTTCTTTTTTTGGAGTAGGATATTATTCTTATTCTTAGTAGTGTAAATAATGCTGTACTATCCTTCTTTCTTTTGGCCACTGGGATTTAATGACTTTCTTGGACTTGCCTGTTGTTGTTGGTCTTGAACCCTTCCATTCCTGTTGTTCTTAATATATGCACATGCGCATGCAGACACACACACAAAAAGGAAAAAAGTGATCACTGTTTATACTAGCACACTTCCTAAAGAAGTAATACAAAGCTTTGAACAGAAATGAAACAAATAAGTATTACATGTTAACATGCACATTTTGAGGTAGTAAAGGAAAGTTTGTTGATGGCAGCTATCCTTTTCTTTCACTAGATTACCAAATACAAAAAAAAAAAAAGGAAAACAAAAAACCAAAGGTAAAAAAAAAAAAAAGGGAAAAAATAAACCTGTAAGAGAACCTCTAGGATTCTCCCAAACATACTTTTCTGTCTCTCCCCACGGAAGTTACCAAAAAATGTCAATCTCAAAAACATCCTACTTCAAACATTCATACACTACACTCAGTGTCATATCGTACAGCAAAATAAATTATCTAAGAAATTTTAAGCAATTAAATGTTTTTATATCAAATACCGAACAAAACCATGCTCTGTATTAAATCTTCCAAGGGCCACAGTGTTTGAGATGTTGTTGTTCTGTTCATATTCTAAAACAGTGTTCTGAAATAGTGAAGCATTTTCTAATATATTACTTGCTGTTCAAGCCACAAATTCAAGATAATGTTGAAAAAGCCCCAAATCCTGAACAGTGAAAACACTACTCACTAAACTACTTCATTACTTGTTTTCCTCACTCATCTGGGCCAGCACAAATAAAATTCATAATAAAGTAACAGACATCTACTCAAGAGATCACAAATGATTTCTACAAAGGACATTTGAAAGGAATTCAATTCTCAGAACATTCTTGGTAAACAAGAATCAAGTCGTCACATCTAGAAAATAAAATATCAATTTAAAATACTTCCAGGGTAACCAAACAAAACAATAACTAAACACATTAAACATCAAACTGAGTCCTTTGAATACCATTTTATTAATTTTGCCTGAAGACAGAAATTACAAATAAACTTCTAATTTAATAATGGATATACACTGCAACTTTATTTAGGGCTTAAGGTTTCAGACACCAAGATAAAACATCCAAATGCTTTTCTGCTTTAAGAATCACATTAACAGGTGTACGCAGATATGTCAGAAAGCCAACTCTGACCTAAATTTAATTCCCGCCTTACTCAGAGCTGTATTTAGCGGTTGCAGGATAACACAAGAGATGAGAGTACTGCCACCTCGTGCCAGTCAAGCTGAAGCCTAACAAACAAGACTACAGACTAATACTAATCCGAGAACATGTTCTGCATTTAAAATGTGACAGTTATTTGAGATCAGATGCTTGATCTTGAATTATGAAAAAGCGTGATAGTATCAGTCTTTAAGAACATCTTAAACCAATTCTTTAAAGAAAAATAATCAAACTATCTGTATTTAATCAACATGTCTGGCAGCAACGACTCTTATATTTGCCATTATAACATCCTAGTTTTAGTCAGTCATAACTGTGATAAACTTCAATCACCAGGGATAAGAGCTTTGGTAATGGATACCTGTTTCAGGCTAAGTCCTTCTGGTTTGGTTTTGTTTTTTTGTGAATTTTTTTTTAGTTATGGCAGGCAAAAAAAACACAGTACATGCATACACAATTTGACTGTTCAAAAGACACAGAAAACTTCTTTTGAAATGCTCTAATACACCCATGCTATAAAAAGGGTCATATATTCTTACTGCATAAATATTTAAATACCCAAGTTAACATAAACTTTAGAAAGCAGAGGGAAGTATTATGAAAATTCTGAAGTATACTGACAAGCCACAAGGAAAAAAAATTCCTCTCGGTCCATTCTTATCTAAAATACAAGCACTACATCAAACATTACATAATAATGTAAAGAACTTGAATTTTTTTCTGCTTATTTACTGATAAATATAATTCTGCTCAGTTGATATTTCAGTGACTCCCCCGCACAAGAGTCATTATTATAAGCAATAAAAATGTAAAATAGGAGTACTCACCAATATCATTAGCTAGAGAAGCAGGATCAGAGGCCCCAAGGGTGGCCTCAAACTCCTCCTGAAGACGATAAGCTCTTTGAAGAAGGGATTCAAGCTTATGAATGAATTCAGCACTAATGATATCCTGCAAGAAGAAAGACATTAGAAGATTTTCTATTTGTTTACAGTCTGTAAGATTCCTTTGTAAAATCTAAGAATATTAAGCCTTCAAAGAGCTCACTATGCCACATAAATTTCCTACAAACCACACAAGGACACTGTCAGATTAATATTTCAACATCCAAAATATATACACTTTTCTAAACATAGACATATTTTATTTACTATAATAAAAATAAAATCTAAGTTTTAAAATACTTTAAAGTTATCTGTGATGTTTACTGCACTAGAAATAATGAAAGCCATACAGGTATATGTTTATTTCAAAATATTATTAGCATTTAGTTCATAAGAACAAAGGAATATTAATAAAGTTCAAGCACATTATTTGTGGATATGCATAAATTCATCATCTTTCCCCAGATCTTTATCTTTGCTAAGCGGATACCCTCTCACGTAGTAATAAAAGAAAGCGATGACCCAAGAGATTTTGTGCAGGGAACTAGAATGCTTGGTAGCTTGATAATACCACCCAGAACCAAACACTGATGCAACAGCAATTGCCAAAAAAATAAACAAACCTAATTCTCCCTCCTCCACCCTCCTCCAAACAACCAACAACAACAACAACAAAAAAAAAAATCAAAAGGAACAAAGTTAGATGCCCTTTAAAACTCAAAATTTGAATTAATTCCCAGTTTTGGTAATTGAATTAGAAATTGAAAAGATTAAGGCAACAAAACGCAATGAATTGTTAGGGCAGCAACAGCAGATTACAGATTGAATATACTCACTTCTACACTTTCTTCTGCAATTGCATCTCCTGCTCCCAGCTTAATGGAACCACAACTTGCTTCATCTTCAACTTGCCTGTTACGGAAAGTTAGTGCCTGCTCCCATCGACGCAGTGCTTCTTCGAAAAGCTCCATACCTAGGGGAGATCAGGAATACCTCCATTCCATCCAATACACAGTTTCCATATGTATTCACATTTTAGAGTCATAGGAAACTATGTAGCTAATAGGTATGATTACAGCAGAGATGCAAGTTTTTAAAACAATAGCAATTCCCAGTCTAAAAAAAAAAAATCTGCCTTTTTAATAAGATAAAGAAGTTCGTAATATGATTAAAGCAACAATGGTCAGTGTATTTTTCCTATTTAGTTTCTAAAATAATTCCATGGCTTACTACTACAAATATAGGAATAAAAAATTATGTATTTAAAAAAACTAACTCTAGATCAAGTAAGATTTCATTATTTTATGGAAATGTTCTTACACACGTGCCCACAGGACACTGTGAACGAACACCACAATAATATTGTGTAAGTGTCACTTTGCCACAAAACCAAGAAATTATTTACATTCATTTTTGGTAGATGCTGAATATTCTTATCGTAACTTACCCATCAAATATAAATTTTCAGGTGTGGTCACTGGAATATTGACAAGCTTAATATCATCTTCATCTGCTTTATCCCAGGAATTAGAATTGGCACAAGCACAACTGTGACAAGAGGTGGCACTCTGAACCTTAAAAAAATAAACAATTTTTTAAGTGTTGTTATACAGAGTATCCTTAAAACTACATTCCTGCCAGAGTACATTACATCCAAGTTATCTATCTAGAAACTATTTTTACTATGTAGCAAGTACTACATAGCCTTCTCAGCATCTCTAGCCATCTGTGCAACTTGTTCAGGGAAGTTGTTCCAGCTCAGTGAAACCATTAGGTGCATATGCAGTGCAAGGTAACAGACATTCGAGAGCCTTAAAACACTCTTACTTACCGAGGCCAGACTCTGAACTGAACCGGAGTATTTACTGAAAAGTCCTCCATTTGCATAGATACAAGGCTGAGATCCTTTCTCCTTGGCAGAGCTCAGAGAAAGAGTCAAGTTTTGCCGACTACTGGAACAACTAGAACCTAAAAGATACAATGTTTTGAGTTTGCAGCAGCTTTAAAAATCAGTGTATCTTCTGTTAGCAAGATCTATCAAGAATTGCATTTACTCTTTTAAATAACATCCAGTTTAGAAGCAAACAACAATTATTCTTTTATCTTCAGTTCTATATGAGAAACTACAAATTAGAACAGTCAATATCTATAACAACAAACATGCAATTGAGCAGAATTATTTTCCCATCCTATAAAAATTTAAATCTGCTTTTCTCAGTATTGAGACGTCCACAAAAACTGCAAACCCCATTGTTAATATACTACTGATAAAAAAGTTTTAATCCAAATTCATGATTAAAACTTCAGCTTTGAGAACAAGACCAGCTTATTTATAAAACATTGTAATTATGTTCCTAATGTGCACAATTTCTACTTTAACAATTCAAACCTACTCAGCATTAAAGCAAAATAGTTTTACTACTACACACTGTTATGCACACCCATCCCCTCACACCCCTTTTCTTCCCCTCCAAGAAAACAAAAAAAACTTGTGGGTTCCTTCATGTACCTTTTTCTGATGCAGCTGCTTTGGTACACTCCAGTACTAGATGACTTGGTTCCCATGGTGGCACTTTCTTGTTTTTCTTTCCACGTCTTCTTTTAAAATGATGGGCCAGAAAAATAACAGATATTGCACTCACTGCTGTTACTGTGAACAGCTTCTTTAAGCCAGGGGAAAGCTTTATCTGAAAATAAAAGAGAGTGACTTCATTGGAAATATATGCTCCTTAACTCCCACCTTTCCTCCTACCCTCCTTTTGGTGTGTTCAGCCTAGGCTATAGCTTGTCTGAGGGAGACAAGAGATGCTGCTCTCACATAGCCTGAGAAACAACCAGCTCTGAGTAAGGACATAGACTAACTATTTCTCAAAATTTGCAATGGCCAGTAGGTGAGAGAGTTTACAAAGGGACTGGTGCGATAAAGTGAGTGGCTGCACTGAGACAAATATTGCAGCACCAAGAACTATAAGGTATATTGCAAATCCACAAACTATGGGGATCTAAGTAAATGACTTTCAGACAAACTACTTTTTTATTATTATTATTTCTTTTTAATGCCAGGACAATGCAGGGTTTCAATTAATTCTCTAATAGCAAAAAAATACGGAGAAGAAACTCACCCTTTACAACTAGACTATTTTATTGCACTGTAAAAGAGTGGAGGATCCAAAAGCTAACATTTGCATGGTGTTTCAATTTGGGAAGAACATGTATTTAAACATATTTCTGTAAATAAACCAGGGGTTTCTTTAATTGTTATGTTTTATTTTGGATGTAGATCAGTCATAGGTTTACAAATGTTTAAATTAGCAAATAAGAACCATATATACAAGCAACTGGAATTAAAAGCCATTAACAAAGTTTATAAAATCCAAAGGGACAAGATATACAAGGAAGAAAAGAGCCATTTAAGTGGAAGCTAGTGTCCACATTCACAAAATCTTTAGGAGACGTATGCTGCTTGAGAAACAGACTGCTGGGAGAAAACGAGATCTGCAGTCCTTGGGGCTAATATGGTGTTTCTGTAATATGTTTCCTCATATGAGAGAGAATTGGCCACACAGACTACCACTGCACTCTGGCAGTCCCTGGTTGCTGTGCAATTGGTTAATACTACCTGAGTTGTGTAATTTAAAGAAGCATTGAAAGCTTTGCTCTGCAGTGAGTTTGCAATCAACAAGTCGAACACCTTTGACTTGAGAACCCTGTTCTTAGTGGTACTGTATGTTGACTGAGGCCGAAAACCTAGCACTGTACTCTGCAAGAAAAAGGAGATCCCTGAAACACAGCACAAACACCTACTTACATAAGACTGCTCTATTTAACAGAAAAGCGTTCATAACCAAATAACCGAGATTATAACATTGAAGCTCACAGAATTAAATGCTAGAACTAAAGTTTCAAAGAACTGTAAGTGGATTTTTTTAAATTTGTCTGTGCGTACAAGCACGATCATAAATAATTCAATGGTGAAATGAAAGCCTCTAAGGAGGGAAAAGTTAATAATTGTACATAATGGAGTTGCACATGGTATTTAAAAAGGATATGAATATGCTGCAATGTAAAAAAGTAATCAGTGATCTTGCAGTGAGAATTTTCAAGTACTGTAAATACAGAAAAAACGTGAAAATAATCAGATGCAGCTAAGACAGAATATCTCATTCTGGTTTTATATGCAGTAAAACTTTGAAAAGCATTTTCACACAAACATGAAAAATGACATAGCTTTTGCTTACAAGCATCTAATTCAATAAAAATAAAATACAGTCATATTAAAGACATGGGTTTTAAAAGCAGAACTTTATTAGGACCTGCTAATATGTAATTTTTTAAAAAATATTATTGTCATTCCTAATTATAAACATTTTTTTTTTCTTTTAGTTATCCTTGTCAATGATTCAGCATACACAGAATGGTAAAAACTGCTGGACCATATTTTGTACAGCCAACTAGAAACCATTTTTTTTTTCCTGTGTATTATGGCATCAGAATATGGCTCACTCTTCAAGAAATTTATTCTCTAAGGGATACCACTGAAACCTTAATATTTTCTCAAGTAATTCTGACTTATGTCGCTCTATCATTTATCACATATGTAGTTATAGGCAACTAACACCTCTCTTCTCCGAATTGCTAACACACTTACACCTCGCCTCCCTGTCTTTGACTTGAAGGTACTCTAGGGACAAATCTTATGATTCCCTGCAGACAAGGAGTATCAGCTTCACAACACTTCCAGCTTTCGTCAACCTGAAAACTAAGATCATAATGTACTCTTTGCCCTGATTTGAGTGACTGCTATCCATATTGCTATTTATATAGTGAAAACTAGCCTATAACAATGAAAGGAAATAAAAATAAATCACTCCAAGGCCACCTATAAAAGGAAATACTGTGATTAATAGAGCCTTAAGACTTTCTTTGAAGATCTTTCCGTAAGTAAAACACACAAACAAAACCAGCAAAAAGAACTGAACAGGTTTAAAAAACTGCCTGTTTTTAAAGAATCACTGCCTTGTTTTAGTCACGTGCCACTTATTTAATCAAACAGAAGTGACCGGAAAACTAGACCAACAGATTCTTGATTTGCATTAATTATAATTCAGATTGCCAGTACCACTCACCAAATTAATCTAGAAATTATTTCAGACCACACTCAATACTATTATTCAAAATTTAATGACAGTTACGTTTCATTTTTAAATACCTAAAAAAATCTACAAGAAAAAAGACAACTTGAGGATTTTGATATTTGAGTTGATGAGAATCATTGTGCTGTTGCAAAATGAAGACATATAGACATTGCAGATAAAGCAATCCTTCAGTCAGATGCACGATGACGGACTAAGCATTTATCGGCAGAAAAAGAAAAAAAACCCGCTTGTTGTAGTTCAGTGTTCTAAATAAACTAAAAATCAAGATATTCTGTACAAATTGAATTCATATTAAGCTCAGAAGAGCAAGTACAACATCGCAATTAAATTTGTAAACATATATCAAAAGTGACAATATTCAGATAATGTATACATTACCTGGTTAAGAGAATAATACCAAGAAAGGGGAAGATGAAATACCCGTAAAGCTACCGTCTTCAGAGAAAATCGTGCCTCAGTAACAGCTTCTTCTGACATGGCTACTTCTCTCCCATAACCTCATTAAGTGGAACTATCTTGAATACAGTCACAGATGGTCTCTGGAATACTCTGTCAAATGAAGGATACACACTAAATTGTGCAATAGAAGCCCAGGACAGCTTTCTTTTGCAAGCTCAAATCTTTTACATAATGGGTACATGACTTGTTTGATTGGTGTTTCTGAGTAGAGTCAAGGCTTGTGCTTAATGAGAAGAGAGCAAATTTGCTGGCTCGGCTGGGGCCTCATTCATTCCAACTGCTCTGAGCAGAGACCCGTATATGTATCACCAGCACCTACAGAGCACTCAGTCTGCTTTTATTAGCTGCCAGTTCACTTGTTATATCCTCTAAATCATACGTGGAAACAACCCTGTTTCTAAGATCACTGCTGTTGGAAGAACAGCTAAAAGAGTTAAAAGACTTGAGAGCAGCCAGAAAAAGTTTCTCTCATTCAGAGCTTCGATTTTTTTGCAGACAGATGACGAGCAATAAATACTATAGCCTGACGTCATCCCCCGTTAAAAGGCACACCCCCCTTACTCCCTGATGCCAAGCACCAGGCGAAGCCCCTGACGTCCACGACCGCAACCGCGGCACGGCGTGAGGTGAAAGAAAAGGGCGGGCCCCCAGCCGCGGGAGCGGTCGGCTGTCACCACCGGCTGTTCTCCCCCCGCCGACGCCTCCGGCCACAGGCGGGCTGCGCTGCCCTGCCCTGCCCCGGAGGCGCTTCCTCAGGGCAGGAGCCTCTCCCCGCCGCGGGGCCCGTAGCCGGCCCCCTTGGGGGCAGACGCCACCTCCCTCCGGCCCTGCCGAGCCCTCCCCAGGCGAAGCAGCCCCGGCATCACGGTCGGGGGTGCCCAAGCCTTGCGGCGCCTCGGGCGGGCGACGGACCCTCAGCCCCCATCCCCGCCGCCGCCCGGGCAAAGGCGGGCGCACCTCTCCCCGGGCCCGGGCCGGCTCCCGCTGCGCCTCGGTTACCTGCCGGGGGCCGGGGCAGGCGCCACGGGCAGCAGCCACGGCCCCTCGCGGGCGGCTCCCTTCCCGCACCGGCAGCGGCTAGGAGACCGGGCAGGGATCTGCTTCCGGGCCAGCGAGAAGCGGCCGGGGTCGGCCGGGAGGCAGCCCCTGTCACTGCCACGTGAGGGTGACCCGCTCCGTTAGGAGTCCGCGTCGGCCATCTTTACACAGGGCAGCCGCCTTCTGCAAGGTGAGGTGAGGGGCTGGCGCCGCCATCTTTGTGCGGGGCAGCGCTCACGTGAGCGGCGGAGACGCTCCGCGCCGCCATCTTTGTGCGGGGCGCGTCCGGCGGCCGGTGCTGCCGCAGCCGCGGGCGGTGGGCGTCTGGCGGTGTGAGGAGGCGCCGGCGGAGCCCCGGCCGCGGCCTGGGCGCGCCCCTTCTCCGCCACGGCGGCCTTCTGCACCGCGGCGTCCCGGGCGGGGGAGCGCTGCCCGCCCGCCCGCCAGGGCCGCTGTCCCCGGAGGGTGAGGTTCGCCATCGGTGCGAGTCGCGGGGCTCGCCGCGGCCCGGCTTAGCTCCGGGCCCCGCGCACGGCACATCCTCCCGGCTGCTCCGGTAAGACGGGGAGAGTCCCGCCGGCGGCGGGGAAGGCGGGTCGGGTCTGGCGTCCCTGAGGGGGGCCAGGAGCGCGGCGGGCCGTGTCTCCGGCCGGTCTCAAAGTCCAGGGCGGCTGGGCCCGCTGGGCGTGTTGGCAGGGTGATGGCCGCCGCCGGCCGTGGCCGTCGCGGCGGCCGGGTCGCTGCGCTCCCGGAGGGCTGGGCGGGGGCCGGGAGCGGCGTGCGGCCTGCCCGCCTCCCCCGCCGGGCCGCTCGGCTGAGCTGCGGGGCGATGGGGCGGCGGTGCCCGGGCCGCCCGCTCCGAGTCAGCGGGGCGCCGTGCGGGGCGGCCGGCAGGCGGGGTGGGTACGGCTGCCCGCCCGCTGGAAGCGGCCGGGGAGGATTGAATCGACCTCCGCAAATACCGTCTAAAGCTGAAACGATGCGGTGACGGTATCGTAGATACGATGCAATTCCTTAAAACAGTAGTTTACCTATAAATTACTCTGTTCGTTCCCAGAGGTATCTCCACGCTTAGATCTCTGTGTACGGGGGATGAAATAGACTGGAGAAAAAAGTCTGGTGTAGCACCGAGTGGAAAATCACTGTAGACTTCTCCTGTGCGCAGGCAAAGCCTCAGTTAGGAAAATCCTCTTAGAAACATAAAGGTCAGCTAATGGGTTTCGGAGTTAGGATTTAAAGTGGTGGAAGAAAGAAATTAATCGACAGTCTATATACCTTAAAAGGCAATCTAAAATGAAAAATGGCTAGCCCTGTAAAAGGATATACCCTCAACTCAAGCATTTTTATTTTTTTTTAAATTACCTTTCTCTTTGGAAATGATACTTCATGACAGAAAAAAAAAAATCTAGTGAAAGTGACTTAAAAAATTGTGTCTTGCTTGGATGGATAGTTCTTGGGGCCTGAAGAGAAGGACCAGGTATCTTTCATCAGCTTACTGAGTATGTTTCTGTCATTTACTGGGAAAATAGCAGGTTTTATTCTAAATAGATAAAGTAACTTTTCTACCAGAGTTAGTACTGGTGGTGTCTTTCTTTCCAAGAAAGTGGGATACTTGTGTTTAGAGTTGATAGATTTAAAAAGGTAGAAGTAGGGAGGGAGGGGAGATGAAAATCAAAACCACCTACTGATTAACAGAATATAAAGGAACTTAGTGCGTGAAATTAATCTTAATCTTCCCTATTTCTTGACCTAAGAAGACTATTCCTAAGTTTAGTAACAATATTATTCACATACATTGTTATACTAAAGTAATTTCTGTAATAGTTGTCAAAAAAATCCAGTAAAGTTTTTAAAGAGCAACACAGTTCCTTAGAAAACTGATAGAAAAATGTACATCTTAAAAATCTGAATACGTATGTCTAAGGCTGTAGCTTCAATGGGCATGTATAGTTTGGAGTGAATGCTGGTGGCTTTTTTCTGAAATGTGAATAATATCTATATGACAAGTAATTACTGAAGCTGCAGATCTCTTTAGTATTCTAAGTAATTAAATGTTCAGATACAAAATTGCACCCCTGTGTCACTCTTATTTTGTTGTCATAAAATGAAAAAAAAATGTTAAATGCGATTGTTTTAGTGCATCACAATAACTGTGAGTGCAAATAAGAAGCCTGAACTTAGATCTTACTGGTTTGATACGCGGTTCAGAGCTGTACAGGCAAAATAATAAAAGCCTATAATGAAGATACAATTACTGCTTCAGGTAATTGCTGTCTTCAGAATAATCCTTTTGTTCTTAAAATCTTCTACCAGCATTCCCTAACTGAACCCTGTAAAATGATCTGATAAAGTGGCTCCATATTTAGGGACATCAATGGATTAAAGATATATATTTGTTTATTTCAACATCTGTTGAAGTATTAACTACTGTAACTAGGCAGATGAAAACATTAACTTTAATTCAAAATTTTTTTGAGAGAATTTAAAATCTGTTATGTTTCTTTAGGGAATATTAGGCTCCCTGCATAAGCCTAAGATAATTTTCAAGATCAGTTGAATTCTCTTAGTGTTTGATGGGATTTTTCTGTGTGTGTGATACTTCTTCTATGGTAGGCACCACACAAGTCTGTGATGCCATGGAACTCTGCTGAATAATAAATAGATTGCTGGTCATGATGCTTTAAATTGTGGTTCACATTTCTCTGATGGCTCACGTGAGCAAATGGTTTTTTCTTAGTGAATGCAAAGAATAAAAAGGAACAAAAAAAAGACTGGTGTTCAATATAAGTGTTACAGGCTTTTTTTTTTAAGTATGACTTGCTATGCATGCACTGAGCAAAAATGTATTAAGTCCTTCTTTTGAACATTAAATTATTCAGTTAGTTGAATGATGTAGTATGATGCATTGAGATAGGTGGGCTGAAACAAACCTTTTCAGTGGAGACAATGGAGACAGCTAGGGGAGAACAAGGGAGAGGCTGCAAAGTTCTCTCCCAGATATATGGGAAGCATTTGATGAGAAGCTTATTGCATGAATATTATCATGAACAGTTAGTGTGAAAACTTGAGTTCTATTCACAGTTAAGTTTTACTTCGTTCTTAACCTCATAGTGAAACAAAGATGCTTCTTGTATCCCTTGTATATTGTCCATGGTTTTCAGCTTATGGTTTTTGTAAGGTTCCTGTGAGACCATAGAATACTTTTGAAGGGTCCATGAAACAGTCAGAAATAGTCTTGTTACCACTGGACACATGATTGTTGTCTAAGAATTCCTGTCTTGATAACAATTTTTTAGAGTTCTTCAGCCTGAGGAAGGCTGAAATTTCTGATATAGATTCTTTCCAGAGCCTTTCTCTGTCTTTCTAATACATAAACTTTTGAGTCAGGAAGCCCCAGAGCTGGAAAGGATTCGGGGAAGCTATATGTTCTTGTAATATTTTTATTCTTCTGTAGATGTCCTTTGGTCAGTGGGGGAAACAGGATACTGGGCTAAAGCAACCTTTCATCTGACCCAGTAGAGCTGCTCATATGAGATCATAGAATCATTAAGGTTGGAAAAGACCTCTGAGATCATTGAGTCCAACCGTTAACCGAATTGTCAGGTCCACCTGTAAACCATGTCCCTAAGCACCACATCCACACGTTTTTTGAACACTTCCAGGGACTGTGATTGCACCACTTCCCTGGGCAGTCTGTTCCTATACCTAACCACTCTCTCTGTGAAGAAATTTTTCTAATATCTAATCTAAATCTCCCCTGGCACAACTTGAGGCCATTTCTTCTCATCCTGTTGCCTGCTACCTGGGAGAAGAGACCGACCCCCACCTCGCTACAGACTCCTTTCAGGCAGTTGTAGAGAGCAATAAGGTCTCTCCTCAGCCTCCTCTTCTCCAGACTAAACCACCCCAGCTCCCTCAGCCGCTCCTCATAAGACTTGTGCTCTAGACCCTTCACCAGCTTCGTTGCCCTTCTTCGGACACGCTCCAGCACCTCAATGTCCTTCTTGTAGTGAGGGGCTCAAAGCTGAACACAGTACTCGAGGTGCGGCCTCACCAGTGCCGAGTACAGGGGCACTATCACCTCCCTGGTCCTGCTGGCCACACTATTCCTGATACAAGCCAGGATGCTATTGGCCCTCTTGGCCACCTGAGCACACTACTGTGTGCTCAGGTGGCCAAGAGGGCAAATACCTAGATATTTAGGTACTTTCCTAGTACAAGCTATCACATATCACAGGGGGGCATGAAATGGAGATATACTCTAGCTTCAGAACAGGAGTGTAAAATGGAATGTAAGAGAAACTACAAAAGTAGATTTTTTTTTTTTTTTTTTTTTTTTTTTTTAAATTACTGAAAATGCAAAGATGTGACTTTTGGATGAGGTCAACGCAATGCAGAAGCTTGTGAAAAAGAAGACGTGATA